>NC_141145.1:31780564-32380564 GCF_053477565.2 Lygodium microphyllum
AAAGAGAAAGGTATTTGATATATGTTTGTGAGAGAACAATAGCGTCATAGTTTAGTGAATAACTAAAGATATGATTTATTACATAACTATTTATTTTACGTGTTGACTAGCCAAGTGAGAAGATCAAGGATCTTTTGTAACAAAGGAGCATGAAACGAGGTACCAATATCAACGAAAAAGAACCAAAGGTGCTAGATGTAAATGTTTATATTTTTGTTTATGTCATGCATGAAAAGCATAATCTAATTTTTTTATTTTATTTGAATTAGGAATTTAAAGATCTCCCAAACCAAGGCATTGAGATTAACATTTCAAATGATGCTTAAAGGATAGATTTATAGTTTATATATATATATATATATAAATAATAGTCATGTAGTTAAATTTATGGCTTTTCATATTATAATTTGTGTCATTTAATTATCTATACATAGTATAATAAGTTACTTATTCTCTTTTTGTTATTCAATGCAGGTTAATATGACACAAAAGAGAACATGGAAACCATACTTTTGAAGTATCTTGGTGTGCCTACAATTCATGATATGTACTTTTCTTTAAAGAGTACATACATGAATCTCAAAAAGATTGAAGCTAGCTTTAGAGTCCTGATTAAGGATACAAAGAAGCCAACAAGTGATGATATGATTAAGGAGATTATTTATTGGCTACTAGGAAATGGCAAAGTTGTATTAAACAAAAATAGCAATGTGCTTAGTCTAGATAATGTGAAAGTTTTAGCATAACTTCTACTTTGAGTTAAGAATTTATTGCTTTTCAACATATTGGATATTTGAGGGATTACTTAAACATTTTTTACTTTGCAACATATTGGAGATTTAAGGGATAAAACAATCAAGACACGCATGTTGCTTAATTAGTTTTTTGTTCTATGCTCCTTTAAAAGTATTTTCATTTTTCTTTTGGTTGCTAGAAGTAGATGTTGATGTCTTAATTTGTTTAATCTATTTTGATCATTAGATGTATGTTATTGATCCTTACTTAGAAATGATGACATTCTCTATATAATTTTCTAGTTAAAAATTTGTTGTGTAATTTCTTGTTTGATATTAGCATGTCTAATAGTAAGGGCAAAGTAGATAAAGTGATAAGGAAAAAAGAGAATTCACACGAAATTTCCTAGTTGAAAGTACATATAAGTAGGGAATGTAAAAAATAGGAAAAATGAGAGATTTCCTAGTGAGAGTACCTAGGGAATCACCTCTAGAATTTTTTTCCTATATATCGAATATTTCCTATATAGGAATTATTCCCTACATAGAAAATTTTGTATTTTTCTATGTAGGAAATATTTCCTACTTCCTATGTAGGAAATATTTCCTACATAGGAAAGGTCTTACGTGATTCCCTACTTATTATCACTAGGAAATGTCCCATTTTCCCTAGTTTTTACTTTCCCCACTTATATGTATTTTCAACTAGGGAATTCCATGGGGAATTCTCATTTTTTCCTATATGGGGATCGATTGAAAGTTCCTTGTGAAAGGCTATACCAACTTTACTATTAGCTATTAGTTCTTTGAAGATGGGAGTCATATTAGCTAGTTGATATCCCCTTTTCTCATAATCAAGTATTTGTAAGTTCTACAACCATTCCAACTCTATATGAGTCTAACTACATGTGCATCTATAAGAAAAAATGAGAAGAATTGGGATCCACTAAGATTTGATCTATTTTTAGATCATTGATTTTTTATTTCATCTTCATTTTCATCATTTCTAAGTCCTTCACCCTTTGATTTGCTTTCCTTCCCTATGTTTACACCTTGTTCTTATAGTATGGAGATAGAGGTTGCTATGGTATTGAAACATGACTTGATGGAGGTTTTGTTCATTACTAATTGGGGTTGTTGAGTAACTCATCGCAAGTGGGGAGACTCAAAAACATGGCCACCCACTACAAGGGTATACACATATATCGACGCTAAGTAGCGACGTTTTTTTTCAGCGTTGTCGTATTGCTGCACATTCGAGGTGTGAAATTCACCCAAAAGTTGTGTGTGGGAGTTGATATTTTGTACATACTTAGTTGTTATGTTTGCATCTTTATTCTGTGTGGTAATATAGTAAAGAGGGGTCTTTTACTATCTTTTCTTTCAGCTGGGGTTGCACCTGATAGGTCCTCCTTCAATAATGGTGGGCATGAAGGGATGCTTTCAGCCTATGTTGAGCAGGGCTAAGGAGAGAAGGCTTTACAACTTTATGGACACATGTAGGTTGAAGGTGTTAACCCATTGGAGTAGACAATTGTCATTGCACTCCAAGCATGTGCAATCCAAGAAGAGAAGGACCGAATAACTCAAATAAAGTTTTTGGAAATTGGACAAGCGTTACATGTTGATGCCCTTCAGAAAGGATTCACATCAGACATTTATGTTTATAGTACCCTGGTGTCTATGTATAGCAAATGTGGGAGCATTGTAGAAGCAAAGAATGTGTTTGATGGGTTGTCTGAGCACACTATTGTGTTATGGAATGCTTTGTTTTCTGCCTATCTAGAGGTCAGTCAAGAAGATAAAGTTTTGTAAGTGTACTTCAAAATGAAAGCTGAAGATGTGATTTGAATGATATCACAATTTTATCTGTAGTAGCAACTTACAGTACCACTGGAAGCGTGGAGATGTGCAGATAGCTTCATTTTTTTATTGCTTTGCCAGTTATGATCTGCTTCCTGAGTTTGGAATGGCACTTATATGCACGTATGGTGACTATTCATGTATGGTTGATGCTCAAGCCCTCTTCAATGGAATGCTCGAATGGGAGAAGGCCGCTTTTTTGGTTTAAAAAAAAAGAGGCTGCTTTTCTGAGCAGAATATATAGCGCTGGGGAAGAGGACAAAGGGGGCGTGAGAAAGAAAAAGCAAGAAGGGAGAAAGAAAAAGCAAGAAGGACTATTTTTGAAAAGAGGAGTTTTGGGGGGGAAAAGCAGAATTCGGAATGAAAGCAGAACGAGGGAGTTCTATGTTTTTTTTTCTGTTCCCAGGAAAGAATGGTACTGGGGGAATTCTGAGAAGAGAAGAGGAAGCAATTAGTTGCTTCGTCGCTAGTAAAAGGCCAATGATGTGATGTTTCTGTGATCGCTCTCTTTGGCGGATCCATGAGTCTTGTCTTGGTTCCTCTCTCCGTGACTCCTTTTCGAGTGTTGGACATAGCGATGATCGAAGCGAGAATTGGAAGCCTTCGCTTGGGAGTCTCCCAGAGGTGGCCGCCTGGATGTGCAGGATTTAGAGCAAGACAATGATGATGAGGACATGTTCAAAGGGTGGTTCTACATCGGTACCCGCATGCTGACAGAGGTCGAAATGCGCTCTCCTGTGGAAGAAAGCAAGGGTATTGCCACCATCATCAAGGCTCCCAGGATCAATGACACCGACAACGTCTTCTGCTCCTATGCCTGCTTCTATCCTTGTTATTTCCTCTCCTCCTCAGCCAATTTCTTGGCCTATGCCAGTGCCTATTGTTTCTACTCCTCCTATTCCTCCTGCTCCAAGATCGATGCCGGCTCCTTCTGCTCCAAAACCATCCACTCCGTCGGTGCCTACCTTTCTTGATGACATAATCAAAGGCATAACGGATTTGACACTGGAGTTAATTAAAGCGGAGTTGGTGGGAAAATTGAAAGAGCAGTTTGCTTCGACTGCGCCTACTATTTCTTCTAGTGCTCCTATTGCACCTAGGAGTGCTCCTAGTGCACCTAGGAGAGATCGAAGATGTATTTGGTGCGATAGTACGGACCATCAGCATTGCAGGGATTGTGAATCTTTTCAGGATGCAAGGAGGAAGAATTTGGTATTTTGGGGACAAGATGGTAAGATTTGATTGACTGAAACAGGAGCTCCGCTTGCTACCAACTTTGGGAAAGGCGGAATGAAGAAGTTAGTGGATGACATGGCTGCGCGTACTTCTTATGTGGCAGCTAGAGGAGATGCTTCTGCATATGGAATCCAGATTGAGAAGGGATCAGAGAATCAATCAGCATTATGGACTTATGCTATGGAGACGCGAAACAAGGGAAAAATTCAGCAAACTGTTTTAACTAGTGCAGGCTCTAGCATCAGATCTCAGACAGGTTGGGATTCGCATGTTGTTGACAGGTACTCTATTTATGCCTACTTGGCTAAGTCTCAGGGAGCAGATGTACTTGTTGAAGAGAAGCGTAAGAGGGATGAAGAAAATCCAAGTGCAGCTAAAAAGACTAGAGGGGGTGAGTTTGTTACTCCACCTACGACAAGACCGTCTTTGAGACCGGGGCCATAACGACAGATGGAAGATGCTCAAAAGAGAGAAAAGAGGTAAGAGCCTACAGAGAGAAAGCAGCCAGGGTTTAGATTGATGTCTGATATTGAGACATCTACAGACATGAAGAAAATCTTTAACGATAAGATACTTGGCAGTGAGGTGACTTTTACTATTTCTGAGGTTTTGGGCATCTCGAAAAGAGAGTTTCAAGAGGTTCTGAAGAGGAAAATACATGCATTGCCTACTATTGATATACAGGGAGTTTTGATTGGGGAGTTGGATGAGGATGAGGATGAGGTTATGGTTGAGAATGCTTCTGTTTTTCCACAGATAGAGAAGAGAGTTCAGCCTATGCATTATGCTGAAACTGATGAGCCTATCTTGATACCGCATAGTCACTTTTCGTGGAGTCATTAGGCTAGGGCAACTACAGAAACGATGGTAAAAATCGGAGAGAAACAAGTGCCTTATGTTGCTTTGGTGGATCATGGTTCAGAGATTAATCTCATAGTTCGTGGAGTTTATGAAAGTAACAGATGGCCTATGGATGTAGAGCATGGGTGGCGTATGAGAGCCGCCAACAACACTGCAGGTGATTTATATGCTACCTGTCCTAGTGTCAGGGTTTCTATTGGAGATGTAGAGGAGGATTTCCATTTCTTTGTGCAAGATTCATGCTCTTATCCCATAATTCTTGGACAACCATTCATCACAGAGATGCGTATGGAAACAAAGGTAATGGATGATGGATTTGCTTATGCACGGATTCGCAGTAAAGATGGCATGAGAGCAGTTCAGTTTATGACTGTGTGTGTGAACCATGTTAGAAATAGGAATACTCTCAGAGATGCACCTTTGCTGTGAGGGATTCTGGTTTTCATTAGGTACTGCCGTTTCGCGAGACGACGGTGGTATAGAGCAGAGGAGATTGGAGTTCTCGCCTCCTGGCAGTAGTGTTTTCTCCTCCGGTTTTGTTGGGATTTCAGCAAACAGTTCAATGAGTTATCAGAAGACTTCTAAGTTGCCTAGAGTTGCCAGGCAGTACATATGCAAGAAGGAGAAAAATTTGAAAAATGCAGGAATTTTAGAGGATGATGAGCATATACATGGGATGTATGACAGTATGATTTGTGCAAATACGATGATAGAGATGGAAAATATGCTGAAAACTGATATGCAGAGTTGTCACAATAATGTATTAGTGCAATCCCTGGACATGTTTCATGAAATTGCAGATTTAGTGTCACAGATAGAGTCAGAGGCTGAGGTGATTCAGCAAAAAGTACTGAGTGCTGAAGAAATTCAGCAAACAGAGTTTCCAGCTGATTATGATTAGCTTACAGAGACACAGAGGGCTGAAACTTTTCAGCCAACAGAGTTTACTGCTGAAATATTTCAGCATCCAGAGTTTAGGGCTATTCCTATGCAATCCATAGAGTAGAGGGCTAAGGATATTCATCCATTGGAGTGCAGAATTGCTGATTTACAGCAAGATTTGAGTAATGCAGAGGATCTAATGAAGCCAGGGTTGACACGAAATACAAGACTGTGGATAAGAAGGTGAAGCCGGTAGCTATACCGCTTCCACCTGATAGTGATCAACAAATAGAGAGGGTTGCCAAACAGCCAATTTTGAGGAATCCGGAGCATAAAGGCCATAAATTTTCGGTAGAGACTCTTGCTGAATTGAAAATTGGAAATGGTGAATTCTTGCTACCCACAGAGAAGCAATGCTTTCAGGAGATGCTTGAGCAACATGGAAGGGGGTTTGCTTTTTTCCCGCATGAGATTGGATGTGTGAATCCAGATATTGTTGCTCCTATGGTGATCTTTACTATTCCTCATGTTCCATGGAACCTCGGACCTATTCCAGTGCCTAAGGCACACTGCCAAAGCTGATGGATTTGTTGAATGAGAAAATCAAGATGGGAATCCTAGAGCCTTCATCTGCACCATACTCAAATAGGTGGTTTACGGTTCCAAAGAAGAATGGTACCCTCTGATTTATACAGGACATGCAGCCAGTAAACAGAGTTACTATCACGAATGTTGGTACAGGTCCAGTTGTGGATGAGTTTGCAGAAGCATTTGCTGGATGTGCCATCTATTCTTTAGGTAATTTGTATTCGGGATATGATCAATTTCAGCTGGCTTCGGAAAGCAAGGACATAACCACCATGAGAACTCCTATTGGGCTTGTCAGGATGTGTACCTTGCCTCAATGTGCCACTAATTCTGTTGTGCATATGATGAATGCCATCCATAAGGTCCTTCGTGATTATATACCTCAGCTTACTATGCCTTCTTGGATGATGTGCCCATTAAGGGGTGTGCAGAAGAAGAGAAGAATGAGAGTCTAAATGAGCAGGGATGCAAATACTTTGTGGCTGATCATATTTCAGCTTGTGAGAAGATTTTGGCCAGGTTAGAAGAAGTGAACTTGACACTATCAAGGCAAAAATCTGTTTTTGGAGTGAATGAGGTTGTCATTGTTGGACATATGTGTGGGTATTCTGGCAGGAAACCCTCACCTGATAAGGTAGATGCTATAGGCAAGATTACGGAGTATTGTTCTACCACTTCAAAGGTACGGAGATTCAATGGAGCTTGTGTGTTTTATATGATTTGGATAGCCCATTTTGCACACATAGCAGATTGTTTATATCAGTTGCTTCGAAAGGGGCAGAAATTCTATAGGGATGAGAGCCACACTAGAGCCATGCGGAAATTGAAGAAGTTATTGCAGATTTCTCCTACTCTCAGGAAAGCGGATTATAATTGTGGAAGGCCTATTGTATTGACAGTTGACACTAGTCCAATTGGCATAGGTTGGGCTGTGGATCAAGATGATGTAGATGGAAACAGGTATGCTATTCGGATTGGGGCGAAAGTCCTAAACGAGAGACAGAGGAGATATCCGCAAATCAAGAGGGAGTTACTGGGGATTGTTACAGCTCTCAAATGTGATAAGGAGTACTTTATTGGAGCTTCAGTTCTGGTAGAGACAGATTGCTTGCCATTGATACGTATGATTATGAGTTTCTCTACTCCGGTTATAGCTATGCTGAGATGGATTGCATACATCAAGTCATTAAATCCGAAATTTAAACACATAGCAGGGAAGGATAATCCAGTGGTAGATATGTTGTCTAGAGCCAGATATGATGATGAGGAAATACTACTTGTAGAAGAGGATAATGCAGAAATTTCAGCCGCTATGGTTGATCATATTTGTCATGTCTATGATATTGTGGCTTTCATAGAAGAACTCTATGTTGGAGATTGGTTGCAGATTGGCAAGTACCTTAGTACACTAAGCAAAAGAGATGAATGGATAGATGAAGAGTTCAAGAAGCTCAGAAGGAAAGCCTATAGTTATTTTCTCAAGGACGGATTTCTTTGGAAGCATTCGAAGAAAAGAGGCGGATTACCTTTGCGGGTTGTCTGCGATAGAGAGACACAGTTACAGGTGATGAGGGAGTTTCATGAGAGTCCTTGGGCTGGTCATAGAGGAGTGGGCTACTTATGAGAAAATCAAGGAGAAATATTGGTGGAAAGGCATGTATAGAGATGTTTCTCACTTTGTAGAGACTTGCAGGGATTGCGAGATGTATTCGGTAGTGCGTCATCGAGATGAGGTTCATCCGACCTATCCACTATGCATTCATTATAAATGGGTAGTTGACTTGGTTACTATGCCTATGGGTCTATGGCAGATGAGATATATTGTTTTGGCTAGAGAGGATCTTACCAATCATGTTGAGGGCAGATCCTTGAGAACGAAGACCACTAGTGCAGTGTGTAAGTTCTTATTGGAAGAAATTTTCTGCAGGTATGGCTGTGTGGGTAAGATCACTGCGGATCGCGGTGAATTGGATGCAGATGAAGCTAGGGAGTTTTTCTCTCAACTAGGAATCAAGTTGGCTCTAACCACAGCATACAATCCAGAGGGAAATGGGAAGAGTGAAAGAGGGCATCCGCCAATAGTGAAAGCATTAGCCAAAGCATGCAGAGGATGGATTAGAGAATGGCTGAGACTTTTACCATTTGCTTTGTGGGCTGATTGTACGACTCATAGTGTTACCACAGGATATATGTCTGCAGAGTTGATGTATGGTCAAAAGCCTGTTATGCCGACTGAGACTTGTGCTTTGACTTGGTCAGTTTTACCTTGGCAGGAGGATTTGACAAGAGAGGAGCTCTTAGCTCTTCGGATTCAACAATTGGAGAGAAGACCAGAGGATATTCAACTAGCTATTGATAGGTTGAAGGTTGCTAGACTAAGAAATAAGGACAGGTTTGACAGCAGGCATCGCTTGCGGCCTAGAGCAATAGAAGAGGGAGACTAGGTATTAGTCTTTGATAGCAGCCTTGAAAATCAGCATACTGCACTTCGGAAGATGGTGAAAAGATGGTTTGGGCCATACATAGTCAGACATGTCTTTGACAATGCAACATATGAGCTGACCGAATTGGATGGGACAATGCTTAGAGTGCCTATTGCAGGAAAAAGAATCAAGATTTTCAAGAAAAGAGATTATGAAGATTATGCATTGGAAGAATTTGCAAGAGAAGAGCAACGAGAAGAAACTCTAATGGAAGAGACAGATGATATGACAGATAATCTTGTTGATATACTGGAAATGCACAATGAAGAGATTGATCTCTTTGTGGATCTTGATGATAACGATCATGGGTAGTTGGCCCATCCGGAGGATGCGCAGGATTAGAGGGGGTGGATGTCATATTGCTGCGCATTCGAGGTGTGAAATCCACCCAAAATTTGTTTGTGGGAGTTGATATTTTGTATATACTTAGTTCTTATGTTTTCATCTTTATTCTGCATGGTAATATAGTAAAGAGGGGTCTTTTACTATCTTTTCTTTGAGCTGGGGTTGCACCTGATAGGTCTTCCTTCAATAATGGTGGGCATGAAGGGATGGTTTTAGCCTATGTTGAGCAGGGCTAAGGAGAGAAGGCTTTACAACTTTATGGGCACATGTAGGTTGAAGGTGTTAATCCATTGGAGTAGACAATTGTCATTGCACTCCAAGCATGTGCAATCCAAAAGAGAAGGACCGAATAACTCAAATAAAGTCTCTGGAAATTGGACAAGCGTTACATGTTGATGCCCTTCAGAAAGGATTCACATCAGACATTTATGTTTATAGTACCCTGGTGACTATGTATAGCAAATGTGGGAGCATTGTAGAAGCAGAGAATGTGTTTGATGGGTTGTCTGAGCACACTATTGTGTTATGGAATGCTTTGTTTTCTGCCTATCTAGAGGTCAGTCAAGAAGATAAAGTTTTGTAAGTGTACTTCAAAATGAAAGCTGAAGATGTGATTTGAATGATATCACAATTTTATCTGCAGTAGCAGCTTACAGTACCACTGGAAGTGTGGAGATGTGCAGATAGCTTCATTTTTATATTGCTTTGCCAGTTATGATCTGCTTCTTGAGTTTGGAATGGCACTTATATGCACGTATGGTGACTATTCATGTATGGTTGATGCTCAAGCCCTCTTCAATGGAATGCTCGAATGGGAGAAGGCCGCTTTTCTGGTTTTAAAAAAAAGAGGCTGCTTTTCTGAGCAGAATATATAGCGCTGGGGAAGAGGACAAAGGGGGCGTGAGAAAGAAAAAGCAAGAAGGGAGAAAGAAAAAGCAAGAAGGACTATTTTTGAAAAGAGGAGTTTTGGGGGGAAAAAGCAGAATTCGGAATGAAAGCAGAACGGGGGAGTTCCATGTTTTTTTTTCTGTTCCTAGGAAAGAATGGTACTGGGGGAATTCTGAGAAGAGAAGAGGAAGCAATTAGTTGCTTCGTCGCTAGTAAAAGGCCAATGATGTGATGTTTCTGTGATCGCTCTCTTTGGCGGATCCATGAGTCTTGTGTTGGTTCCTCTCTTCGTAATTCCTTTTCGACTGTTGGACACTGCGACGATTGAAGTGAGAATTGGAAGCCTTCGCTTGGGAGTCTCCCAGAGGTGGCTGCCTAGATGCGCAGGATTCAGAGCAAGACGATGATGATGAGGACATGTTCAAAGGGCGGTTCTACATCGGTACCCGCATGCTGACAGAGGTCGAAATGCACTCTCCTGTGGAAGAAAGCAAGGGTATTGCCACCATCGTCAAGGCTCCCAAGATCAATACCCAGCCAGTTCAACCCACTACTTCAAGTCCTCCGAGTGATGCTTCACACACTGGGGATCAATCAAAAACTTGTCAAAGCAGCTCTGCTGGTATTGTTCTTGTCAAAGTAGATGCTATCAGTTCGCAAAGCATTCCAATGCCTCAAAAAATAGCCGGAAGCTGTGTACAAACAAGTGAAAGTGATGCAATCAGTGCTGTCGAAGACTGAATCACAGCAATTTCTGATGCATTGTGTGGTAAAATTAATGTAATTGCAGAACAAAGTACTGCAATTCCTACTGTAGGAGGTGGTCTAAGTGCCACACTTGTGAGGGAGATTCAAGAATTGAGAGAGACAGTGTACCCTGACATAGAGATTAGAGTTTCCCTTGTGGGACATCAGGAGAACCCACATGGTGAAACTAGTGTTAAGACAAGCTCTAACACCAATCCCATTGACATAGTAAATGTACGGGCAACGAAATTCAATCTCCAGCTTGAGGAGAATGCAGGAATCACAGTGGGTTCTTTGCCTGATTGCAAGAGTCCACTGAGAAAAAGTACTATTAACAGTAGGAACAGACCAAGAACAAGGAGCGTTACAGCCAATGATTTTACAGAGTTGAAAGATTGCATAGATTTGGGCTTTGTGTTCACACAGGATGATATCCCTAGGCCTTGCAATCGAGATCTAGATGTTAAATCCCCACAACAGTTAGTGGGGCTTGCATAACCTGGAGCACAGTGTCTCTGAAGAATTCTGCGTCCATTGCAGAAGTGCATGCATCCATAGAGCTCACAGTCAAGATCCTGAATGCCAGCACCTCAAACTTCTTCTCATGGCTGTTCGGAGGCTGGCGGATACCCTCTCCAGACACTTGGTTCAAGACATCCACAGGTGTAGCTTAAAGAAACAGACTGGAACCAGTGGTGCTTGAATTCAATAGCTCTTGAGGCTGAGAACAGCAAGTTTATTGAACAGATGCATATTAAATCAACAATCTTTGCATTCAATATGAAGAGTTTGGAGTTTACTGTTGCATAGCTAATCTCACTTGATTAATCTTTTATCTTGGAATTTCTCAAGAACCTCTGTGGTCGCGACTTTGCTTTTGAAAACATTTCGATAGCGTCACTAAAAACGTCGCTATTAGACGTAAATAGCGACGCTAATAGCGACGACTTACTGTAGTAATATTTCGCAAAAACCCGAACGTTTCTTTCAAATGAGCGGGTGAAGGTGGAGAGAAAGAGAAAGGGAGGTGATCAAGAGAGGGAGGTGAGCAAGGGAGGTGAGAAAGGAAGCAAGCCGCAAGCTGCACGCAAGGAGAGGAGCGTCGCTTGCACGAAGAGGTCCTGGAATAAGAAGAGAGCACGACGGTATGCCCTGTTTTGGTTTCTTTACAATCTTTGTTTTGCTTTGCAATGTAGGTTAGAAAGTGTTGGTTTCTCTTCGATCTTTGTGTTGCTTTGTGTTGCTTTGCAATGTAGGTTAGGAAGTGTTGAAAGAGAGAGAAATGGAAGTGAGTGTTTTCAAAATTTTTCTTGTGTTGGTTTTTATTCTTTGTAATGTAGGTACGAAAATGTATGTGTGTGAGCATAGTTTAGAGCCGACCTCAAAGATAGATAAGTTTAGAGCCGAACTCAAAGAGATAGGTACGAAAATTAAAAAAAAAAGACCTGAAATATATATAGTGGAGTGGTCCCAATATACAATATAGAATCGTTATTAAATTATCATTCCATTACATCGCAGTCAAGATGTCTGGCACTCACGACCAACATGGTGGTGATCGTGAGGCTTGGCTCAATCAAAGTGTCCCCTGTCCATGCACGCAATGCAAATTGGCCATTCGTCGGGAACGTCGTTTGTCCATAGAGCATGTGCAACAGTATGGAGAGTTTCGAGTTGAGATAATCGACCAAGCAATCTTGAATTACGAGATTGCGGTAAGTTATCTCTCATTACTATATGACATGTAATTGATTTAAGTATAACAGTTTGGGGTTATCTTAGAAGTTAGCTCCTTAACGTCCTTTACAGGGTCAGGGCCATGTCGATACATTGCAGTTTGCAGATCTCTTTCGTCCAGTAAGACGGGTTCATCTGCGCTCTATACAAATGCTGTCTGAGATAACTAACTGTCTCATAGAATGTGATAACTCTCAACCCCCTTCTATGGGTGAGAATGCTGGAGACATGGACGATCCTTTTACTCTTTTGGAGCCCGAGTTAGAGGACATGATCGAATCATTGCTTCCGACGGACTCGGAATCCCAAGATCCTTTAATTGCGGAGGCTACCATTCCATTGTATGATGGGAGTCGGGTATCCCGTTTGAAGACACTTCTTGCATTGTTGAGCATACAAACTAAGTATGGATGGAGCGATACGAGTGTGACAGAGCTATTCAGGTATATTATGATGTCTATTGAAAGCCATTAAAATGTGCTATGTAGTACTTTAATAACGTGTTTCATTGCAATTTGTCGAACGTGGAAATCTTACATTTTGCCTACCCAAAACACGATGCCTGAGTCTCGTGATGATGCAAGACAAGTGCTGCGAAAGCTAGGCATGGATTATAATTGCATTCATGCTTGCCCCAATGATTGTGTTCTCTTCCGGGGAGAGTTTGAATTGTTGACCACATGTCCCAAGTGCGGTGCAAAGAGATATCGAAATGACTTGCAAGGACAGACTGTTCCACAGAAGGTTTTGAGGCACTTTCCGCTGATACCGCGTGTTCGTCACATTTTTCGGACCAAGAGTTTTGCAAAGTTGACTACACGGCATGCGGAAAATCGATCCACTGATGGTGTACAGCGTACACCAGCTGACTTTGAAGCATGGCATTACATTGACAAGACTTTCCTTGACTTTGCAAAGGAGGCAAGGAATCTATGATTCAGTCTTGCCATGGATGGGGTAAATCCTTTTGGTTTACGTTCCACCTCCTATAGTGTATGGCCCGTGGTCCTTGTTAACTACAATATACCGCCGTGGCTTTCCACCAAGAAAGGATACCTTTTGCTTAGCTTGCTTGTGCCTGGACGATACAAAGTTAAGAATATGGATGTCTACCTCTCTCCACTGATTGATGAGCTAAAGGAGTTGTGGGAGGGAATTGTAGTGGAGGACATGAGCAAACATATTGGTAGGCGATCCGCAACTATAAGGGAAATTGTTATGTGGACCATGCATGACTTTCGAGGTTATGGAGAATGCTCTGGTAAAGTGTGTTTTCTTATTTTTCTAGTTTTCTTTGAGCGATGTTGGTATTATGACATGCCTCATTGTACATGTGTGTTCTCCAGGGCTAGTCACGTCAGGTTACCATGCATGTCCTCTGTGTGGACCAAGGTTGGATTCTCGTTATGTCAAAATCTATGGAGAAGATGGTATTTGAGGGACATCAGGCTTTTTTGCCAGAGGGTCATGTCATGAGATAAGGATTTCTTGGTCGCCCTCCTGCGAGAATGAACGCACTGAGCTGGTTTGATCGCAGGATGGTGGACCAAGACTCGCTTCCCAGTGGAATGCAAGGCTTCCAAATTTTCTATGAGCTGACTTATTGGAAAAATCTGAAAATTAACCACCTTTTAGATCCCATGCACATTTTTAAGAATGTGGGTAGCTTGCTATGAGACCACCTCATTGGGCAGCGAGACACACTAGGAGTGAGGATGGATTTGAAAGCAGTGGGAAAGATGGAACCATATTGGCTCGTAAGTGGCGTCGATGGTCGAGTGCAATTGCCGCGCACTCCTTGGGTTTTTTCTAGCAATGAAGTGCGACGATTAAAGGAAAACATCAAGTCCTTTCGCACGCCGACTAGCCTAATGCGTTCTCTCAAGACAGCATTCACAAAGGATGACCAACTGACAGGACTCAAATCCCATGATTGGCATAAGATGTGTCAGGTATGTACGGTATGAGGCTGCATATGGCATGATTTTGCATATTAGATTTCAAAATCTCTGTTTGTTTATACACAATTTTAATTACATGGTTTTCACAGTTTATATTGCCGATCGCAATCGCGGGGTCTCTGACATCGAAGGTACGGACAGCCATTTACAAATTGTCTGAGTTGGTTCAGTTTGTCTCCCAAAAAGAGATTCACACATCATTGATTGAATCCGCAAAATGCATGGCAATAGAGACTACTTGTCTTTTGGAGAAGTCCAAGGTGAATCAATTTTGTATGCTTCATAGCACTACGATGGAGAAGTGGCTACAACGGTATGAGGATGCTCGAGCTGAGCGAGATTCTGCAAGATCTGCCTTTCGACGGAGTACGCGGCAATGGCCCATTCGATATCTGAAGGGCTTAAAGGAGATGCCTATACTCATGTCCACTAGATGGCTACATGAGGCCCTAACCAAAGCATCTCAAGATGGAGAAACAGTTACTGAAGAAGAGTGGGACTTCTCACGTGGATGCAATCCCAAGGTATGCAATCCCAAGAAATTACAATCTATACTGCAAATGGCAACTAATATGCTTGTTCTTCTCCCATTATAAGGTCCATAGTGCAGCATGGTCACGTGGACGACATTTCAGAGTAGAGCACATCGACAAGTTACGCTCGATAATGGACTGTGGAGTGATGGCAATGTTTGAGCAGGAAAGCCAAGGATGTGCCACAGATCCAAACCGTGTAGTTGCAGAGATGGAGTATTTTGGATGTTTACAGAGTATCCTTGCAGTGGACTATCGAATTTTCTCCGTGACCATATTTGATGTGCAATGGTTCAAGGTTACTCTCGAAGGAGCAGGTGCAACTATTCAGCGAGGGCCAAGTGGCTTTGTTGAGATTGACTCAACGAAGAAGTGGACCGATTTGAGTGATACATTTGTTTTGCCAAATCACTGTGAGCAAGTAAGAGTCCCTAATACTTGACGCGCTTTAGCAATCTCAAAGTGGACTTTTATATTAATCGTAATATGGATCAGGTCATCTTTTTCCCTAATCCGCAACAACCTCAATGGTGATATGTCATTCCCATGACATCTAGGAGTATCCCCGTGTTTGCCAGAACCCCCGTACCGATCGTAGAAGAGACACCTTTAATAGCAGCAATGACAGAAGGCATACAAGAAACTAGGATGAACCGCATGGAGGACCAAGACATCTCACCTATGGAGATAGAGGAGATAGAGGATGGGTTTTTTGAAAATGAAGCAGAGTCCTCATTTTGTGGAGAATTTTGTATAGATCTCCCGGTGTATACCAAGCTATGTCAAGATGAGATTGTGAAACCATAAACAAAAGTGACTCAATCAAAATGTTCCTCCCACTACAGCAATGCCAATTTTTGCAAATTGGTTAGGACAGTTTGTATGTTTTTGGAGTATGGTGTTTTGTATTATCTAATTATTATTATTATTTTAAAATAAAGTCTTGCTAATTAAGTCTTAGTTTTATTATGTCTTGCAATTTGTTATCTAATATTATTATTTCTCCTTGTATGTGCAGGTTTAGGATTTGGGCACGGACGACAGGATGAGTCACGATTTTACAGATGATGGCATTGACACGATGCTAGTGCATTTCTCACCGGAGCAACTAGTACGGGTCAGAGATAGAGCCGATGCACAGCTTTCCCGTTCCACCTTAGCACGATCGGCAGACTCTAGACGGTCCGATGCATCGGTCTCCAGTAGACGCAGTTGCACGTCTCGCTTTGCTTCAGAGTCACGTAGTCGAGGAGGAGGCAGCTCCATTTGTGGGGATACAGATGTAGTCTCTCCCACTAGCACTACCATCAGGGAGTCGACACCGTCTTTCACTAGTGGTGGCGGGCAGACGTCTACTGCTCCCACTCCTTCACTTATCAATTCAAGTTGTGTTTGACATATTTTGTATTAATGTCATGAAAGTACCCATTTGCAAAATCTTGCAGGTTACTTGTATCTCATAGATAAGGCCTCTGACCATTTATACATGAATGATCATGGAAAAGCTGTCATCTCTAGGATGCATGAGTTGTGCCAACAAGTATTTCAGCACAACATTATAGACAAGTGGAAGGAGATCCCAGATGCCAGCAAGGAGCACATAATCGATACATTATATTGAGAGTTCCCTCAGCCCTCTAGCAATGATAGATTTTCAAGAGGGTGGATGATGACGTGTATGCATGCCTATCAGTCGCATAGGCGGTCTGATGCACGCGAAGTAGTCAAGCAGGGCAAATCGAAGCCGGAGTGGCTGGATACAGAGGACTGGAGTAATCTCCAGGATGAGGTGACATCCACTCCAGACAAGTGGAAGCAGCAGAAGGATGCAGGATCGGTGCATCACCTTGATAGCGGCGGCCATGCAACATTCCTGGCAGATTTTGTAAGTATTAATAGGGTAGAGTACTCTAATTTAATGACATCCATGTTGATGTATGTATTTCGAATATGAATCTCAAGTATGTTGTTTTTCAATGTTTGTGTGCCACAGCAAGGTTTTACGAATCGTGACCCTCGCGACCCGACTGCACTAGAGGTGACATACGGGGAGAAGCATGGCTTGAGTACCCTGATCGAGAAGCTCTATGCTCGTGGAGGATCGGTAAGTAGTAATAAATATCATTCCTAATTTGAGACATCTGTCATTATATGTCATTTTGTATTTGGTACTCACAATTATATATGTATTTGCTGTTGCAGACCCTTCGATATGCCACTATAGGGAGAGGAGTTTTCTGATGCAGATGAGTCGTAGAGAGCATATTAGGCTACATAGGATTACTCCCCATCTTGTATTATGTAAGGCCTTATGGCCTCTATCCTCCATATGTAATAGCTAAGTGTATATGATTCGAACTTCTATGTTGTAGCATGACTCCATATTTGCTTTGTCGTAGTAGCACTTCTCAATTTAAGTTCTATTATTTTCTTTATCAATGCAGTACACATTTGTGTTAATTAATGTCATGAAAGTACTTGTTTGCAAAGTCTTGTCATTATTTGGGATTGATTGTCTAACTTCTTTGATAGCAGGAATTGTATCTTAGCCCTGTGTGGCTCTAACTGTGGCAGGGCTGCATCTGTAGCACTGCCACAAAAAAAAAATATTTTCTGCAACCGTCGGTATCAGCGTCGAAAAATAATTTTGGAATCGTCAGTATTAGCGTCGAAAATTCCTCTGTAATCGTCACTATTTTTGTCGCTAATTTCATCGGTATTAGCATCGCTAAATAGCGACACTAATATCGACGAAATTAGCGATGAAAATAACAAGGCAAATAGTGACGCTTTTGTAGCGATGCTAATACCGACGATGGGGATATTTTTCATATATAAAGAAAACGTCGTTCTAGCATGTATATGTTGTAGTGACCATTGGCTCAATATTTTGTGCAACTCAAGCCTACTATAAGGGATAAGTTAGCCCTTGATATGGGTTTGTAGTAGTCAGTTAGGGGCCATTGTGAAGAGTGACACCACTGAGACAGGATTTGATTGAGGGCTTATTGGTTGAATTCTTAGCTCTTTTGCTCCTTGTTAGCTCAAGCATTCACACATTTCTTGATACTTCGATTCCTCCATGACAACAATTTAAGAGTGGCAAGAGTGTGCATCATGCTCATCCTTAGGGCACAAAATGTACTTGCATGCACAATTTATTGTAGTCTAGCAATGTAAAGCCAACTTTAGTTGTTAACATTAAGGAAAATCTAAATTTTAATCATATTTAAAGTAAAGGTAATCTATTTATATGATATGCTATCAAGGGTTATGTATGAGGATGAGGATGAGGATGATATGCCTTTAAATTGTGACAATACGATAGAGATTTGTTAGAGATTTTTAAGAAAATGATAGAGATACTACAATGGAGAGAAAAAAATTGGTTGTGTTATTCAAGAATTTTAAGAAAACGATTGGAAGACAAAAAGGTTTATGGGACTGATAAGGAATATCTTCATTTAGCATGGCAACTTGCATCAATTATACCTCTTATTTTGTGTGCCTCCATAAATTAGTGCTCCAAAAGTACCTACATTTCACATCTTCTATTTAATTTTTTAAATGGGAATAAAATAATTCAAATTTATAAAACTTCATTTCCACCATAATGATATCTCTCCCTCTATTGGTTGAGATACTTTTTCTCTCAAAAATTAAAAGGCCCAAACTTCAATCACAATCGCCCCTAATTGCAACATTGGTCATTAACTATTATGTTTTAGTAGGTATCTCTCATGGGATGTAAAACATGTAGAGGTGCTCATGAGGACATGGAGGCCATAAAGTACAAAGTGGAAATTAAGAAATATTTGTGTCCAATGACAATACGAGCATCATAGATTTGGTAGAGATTTGGTATAATGGCTAAAAACTAGTCATGGTACATTTTGATGCCTTTGAAATGGAGAAGATACTTCCACGAGGGGTTTCAACATGCTTTTCTAAAAAAAATTAATGTATCATTTGTGATAGCCAAAGGTAGCTTCTTAAAAACACATATGTGGTTTCTCTATTTAAGCCTAGACACCCATAACAGAGAGGACTAGTTCATATGGATTCAATACATGAAATATTTTTAGGTATGACTCTCATGTTGGGAAGATTCACCTCAGTTATTTTATTTCCAAGTTTTTTGTTTTGCCTCGAACTCAATTAAACAGTGGAATGCTATAGTTGCTTGGGATTTAATAGCATTAAATTTTTAAAGAGTAGAATCTAAGCATATTGGTGTTGTTTGGCTAGGAATTTCCAAATGACATGCCTTGCAACAACCCTCTAGCTAGCAAAGAGGATGAAACCTCAAGGAATATTCTGATCCATGTTGCACATGAAAGGAGAGAAGGAACAAAGCTTGCTTGGAAGAGCTATGGCGGGATAGCAAGAGCAAGGAAAAGAGAGAGATCAAATGGGAATTCAAACAATCACAATGTGTGATCGGGCCTTCTTTTATTCAAACTATCACTAAAAGAATAAATAATAAAGTGATAGTGACAGGCGCCTGCCATCTACAATGTGCAATGGCAGGTACTATCAGTGTAGTAATACATGGGCAGCTAGGCAAAGGTGCCTTTACCCCCAACAACCTCCCCCTTAAAGGAGAATCTGTCCCAATGAGGAGTGAAAAAGAAAAAGAAAAGACAATACAATGTACACATGTACAACAAGATGAGGAAAAATGTCATCTTATCCAATGCCCATCAATCTCTTGAGGAAGGCAAAGCACTCAGTAATGAGGCTTTTCATGAGTAGATCGGTAGGATTTTTGTTAGTGGAGATCTTAATAAGGTCAACAAACTTGTCCTCCACGACCCCACATATGAAATGATACCTCATCTCAATGTGTTTCGTCTTCACATGGAAGACCTAGCTGAATAGCACTCATAGAATACGAATGCAGCGTAGGTATAGAATCAATCCCAAGGTCATGAACCAAACGGCCCAATCATGTGGCCTCCTTGCAAGCCTCAGTGACTGCAACATACTTGACCTCAGTGGTAGAGAGAGCGTACACTTTTGAAACCTGGACATCCAAGAGACAGAACCTCTAGCATAGGTGAATACATAGCCAGAAGTGGACTTCCTACTATCTGCATGTCCTACATAATCAAAGTCTGTGTACCCCACAACTCTTGTATCCTGGCTGCCATAGCAAATACATGTATATGTCGTGCCTTTCAATTATCTCATGATACCCTTTATGGAATCCCAATGTTTCTTGCCAGGTGTAGCCATATAGCGTGCCGCAACACCAACTGCAAAGGAAATATTTGAACGAGTGGCTATCATGGCATACATCAAACTACCCATGGCTGATGCATAAGGGATCTTGGCCATCTCGGCCCTCTGCTCATCTGTCTACGGACAATCGGCTTGTGAGACCTTCACATAAGAAGGTAATGGATAGCCAATAGGCTTCACATCTTGCATGCAGAAATGCTCAAGGACTTTATGAATGTACTCCCTCTGTGAGAGGTAGAGTAGTCCCTAATGCCTATCGTGCTTAATGCGCATACCAAGAATGTGAGAGGCATGTCCCAAATCCTGGAGGTGATAAGTACCAACCAAATCAACAAGACAAAGACACTACATCATTGCCTCCAGAATAGTCACCTGAGCCACCCTCTCTAAAACCAATACAAGAGTGAGGAGTAGCAACCCTCAACCGACCATGGGCTCACAGCATCCACATCTCTGCAATATCCCCTAGAACTGCTCCCTCCATCTGGGGCCAGTCTAGAGCGTCGACCTCATCCTACTAGAAATCGAAGTGACTTGACAATGTCAGTGACAGCTCCTGGTCTGCCATGTCTCTGAATGGGGCCATCTAACTAGCTACAGACATACGTGTGAATATCTCCTACAACTCCTCATCGTCGATCATCGCGCAACTCATCTTGCTCTTTGGATATTGTCAAAGTAACCTGCACATACAAAAAATAATATTAGCATAATCAATATTTAGGTAAAGCAGGATAATATAAATCTCAAAAAAATGATGCTAATTAAAATGCATATACTAAAGTACCCTTAAAAGTGAATCATCAATGAATTGAGTAAGCGGATGCAAATACAACTCGGCCTATGGCCCCAGGTCAACCTCCTAGCTATAGAGCCCAATATACACTAGAAGTTCTATAGATAGGTCACCATAGAAAGAGGAGTCCACTTCATTCTCAAAAAATTCTCGGCCTCCTACCTCTTTGCTACATTACCCCCGTGTTTGTCTCCCTTGCTATACATGTTCTATGCCCTCTTCACCCTCTCCACCCTCCAGAATATTGACCCCTCCATCTGCATACTCTCCTTGTCTATGCTTGGAGCATTACTTTCATCATACACTCATGCACTCTTAGGAGTTGATAGCACAACATTCTACCATTGAGGTTGTCAAGGATTTGGATAGATGATTACATGTTCAATATGACATATAAGAGTAAATCAACATTTGTGATTGTTTTGTGTGATGGATTTTTATTTTTTTTAAAGGTCATGCACCTGTTCAGAATGACTTGTGCAGGACAAACATGTCGCGTAGATCTATCAATCTTTTCTTGGAATCTATTTTAGAAATCCAAATGGACCTCATCAAACGCTTTCCCTAGCTCCTTCCAACACCACTTTAAACCTTTGTACGTCAAATATAATCATGGAGAAGCCACGGTAATCCACTAAGATAATACTTTGCAAGTTTCCAAAATGCTTCATCTCATCTACCAGGTATTCGAATCCATGGCCTGCCGTCAACTCTCTTGCTCAAACTTTTCCATGACACCACAATTACTTGTGGATCACATTACTCCTCAGTAGAGACCTTCACCCCTTCATGTGAAGTTGCAATCAAAGCTCTATGTAACTACCACATAGACATAAACTGCAACATCTCCTCCATGCTCTCTCAGGATATCAAATGGGACGATGGCATTTATTGCATTGAAAAGTCAATTGCGCTTCTTCTCGGTCTTTTCTAGCCTCCTCATATCTAGCGAGCCACTTCTCCATGGATACATGATGCAACATACAAAAATGATTCACTTTCTCCTCCATGGCAGTATCCATCCTTTTTTCTACTCCATTTCCAACCACCATATCTCCAATCATTCTATCATTGTCTTTTAATGACCATAGCATATTGTTGTCTGAATCCACCGTTAGTAGCCACTCTGAAATATGCACTAATGCCTCTGACACTAGCCAACCTTCAACCATGCTACCTTTTAGCCAAGCTCATTGTCACACAAAGCCCTTCAAGGTTTTCATGAAGGGCTCCAAGAAAAACATCCATTGTGTATCGATAGGTCCCACAATCTCCACTTCATCTACGAGATGCACCAGGAGGTGAGTTTGTATCGTGAGAGTGCTTGTGGGTAGGTACTTCTCAAAGAGACACATCATCTCTTCTACTGCTCCTTATCTTGTGGATTCAATAGAGTATAACTTGAGCTCCTTGTGTGAGATCCATTGCACTAAACTCAGCAACCTATAAATCGTCTCATGTATTTCTAGAGTGAGGCACCTCGTGATGCGATCGGAAGTACAAACTGTCACAAATGAAAAAGTATTATGAACATCGAGTAGACACTAAATAGTGAAATATTGAGGCTAGTTGCAACCAACATCAAGACAAAACCTGACATATCTTATACCAATCATGGGATTTTAGCCCTAATAGCTTGTCATCTTTATAGAAAGAAAACCCAAGGAAACGCATCATACGCATTAGGATGTGGATAGACATAATAATTTGCTTCACGATGCACTCTTCTTTAGTGGACAAGACCCAAGGAGCACAAGGTAGTTGCAAGTGACCATTGGTGCTCGATTGTGGCCAAAGTGCATCCATCTTGTCTATCTCCTTCAAATCCATTTGTGTCCCTGCAGTGTCTCTCTTTTCTCTGATGTGGTCCCCTAATAAGCTACCCACATTCTTAAAAATATGCATGGGATCCAAAAAATAGTTGATCTCTGCAAGTGGGTCCAATATGGTAACTCGTAGAAAATCAAGAATCGTCGCATTCTACTTAAATGTGACTCCTTGTGAACTATTTTCAACTCGTACTAGCTTTGGGCATTCATTTGTGATGTTGGAGATCATCTAACAAAATCTTCTCTCAGTTCATGACCCTCCGGCAAGAAAGTGGTGTGTCCTTGATATACCATCTTCTTCATGGTTCATAATATTATTCCGGAGTCTAACTATGGCCCATACAATGGAAATGCATAATAGCCTAAGAGAGGTAACTAGACCTGTCACAACACCCTTATTTAGTCAACACAAACTTGAACAAGATATGTTAGGTATCACAAACTTGAACGAGCCCACTTACCTAAGCACTCTCCACCCATGAATCCTAGAAAATCATGCATGGTCCACATGAGAATGACTTGTATATTAGCAAACTGTCAACCATCGTGCTTGCTCATGTCTTCCACAACAACCACCTCCTCCCACAAAATCTTAAGCTCATCAATTAATGGACAGAGGTAGAAGTCCATGTTCTTGACTTTGTAGTGCCCAAGAATGAGAAAGCTAAGGATCAGGTGTTCTTTCTTTGTAGAAAACCATAGCGAAATGTTGTACTTAACAAGAATTATATGCCACACATTGTAAGAAGTTGAGTGGAGACCAAATGGATTCATGCCATCCATAGCAATACTGGGCCAAAGATTCCTTGGCTCTCATGCAAATCTCGGAAAGATGGAGTTAATGTGACTCCATGCGTATGAATCTAGTGATATTGGTTTGTCTCCATCTGTGGATCTATTTTGTGCATGCCACATTGTCAAGCTTGCCATTCTCGATGTATAAAACATGTGACATATGCACAGTATAAGTGGAAAATATCTAATAATCTTCTGAGGGATGGTTTGCCCTTGCAAATCCTATCGATATCTGTGAGCACCACACTTTGGACATGTCTCCATAGGGGGATAATATTACAATCATACAAGACATGTCACAGACAAGGATTGCGCAACCAAAAGGAAGCAAAGAAAGACCAAGGAAGCCCAAGTCAAAAAGTGAATGAAGAAACTCATTTTTCCCAAGTAGGAAAAGTGGAGGAGAAGGCAAGCTCAGAAAAAACATAGGAGAGCACCGAAGATTCTAGCAAGATGCTCTCAGAGATGAAGAAGAGCATTGAATATTCCAGCAAGGTGCTTAGAAAGAACACAGAAAAGTATCGAATATTCTAGCAATGCTCTCACAAGGAAAGTGCGGGGCACAATGTAATTCATTTTATAAGAGCGTCAAGCTCCCTCTTGTGCAACTTGTAAGGTCTAAATGGACATGGGTGAAGAGATAAGAAAACTAGAAAGGAACGAAGAAAGAGGACTTTGGCAAGATGCCCAAGCATGTAAAAAAGGGGATAGGTGCCTAAGGGATTTAGGGTTTTGTATATAAACTCAAAAAGTGAATGAAAAGCTAATTCTTTGGTGCGTGGCAAAAGAGATCTCTTCTTCTTCTCTCCTTCTTGCTTTCTTGTGTGTGCTTGAGAGAGGGAGTGAGAGAGTGAGTGTGTGAGGGTGAGGGATCATGGGAAATAAGCTCTTCATTATCTCATTCTCTTCTTCTTCTTCTTCTTCTTCTTCTTCTTGCACGTGGCTATGGAGGATGGAGCTTGAAGGTGGAGGCTTGAGGTTGCTTGAGCTTGCATCTCAAGTCATGGAGCTACCGGCTTGCTTAAGTGAGGAGACTACTCATTCGGGCATCAAGGTAAGCTCACACACGCACATAGGATCAAAGAGCTCTTGGTGGCTAGGTGAGAGATAGCCATTTGTGCTAGCTTGAAACACTTGAAGCAATAAGCAGTCAGTGGGTCTTCGCACTTGAGCATGAGCTCCCACTACACATAGTCTCCTCGAAATAGCACACAATCAATGATTAACACATGCATGGATGCTGTTATAGTCCATGCCAAGCTTTTGTAACACCAATCATGCATCATCACAGGACTTTGGCATCGTGCTTCCAAGTGGTAATATATGATACTTTAGCAATCTTTAAAAAAATCAGAAGATGCGTTAAAAAGCATAAGAAATGTTTTTTATTTTATAATAGAGTAAAGAAATCGACGGAGCACAGAATGTATATGAATAACACAGTCACACTCATATCGCTCCACTCCTACTTTTCTTGCACACTTAGGAGCGCAAGCGACATCTTTAGCCGAGATACTCGGCACCCATCATATAATGGTATAGACACTTCTTCTCTCAATGGATCATATGACTCGGCATCCATGGGTATTAATGCATCGATCATTGCCTCCATCTCAAGTTCCAAGATTGGAGGAAGGTTCGAAAGGCCCATTGTCTCCTCTGGTATCGAGGGTATCGTCTACGATATGCCCTCCAATAGGTGTATCCAGCTCACACAATCCATCCATTGCGTTCCCACAAACTTTCTAATGGGCCATAAAATAGGTGCATTCCTTGGGACGAAGCATCACCTCTCTGTATAAATTTCATGGGCACGTCTAATATTTTTGTATATGATATCCAATTACTTTGCGAATGTAAAGCATAATTGATACACACTTTTCTTACCATTTGCTCAAAGTCTGAGATCCCTTGGTCAATGATCTCCAATTGAAACTCGTCGAAGCATTGTATGTTCTATGGACAAGGGACACTTTCATCTAAAATCCAACTTGTATAAATTGCAAGGATGCACGATATGTTAATTAAGATACACCTCACGATCTTGGGCATCACGACCATCATCGTTTCTCATTTAGTCTATGTTATGGTGTCGTGCTGCAGTGCATCCGAGCCGTAAACACCTCCATTTTTGTTGTGCATCTGTGTTATCTTTTCGTGTGTGTTTCATTGTGTGTGATTGCTGCATTATCTTTCCGTCCTTTTCAGTACCCGCATCCAATGTACATACTCCACTTCTGTGTTTGTGTTTGTGTGTTTTAGTTTGTGTGCATGTTATGTGTGTGTCAGAAAAATATGAAAAACTGATGCCAAAGGACATTATCAAGCTGTTAATTTCAATGATGAACTCCAAGAAAAGTGCAGGATATCATGGATTTGTAGAAGCTGACATTTAAGCTATGAAGATAGAGGTTACACGTGAACAAGGTCGACGTAATATGTGGGGCAAATCATTTTTGAAGAAGATACATTAGCACTACATGCCATGGAGAAGAAGGGTTCATATGCCTTTGCCTTTGATGGGAGGAATCTCCGCAGCTGTCTCAAAGACTGCATCCCATAGAACGTGTCAAGCTTCGACAAGGATGGCTATTGGGCCTGGTTTGCTGGTGTAACAATCAAACCAAGCAAGAGTGTTTGTGATATAAGGTTTTTGGTTTGTCACTTGCAATAAGAGATCTGGTGGAGCAGGTTATCCCTGGCACGCTCTTGTTCTTATTCAATTTTGATACAAGGAAATTGTATGGAATCTACGAGGTTATTTCTCATGGTGGAATGGACCTTGAACCCAATGCAGTTCGAAATTTCCAAGGGTCACTCCAGCAAATTCCAGAATTTACCAATAAAGAGGAAGGTTCACGAGGCAATCTTTCGGATACTTGATGGGAATTTCTCTATGGTTCTGAACTTATCAAGCTATTCACTTTTGGTTGAGATATCAGAACAATATCCACATGTCTTGGTAAGAGATTTGACAGATGAGGTTCATGGCTTGAGAAAGAAATTAATCCTCAACAAAAAGATCTGGTCACCTTTTAAAGTCAGTTATGGTGTTGAAGACAAAATTAAATGTGGACTTTCCACATGGCACACATAGTCAATAGAGAGTGAGCTCAAGGAGTTCACTTATGTGTTGCAAGCAATCCAATCAAATATTGGTTCAGAATTTTGGGATGTTAAGCAAAAAGGAGGCATAGCGTCTTGCCCCTGTTTTGGGGGAATCCGCTATAACCGGTGGACTACGCCATCGCCTTTACTGGGGGGAAGCTCTCTTTCAGGGGTACTTCGGAATCTAATACGGGAGCTGGCTGTTGGAATTTCGGAGGGAAAAGCGAGAAGAAAGCTGGTTGTCATGGTTGATGTCTTCGAGGAGAACAGGGCTTCCCCAGACATGGTGCATAAAACAGGAAAGCCATCGAGCAGGCTAAAGAACTCTTTGATATTCAGGACAAGGAAAACATTAATCCACGCAATGATCTTCGCAGAAGGGACTTAAGAAACCAAGGAACTGATCGAAGTGCAGAGAAATGACACTTTCAAGTATCAAGTAAGCTGCAGATGATCGAGATGAGGAGCTTGATGAGAATGAGAGCTGATCGAGGGGGGGAGATGGAGGCTTTTGGATGCCAAGGGACAGGTGTGACGTCTTCGTTTTGGGTTCACTATCTCTTTTCCGGAATCTGCTACCAATGCTAGAGGAGGAAAGTGGGAGCTACTGAGGAGAACTGGAAGAAGCCTATCGAAAAAGCGAACGGCATCAGAAGCAACAATTGAATTTTGGAACGCAGTAGAAGTGAAGAAAGACAACGATGAAGAAGAAGCTATGAAGTCAAAGGAGGCGAGTGACATAGGCGTTTGTAGAAGGGATCCGAGACTGTCGTCTCTACGATTCCCGCTCGGACAGTAGACTAAGACGACAAGAACTAGAGGCGCGATATCATTGCGACCAGTTTTGATGGAAGGGTCGGTCAGTCTAAATCCTCGTGTGCAGGCGCCTCTCTGTCGACTACACGCCCTTCAATGTCGAGATCGCAATCCTCTTCAAGGCCCACAAGATTGACCCGTCTCTGCAGATCGTGGACACCTCCGCTAAAAAAAAAAAAGCTAGCCAGATTCTTCACTAACATGGTGTGCATGTGACACGAGGAGATTGCCAAATGCCCCGGCTGCGCCTCTAAATCACCATCTATTTTGATTATAGGACAGTGCAAAGGGCTGGTGAATTTGTTGTGACATTTCCCAGAGCTTAACATGCTGGTTTTAAATGTGACTTCAACTATGCGGAGGCTGTGAATGTTGCACCTATCGACTGGTTACCCTTTGGGCAGAATGCAGTAAAGCTGTACAAAGAACAGAGACGTAAAATCTTTGTTTCTCATGATAAGCTTCTATTAGGGCTGTGAAGCAAGCTCTAAGGACTGCATGCCATGGTCTACAAGACAGGAATGATGCAGTTGATAATGTGTGGCAAGAGCTCCTTGCTCAATATGGGATTGTGTTGAAAGTCTTAAAGAATCGAGTGGATTTGGAATGTATTAGACGTTTCAGGATAACGAATACCATACAAACAAGGAAAATGGATACAAGTTTTGATGCAATGGATGCAAGAGTGTGCCTTATATGCCATTATGGTCTGCATCTCTCTGCAATAGGTTACAGCTATGCTGACCTGAACAGTATACATGTCTGGAGCGTATGCATGCACTTATCAGATGTTTTATCCGTTGGACCTGGAGATTGAACAAGCTGTCTATGATGAAGTCCTGAATCTGGTTGAATTATTTGGTGCCCTGAAAAGCAAGCTCTTACGCTTTATTGTAAAGCAGTGAACAGATTGTAATGCTTTGTCATTTATTTTGACTTCATATCCATAAATCTTCAACATTGGTCTATGAAAAGAGCTTTATCAAAACTTTGTAGCTGACGGATGCTTAGCTTATGCAAATTCCTGCACAAGCTGGATGTTCAGAATGAGTACTCATGGATCTCTTGTAATTTACTTGACAAGCAATATAGTGATCTTTGACATCAAAAATTGAGATCTTCTTGTTACCTTCTTTCCTTGCTGTATCTTGAACCCCGTGTTCTACAGCTCTTACACAAACTCTACGACATTTCTAGTGAACCCGATATGAAAGCGCTGCGTCAATTTTCAGGAAGATGGGAGACTCACAAGAAGAGATGACAGATGACAATGTCATGAAGCATCTGTTTCAGTCATTTACAACCTATATGCAGCAGCAAGCTCATGTGAAGCGTGATAGTGATGCCATGGATGCCTTGAAAGCTGTCCAACAGGAGATGAAGCATTTCAACGGCCAACAAGTTTCAACTTACCTGCATTTGTATGAAGAAAAGATGAAGTTTTTAAAGGTTTTTCGAGATATTTGGAGCCGCTACTTCTTGCGGATCGTGGTTCGCGCGCTTGAAGTCCGAATTTCAGAAATTCAAGGAACACATGCTGGTTGGACAGAGTTTAAGAAGGCATTAAAAGATGAATATTTCCTGGAGGATACAGGTCTTATGAACCGCAGGAATTTCTTAGCATGGGTTTCTATGCCTAATAAGGGACTTTCAGTTACCGCCCTTCTGCGAGAGTTTGAGAGCCGCTATGATCAGTTGGATGGAACTGAGCAGTAAGCTTTGGAGATGCAGAAAGTGGAATTATTTTTACAAGTTGCTGATGCTGATTTATAGGAAAAGTTGGATGATCTTTTGGAAGATCAAGCTACTGATTCAGGTTTAAAGACCAAGTGGAGACATGTCATTGATGTTGTGAATGCGCTTGTTAAGAAGCAGCGCAAGAGAGTACGATTGCATCGTAATATAGGATCTGCTTCTGAAAAATCCTTGGAGACCTCTACTTCTACCCCTGCTGCAAGTTCTATGCCTAAGCCTACTACTCCTATTGTAAATCCACCAGTTCCTATTGCTCCAGTGCCCTTATCTGTAGATGATGTTATTAAAGGCTTGGCAGATTTGATGATAGAGGCAGTCAAAGCTGAAGTTGGGAAGTTAAAAGAGCAACTTATGTCAGTACCTGCTGTAGCATCTGCTCCAATGACTGCTTTTCCAGCTGGCCAAAGAAAAGGGAGACGATGTATTTGGTGTGATAGTACAGAGCACCAACACTACAGAGATTGTGATGCTTTTCAGGAAGCGCGTAAGAAGAATGTAGTGTTTTGGGGACAAGATGGGAAGATATGGCTGACAGAGACTAGTGCTCCTCTTGATACGAACTTTGGTAAGGGAGGCATGAAGAAGCTCGTTGATGATATGGCTACGGGATCAGCTTATGTGAGTGTTAGAGGAGATGCTTCAGCTTATGGAGTCCAGCTTGAGCAGAAATTAGATGGAGACTCTGCCTTATGGTCCTCTGCCTTGGAGATAGCGAGAAGAGGGAAAGTTCAAGCATCCACTATGACTTGTGTGGGCTCCAGCATCTGAGGAGAAATGGGATGGGATTCTCCTGTTGATAGGTATTCTATTTTTGCTTATATGGCGAAAACACAGGGTTTAGATGCCATGGTTGAGGAAAAGAGAAGAAGAGATGAGGAGGGTCTCAGCACTTCCAAAAAGACTAGAGGGGGTGACTTTGTTTCACCGCCTGTTATAGCTCCACCTATGACGAGTTCTCCAGCTCAATCAGGTCCTGGAAAACCTATGGGACACAAGTAGATGAAATAAAAGAGACAACCAAGAAAGGAGCTAGGATTCAAGCTCTGGTCAGACCTTGATATACAGACGGATATGAGTAAGATTTTTCATGAAAGAATTTTGAATAGTGAAGTCACTTTTACTGTTGGAGAAGCTCTTGGGATTGCTAGAAGAGAAATACAGGATCAGATGCAGGATCTTTTGCAGAGGAAATGACATGCGATGGAAGGACCTGCTTTACAGGGGTTATGGCATGGAGCTCTTGGGGAAGAGCATGATGATGCAGTGATGGTTGAAAATGCTTCTGTCAATCCGCAGTTGGAGAAAATAGTTCAGCCTATGCAGTATGAAGATGATGATACCCCTATCCTCATTCCTCACAGCCATTTTTCACGCAGTCATTGGGCTAGAGAAACCACTGAGACGGTGGCAAGGATTGGAGAGAAATAGATTCCTTTAGTTGCTTTAGTTGATCATGGTTCCGAGATTAATCTTATTGCTCCAGGTGTTTATGAGAGTGGCAAGTGGCCTATGGATGCAGAGCATGGCTGGCGCATGAGAGCAGCCAATACTTCTGGTGATATGTATGCTGCTTGTCCGAGCATCAGAATTTATATTGGAAATGTTGAAGAGGATTATCATTGCTTTGTTCAGGATTCTTGCTCTTATCCGATTATTCTTGGACAACCTTTCATTACAAAAGCAAGAATGGAGATGAAAGTGATGGATGACGGCTCAGCCTATGCACGAATACACAGTAAGGATGGTATGCGAGTTGTTCAGTTTATGACTGTTGGAGTAAATCATCTGAGAGACAGGGACTCCTTGCGTGAGGCACCACTACCTGCGAAGGAGTTGGATTTTCATTAGGTACCGCTGTCTTGCGAGATGCCAGTGGTACGGAGCAGAGAAAATAGGAGATCTCGCCTCCTGGTAACCAGTCTTTCTCCACTAATTTTGTTGGTTTTTCTTCAGATAGTTCAGTGAGTTATCAGAAAATTTCAGATTTGTCTAGAGCTACCAGGTAGTACATTGGTAAGGTGAAAGAGTTGAAGACTGTAGGTATTTTGCAAGCAGAAGAGCATGTGGATGGGCTATATGAAGAAATGTCTTATGCAGATACATTGTCTGAGATGGAAAATATGCTGAAAACTGATGTATGTAAGGGTTCAAAGATCATACCTGTGCAAACCTTGGATATGTATCAGGAAATTTCTGATTTTATACTGAAAACAGAGTCAGAGGCTAAGAAAATTCAGCAAATCGAATCTATGGCTGAGCTTGATCAACTTTCAGAGTTACAGAGGGATGAAACCTTTCAGCCAGCAGAGTTAAATGCTAGAAAAATTCAGCATATAGAGTATGAGGCTGCATCATGGCAGTCCACAGAGCAGAGAGCTAAAACCATTCAGCCAACAGAGTTTAATGCTGGAAAATTTCAGCATACAGAGTTTCAGACTGTACCCATGCAGTCCATAGAGCAAAGGGCTGAAATCTTCAGCCAACAGAGTTGAGAGTTGCTGAAAATTTGCAGAAATTGCAGCAAAGAAAAGAGTGCCTGATTTATGCCAAGGTTGATACGAGGTATAAAACAGTTGATAAGAAGATTAAGCCGGTTGCAGGGCCGCTTCCTCCTTATAGTGATGAGCAAATAGAAAAAGCTATGAAGCAGCCTATGTTGAGAGATCCTGCAAATATTGGACATAAATTTACAGTTGAAACTCTTGCAGAATTGAAGATTGGAAATGATGATTTCTTGCTTCCAGTGGAAAAAGAATGTTTTGGCGCGATGCTTGGATGACATGGCAAGGCATTTGCTTTCTTTCCTCATGAAATTGGTTGCATTAGTCCCTAATTGGTTGCGCCTATGGTCATCTTCACTGTCCCTCATGTGCCATGGAATATACGTCCTATACATGTGCCTAAAGCACACTTGCCAAAGCTGATAGAGTTGCTGAATGAGAAGATTAAGATGGGGATTTTGGAACCCTCTTCTGTGCCCTATTCTAACAGGTGGTTTACTGTACCAAAGAAGAATGGAACCTTGAGATTTATTCAGGATATGCAGCCCGTGAATAGAGTGACAATCAGGAATGTGGGAACAGGTCCAGTTGTGGATGAGTTTGCAGAGGCTTTTGCAGGACGAGCCATCTATTCCCTAGGTGACTTGTATTCTGGTTATGACTAGTTTCAGCTTGCCTTGGAAAGCAGGGATATTACCACTATGCGGACACCTATTGGTCTTGTGAGGATGTGTACCTTGCCTCAAGGTGCCACCAACTCAGTTGCTCATATGATGAATGCTATACATAGAGTTTTGCGAGACTATATTCCGCATTATACCATGCCTTTCCTAGATGATGTGCCTATTAAGGGTTGTGCAGAAGAAGAAAAGAATGAGAGTCTTAATTTGCGAGGATGTAGACAATTTGTGGCTGAACACTTGGTTGCTTGTGAGAAAATATTGACATGATTAGGGGAGGTGAATTTAACTCTTTCAGGGCTGAAATCTGTCTTTGGTGTTAATGAAGTTATCATAGTTGGGCATATGGTTGGTTATTATGGCAGGAAGCCTTCACCTGCAAAGGTGGATGCCATAAGTAGGATTGCAGAGTATTGCTCGACTACTTCAGAGGTGCGGAGATTTGTGGGAGCTTGTGTATTTTACATAATTTGGATTCCTCATTCTGCTCACATTGCAGATGTTCTTTATCAGCTGCTTCGAAAGGGGCAGAAGTTTCATTGGAATGAGAAGCATTCGAAAGCCATGCGTAAACTCAAGAAGTTGTTGCAGTCAGCTCCTACTCTTCTCAAGGCGGATTATCATTGTGGACGGCCAATCATGTTGACAGTTGATACTAGCCCTATTGGCATAGGTTGGGCAGTGGGATGGGATGATGCTGATGGAAACAGATATGCAATCCGCTTTGGAGCTAAAGTTCTTAATGAGCGACAGAGGAGATATCCGCAGATTAAAAGAGAGTTGTGGGGAGTAGTCACTGCACTGAAGTGTGATAAAGGATATTTTATTGGAGCTTCAGTTGTTGTGGAAACAGATTGCTTGCCTTTGCTTGACATGATTACTAGCTGTTCGACTCCAGATATAGCGATGCTTCGGTGGATTGCCTACATCAAATCATTGAATCTAGAATTTTGACACATAGCAAGAAAAGATATTCCAGTTGTTGCTGACATGTTGTCTAGAGCGAGATATGAGGATGACGAGTCAATGCTTGTAGAAGATGATGAGACAAAGTTTGCAGCTTCTGTTCTTGTTCATGATTGTCATGTATCTACTGTTGAAGCCTTTACTGAAGAACTTTATGTTGGCGAGTGGCTGCAAATTGGTCAGTATCTGAGTTCATTGACTCGAAGAACTGATTGGACAGATGATGTATTCAAGAAAATTAGAAGAAAGGCTTATGGGTATTTCTTGAAAGATGGTTTTCTTTGGAAGCACCCAAAGAAGAGAGACGGCCTACCCTTGAGAGTAGTTTGTGAGGTAGCAATGCAGATACAGATTATGCGAGAGTTTCATGAGAGTTCTTGGGTTGGACATAGAGGTGTGTGGGCTACCTATGAGAAAATCAAAGAAAGATACTGGTGGAAAGGGATGTATAAAGATGTTTCCCACTTTGTGGAGACTTGCAGGGACTATCAGCTCTACTCTTTAGTGTGGTATCGTGATGAGTTGCATCCGACCTATCCGCTATGTATGCATTATAAATGGATGGTTGACTTGGTTACTTTGCCAGTGGGACTTTGGCAGATGAGATATCTTGTCTTGGCCAAGGAGGATCTTACAAACTATATTGAAGGTAGATCTTTGCGGACGAACACCACCACTACAGTATGTAAATTCTTGTTGGAAGAAATATTTTGCAGGTATGGATGTATAGGCAAGATTACAGCTGATCTTGGAGAGCTAGATGCAGATGAAGCTAGAGAATTTTTCTCACGGCTTGGGATTAAGTTGGCTCTTACTACTGCCTATAATCCAGAGGGGAATGGAAAGAGCGAAAGAGGACATCCGTCGATAGTTAAGGCATTGGCAAAAGCTTGTAGAGGTCGGATTGGAGATTGGGCGAGATTATTACCTTTTGCATTATGGACAGATCATTCTACACATAGCGTGACTACTGGATATATGCCTGCAGAGTTGATGTATGGGCAAAAACCTGTCATGCCTACTGAAATTTGTGCTCTCACATGGAGTGCTCTTCCATGGCATGAGAATTTATCAAGGGAGGAGCTTTTAGCTCTTCGGATTCGTCAATTAGAGAGAAGGGCAGAAGATGTGCAGCTATGCAGTTGATCGTTTGAAGGCAGCCCGACTCAGAAACAAGGACATGTTTTATTTGAGGCATCACTTGCGGCCTAAAGCCATAAAAGAAGGAGATTGGGTTCTAATCTATGACAGTAGCCTAGAGAATCAGCATAGTAGCATGAGAAAAATGGTTCAAAGATGGTTTGGACCATATGAGGTAAAACAGGTTTTTGACAATGCTACCTATGAGTTGGCTGAATTGGATGGGATGGTATTGAGGGTGCCCATTGCTGGAAAACAAGTCAAGATTTTTAAGAGAAGAGAAGATGAAGAGTATGCACTTGAAGCATTGGCAGAAGAAGAGCAGTCAGAAGAAATTCTAACAGAAGAAGCAAAGAATATGGATGATGAAGCTGATGGAGAAACAGGTCTACCAAAAACGGATGGACTGGACCTGTTTTTGGACTTGGATGATCCTGGATAGTTGGCTCATCCAGAGAATGCACATGTTTAGAGGGGGTGGATGTCGTGCTGCTGTGCATCCGAGCCGTAAACACCTCCATTTTTGTTGTGCATCTGTGTTATCTTTTCGCGTGTGTTTCATTGTGTGTGATTGCTACATTATCTTTCCGTCCTTTTCAGTACCCGCATCCAATGTACATACTCCACTTGTGTGTTTGTGTTTGTGTGTGTTTCAGTTTGTGTGCATGTTATGTGTGTGTCAGAAAAATATGAAAAACTGATGCCAAAGGACATTATCAAGCTGTTAATTTCAATGATGAACTCCAAGAAAAGTGCAGGATATCGTGGATTTGTAGAAGCTGACATTTAAGCTATGAAGATAGAGGTTACACGTGAACAAGGTCGACGTAATATGTGGGACAAATCATTTTTGAAGAAGATATATTAGCACTACATGCCATGGAGAAGAAGGGTTCATATGCCTTTGCCTTTGATGGGAGGAATCTCCGCAGTTGTCTCAAAGACTGCATCCCATAGAACGTGTCAAGCTTCGACAAGGATGGCTATTGGGCCTGGTTTGCTGGTGTAACAATCAAACCAAGCAAGAGTGTTTGTGATATAAGGTTTTTGGTTTGTCACTTGCAATAAGAGATCTGGTGGAGCAGGTTATCCCTGGCACGCTCTTGTTCTTATTCAATTTCGATACAAGGAAATTGTATGGAATCTACGAGGTTATTTCTCATGGTGGAATGGACCTTGAACCTAATGCAGTTCGAAATTTCCAAGGGTCACTCCAGCAAATTCCAGAATTTACCAATAAAGAGGAAGGTTCACGAGGCAATCTTTCGGATACTTGATGGGAATTTCTCTATGGTTCTGAACTTATCAAGCTATTCACTTTTGGTTGAGATATCAGAACAATATCCACATGTCTTGGTAAGAGATTTGATAGATGAGGTTCATGGCTTGAGAAAGAAATTAATCCTCAACAAAAAGATCTGGTCACCTTTTAAAGTCAGTTATGGTGTTGAAGACAAAATTAAATGTGGACTTTCCACATGGCACACATAGTCAACAGAGAGCGAGCTCAAGGAGTTCACTTCTGTGTTGCAAGCAATCCAATCAAATATTGGTTCAGAATTTTGGGATGTTAAGCAAAAAGGAGGCATAGCGTCTTGCCCATGTTTTGGGGGAATCCGCTATAACCGGTGGACTACGCCATCGCCTTTATTGGGGGGAAGCTCTCTTTCAGGGGTACTTCGGAATCTAATACGGGCGCTGGCTGCTGGAATTTCAGAGGTAAAAGTGAGAAGAAAGCTGGTTGTCATGGTTGATGTCTTCGAGGAGAACAGGGCTTCCCCAGACATGGTGCATAAAACAGGAAAGCCATCGAGCAGGCTAAAGAACTCTTTGATATTCAGGACAAGGAAAACATTAATCCACGCAATGATCTTCGCAGAAGGGACTTAAGAAACCAAGGAACTGATCGAAGTGGAGAGAAATGACGCTTTCAAGTATCAAGTAAGCTGCAGATGATCGAGATGAGGAGCTTGATGAGAATGAGAGCTAATCGAGGGGGGGAGATGGAGGCTTTTGGATGCCAAGGGACAGGTGTGACGTCTTCGTTTTGGGGTCGCTATCTCTTTTCCGGAATCTGCTGCCAGCGCTAGAGGAGGAAAGTGGGAGCTATAGAGGAGAACTGGAAGAAGACTATCGAAAAAGTGAACGGCATCAGAAGCAACAATTGAATTTTGGAACGCAGTAGAAGTGAAGAAAGACAACGATGAAGAAGAAGCTGTGAAGTCAAAGGAGGCGAGTGACACAGGCGTTTGCAGAAGGGATTTGAGACAGTCGTCTCTACGATTCGCGCTCGGACAGTAGACTAAGACGACAAGAACTAGAGGCGCGATATCATTGCGACCAGGTTTGATGGAAGGGTCGGTCAGTCTAAATCCTCGTGTGCAGGCGCCTCTCTGTCGACTACACCCCCTTCAATGTCGAGGTCGCAATCCTCTTCAAGGCCCACAAGATTGACCCGTCTCTGAAGATCGTGGACACCTCCCCTTTTAATTAAAAGCTAGTCAGATTCTTCACTAACATGGTGTGCATGTGACGCGAGGAGATTGCCAAATGCCCCGGCTGCGCCTCTAAATCACCATCTATTTTGAGTATAGGACAGTGCAAAGGGCTGGTGAAATTGTTGTGACATTTCCCAGAGCTTAACATGCTGGTTTTAAATGTGACTTCAACTGTGCAAAGGCTATGAATGTTGCACCTATCGACTGGTTACCCTTTAGGCAGAATGCAGTAAAGCTGCACAAAGAACAGAGACGTAAAAGCTTTGTTTCTCATGATAAGCTTCTATTAGGGCTGTGAAGCAAGCTCCAAGGAGTGCATGCCATGGTCTACAAGATAGGAATGATGCAGTTGATAATGTGTGGCAAGAGCTCCTTGCTCAGTATGGGATTGTGTTGAAAGTCTTAAAGAATCGAGTGGATTTGGAGCATATTAGACGTTTCAGGATAATGAATACCATAGAAACAAGGAAAATGGATACAAGTTTTGATGCAATGGATGCAAGAGTGTGCCTTATATGCTATTATGGTCTGCATCTCTTTGCAATAGGTTACAGCTATGCTGACCTGAACAGTATACATGTCTGGAGCGTATGCATGCACTTATCAGATGTTTTATCCGTTGGACCTGGAGATTGAACAAGCTGTCTATGATGAAGTCCTGAATCTGGTTGAATTATTTGGTGCCCTGAAAAGCAAGCTCTTACGCTTTATTGTAAAGCAGTGAACAGATTGTAATGCTTTGTCATTTATTTTGACTTCATATCCATAAATCTTCAACATTGGTCTATGAAAAAAGCTTTATCAAAACTTTGTAGCTGACGGACGCTTAGCCTATGCAAATTCCTGCACAAGCTGGATGTTCAAAATGAGTACTCATGGATCTCTTGTAATTTACTTAACAAGCAATATAGTGATCTTTGACATCAAAAATTGAGATATTCTTGTTACCTTCTTTCCTTGCTGTATCTTGAACCCCGTGTTCTGCAGCTCTTACATGAACTCTACGATAACGTCAAACAATAGATTTTTGTTCCCCTCACTAGTGATCTTCCTCCATTTTAATATCTACTCCTCTCTCTCTCCCTTTCCCTTTATTTGTTTCCCTCCCTCCATTTTTAATTTGTCTCCCTTCATCCTTCTTTGTTTCTCTCTTCCCCTCTCTGTCTCTCTCAATGTTTATTTTTCTCCCCCATCTCCCCTACCACTCTCACTTCTCTCTTTTTCTTTTCCTCGCTTCTTCTCTCTATTTTCCTCTCCACTCTCACTCAATGCATCTTGTTACAATTTAAATGAAATATATAAAATAAAAAACTTATAAAACAAGGACATTGCAATACCCTATCTCCCCACCTCTCTTTGTGTCTCCCTTTATTTTACTATCATTACATTCTCTCTATTTCTCTTAGTGTTTCCCTTTTTCTCTCTCCCTCTCTCTTTCTCTCTATTTATTGTTCTCTCTATCTCTCTTTTTCTCCCTAGCTCCATCCCTTTTTCTCCCCCTCCCTCCCTCTCTTTTCTTTTCACTCTCCTTAACCCACCCTTTTCTTCCACCTCTCTCTTCACTCTTCGTTTCTCTTTCTCTCCCCCCTCTCTTTCTCTTTCTTTGTTGCCTCTCTCTTTGTTTCTTTCCCCCCTCGTTGTTTCTCTTACTCATTTTCCTCTCTCCATCCCTTTATATCTAATTTCTCTCTTCCTCTCTTTCTTTGTTACCCTTCCCCCATTTTTCTCTCTCTCTCTCTTTCTTTCCTCTCCCTTCCTTCATATCTCATTCCTCTCTTCCTCTCTCTCTCTTTCTTACCTTTCCTCCTTTTTCCTCTCTCGTTCTCTCTTCCTCTTCCTTCCTTCTTCTTCCTCCCTCCTTTTCTCTCTTCCTCTCTCTCTTTCAATGCATCTCATTACAAAGAAAAAAAAAGAAAGAAAATAAAAAAAATCAAGAAGAGGCAATGTACCTACCACAAAGGCTTGAGGATGAATTCTTTTTTGCCTCCTCTTCACGACATCCCTTCTTCTTCGTGTACACTGGCAGTGGTGGAGAGGAGCTCTCCTTCTCTCTCTTTCTTTCTTCCTCTCCCTCTCTCTCTCTCTGTCAAGAAGATGATAAACTCTCTCACTCTCTCTCAAGAAGATGATAAACTCTCTCACTCTCTCTTGAAAATTTTTGCGAAAAAGGCCATGCTCGGGCTTTCGCCCCTTTTTTTTCTCACACGGACGTCACTCTTTGCATCACAATTAGTGTCCCCATTAGTATCACAGTTTACACTTCTAAGTATCACTATCAGTGTCGTAGTTAGTGTTGCAGTTATCATTGGTAATTAATTTAGCGACACAAATAACCACGCTATTTACGATGCAAATAGTGATGTCGTTATTTTGCATCGCAAACCGGTATCTCTATGTTCTCATTCCCTTGTAGTACCATCTATTTTTGTTATGCCACATCTCAAACAAGTAGTTAATGATAAAATAATCTACTTTTAGTGAGTAACTCAATTTACTTTCCTATTAGTATATAGTCAAACACAATTGTCTCTCACCTTGGTGTCTCACATTGAGGACACTTCTCACAATAAAGATTGAAATCTTGTTGCAAAACATTTTTTTATTGGTTGTCCTCACATACATTATAAACCATACTTCCCAAATATTTATCCTTCTTCATGGAACAAAGTATCTAAGGTTGATGTGTATTTATGGATGCCCTCATTCATAATCTCCTCTAATGTTCTACTTGATGCATGCCAAGATTGCTAAAGAAAGAATTTAATGGGTTCCAACTTTTTGGGACCTTAATTTGCATGAGCCACTACACCCACTCCATGGTACTAGGGAGCTATACTATGAGCTTTATAAGACAAGTGCTCTTCTCATTACATTTTTTATCCCCAATACCACCAAAGGGAATTTCTAGCATCTTCTCTTGTAGCATTATTGAGGCATTATGCTCATTCCACAATGGCTATAACTTAATTATAGTCTCCATGATTTGTTTTTCTAATGTTTTATTTTTAAGTTTCATAAAAAGTATTATTAGATAGATTTGCATCATCTTGCACTCCTGTATTATCCATGGGAACATCATCCACCTATTGAATCCTATGTCTTCATCCCCATGTTCTATATGTGCATCACATGCATTGGCTTCTACACTTTTAGCTTGCAAGTTTTCTTCGTCTCCATCTATAGCATTGAGACTAAGAGAAATAACAAGATTTTCATATTTCTCTTTTAACTTATTATGTTTGTAGAAAGTCGGGTGGCTATATATCATCCACCCTAACAAAAAGATGTACAATCACACCATGATAGTATGAAATTTTTAAAGTCTAGATTCTAAGCATATTGGCACTATTTGGCTAGGAATTTCCAAATGACATGCCTAGTAACGACTCTCTAGTTAGTGTCGAACCTCAGGGAATATTCCAATCCATGTTGTAGAGAATGGCAACAATCTTATTTCAATGCAAAAGTGTACATAGGCATCACTTTTATTAGGATAAGAGCATGCTTACATGATTGATTAACTATAGGATTTTCTATCTTAGAATCATTGGAGAGAGTGCAATTATTGAAAGTAGCCAAGAGCCACCACATCAGCAATTATGTGTGCCCCTCATGTGGTCATCGGCATATTCTTGTAACTCATGCTCCCATCATCCATGGGCCACACGTAGTAACATCATTATTAAATGAAAATGCATTATACCCCATGTTTTAGTTAACCTCATCTATGTGACCAAATTATCATCTTAATTGTATTAACTATTTTACTTTATAATGTCACCTTAAAATGCATGCATTTATATAAACTTGAAGGGAAAAATACTTACATTCAAATCTATTATGCTAATTTCACTCTTTGATATGCTTTCCCGTACAAAATTTGGGTACATTGTGTATGCATTATTGTCCTAAAGTTAAGTGATCACAACACAAGTAAATCAAGTATATTAAATACTAAATGCTTAATAAATATCATTATGTCTAGAAAAGACAATTAAAAGAAAAAATGAAGCTAATTCTCTACATATAGAATATAAATACTTCATTATTATCACATGAAAGTGGTTCATGTATATAGACATCTAATTATGTATCCTAATAATTCAAGAACTCATTATCAATAGTTTTTTTAGGATACAAGTACTATAATATTTATCTTATAAATGATGTTTACATGTATATCATTAAAAGCTTTTGTTGGCAATTGAAGAGAAAAAGTATCAACATCACCTTCCTATACCAATACGAAAAAGCAACGCATTGCTACCAATGTATGAAAAAAAAAACCTTTTTTAGTCTCAAATATTACCTTATCTAAATATTGTGTATTCTTATCTTGATATTTAACCTAAATTTGTTGTACTAAACACAATGATTGTCATATAAACTCTTTAATTAAAACTATAATATGACATGTTAGTTAAAAGAAAAAAATGATTCACTTGTTCTTGATAACCTTTTGGGTCCATATATTCCTTATATTGCTTTAAAAAATTAGCTATAATGTCAATTAGTATTGAGAAAATTATATAATTTGTTTAGTAGTATTTGATATTAAATAATGATATTAAAAGATAAAATTAGGATGTACTCCTTACTATAATTGAGAGACTTTGCTCCTTTACTCTATTGGGTGGTGAGCACTCATGTCTCTTTATTTTGTAAAATTCCAAGGCTTCGACTCTCCTCTTTAGAGTTCAACATGGATCCTGATGAGAAACCATCTTCATAATATATTGTATTAACATTCTCATTGAGAATAGCCTTCACTTTTCTCATTACCTCTAGATCTTTCTTCATCACAACTTCATAGAAATGCTAAAGTTTTTGAAGAATTTGGGGGCCCATATTATGCCCAATGAAAAATTTAAAATCTTGTTAATAGTTGAACATCAACTCATTTATAAAACTTTGAGATTCCAAGGACAAATGAATCTATGTAATGCAACATAAAAACAAAATCCAAGGTACAAACTTATTTTATACTTACTTGCTATAAAAAACTTGGATGACTCACAAATTATGGATATATAAAATATCCAATCAATTACTTTGCCATGCGAGTGGTAATAGCTTTGTCACATAATTAACGATCACACTTCTCATCTTTATTACTATCCAATTTCTAGAACACTGAAAAATGAATCGCTTGCATAAGACAATTATCCTCCTTATCTATCTTTGATTTTTTATCATTCCCACCATAAGCGTATAACCATCGAACTTGAACACTCTTTTGCATGTGATCTACCTTATGTACTATGGCATGTGCAAAATTACTATTTATTGAGTCACTAGAAGTTTGTACAACTCTTATTACTATTATTTATCCTTCCTCTACCCATGGGGGAACACATCCCACAAAACCATGATGTAGTAATATTCTTACTCGATGTTTGATAATCATATAATATTCGCTACGATACACCTCTCCCTTGTAAAATACTTGTTTATATTCTGTCACTTCTAAAGTTCTCAGTCATTCATCCAATAACCCTATGAAGGTTTGAAGATATTGAATCTCCTCTAAAGTTAGAGTTGTACATACGCTTTTCTTAGGTGTTATTGCTATACCATTTTCTTTTAAAGTGAAATAGTAGGGTGCATTATTTTGAAGATGTATCATACATTGAGTCCATATCTCCCTAGCCTTCATGATGAAAGATACTTCTAAAACGCCTTGAGCAAACTATTGATCACATTCATTTGATGAATATGTATTACAAGAAAATCCATATGGAGGCCTAAGAATTTTGTGAAGATCTCCAAGTGCTCTTTGATGAGTTAAGTCCCCATCACTATTGACATGCATTGCATGGAACACATAATTGACAATTTTTCTTATGTAGAAGAAGACATATGTAACCTCATTATTTTAGTTGTTTGAGGATATCTTCACACATTGTGATACATATCTTTCCAACTCATAACACCAAAATATTTCATGTAGACCATATCTAATGACATCATCTAAAATTTCTCCAATTTCTATAATGAAAAAATAAAAGCTAACTTAAGTTACAATAGTTCAAAATATTCATTTAATGGCATAGAAACATATTGTAATTATAGCACTAACCTACACATGCTCTAAAGAAGATGAGTTTGGTGCAAATGTTTCTCCTTGCAAACTCTCAAAGAGAGTAATAATCTCCTAAGGACTTGGATATTTTCATTAGACTATCCATTTTCACGTGTAGAGCTATTAAAAAAGTGAACAATGTCAATCGTTAGAAGACCCAAGTCATACATGTACTTTTGTATATTTTGAGTGACACAAATAATATATGGGAGACACCATTGTATAAACTTATGATTCTCTTTAGCTCTGAAGCTATCATGGTGCTTGATTAGTGAATGTGGCCAACACCCAAGCAGACTGAGGGAGAAGCATGTTTGAATATCAACTAACTACAAGAGTCTATTGTCTTTTTATTTCTAAGCTCGCATCTCTCTAAAGTGGATATATACTTGCAGAATACATTTAGGCTAAGCATATGCATTGTATCGTACACCAAGTCACATGACAAGTTGAAGCCATATAGATCATAAAGTCCCCATAAGATTGACTCTTGTGATAAACATGTTCTCTTTAAGGTAACATCTTTCTCAGCTCGACTGAAAGCTCTTTTTTCTTAGCTTCTACCATATCTGATATCCTTCTATTTTTCGGTGGATATCTAGCCTAGTAACGATTATTGTCATATATGTAACACCCTTGAAATGATGTGTTGCTACAATCTAGCGATGAAATAGGTTTATCTTGATACAAAATGATTGTTCTCCATCCTTGAAAGGGCGTATTTTACATTGTGTAAGGTGATTTCCAATCGCCATCATCAACATGACACAAACCTTAAAGTGGTAGGGGGTTGATCAAATATTTCTTTCAAAGGTTAATTAAATATCAAATCAATCCCATTCACAAAGGGGTGTTCTAACTCTTCAACTAGTGGTTTTAAAAAGGCTCCAAATACATCTCCATAGTTTTTTATACTTTTTTGCAACTTAATGGCAAAAAAGAAAACATATATTACTTTTGATGTCAATTCTCATCTATAATTAAGGATGAGAATTTCAACAATGGTCATCACTTGTCTCTTCCTCTACTTGCTCTCTAAATCATCGAGAGGTACTATTTAATCACTTCTAGTACTTTACCAAAGTGCATATAGCATAGTACATGCTAGTAGGGTATATATGGTGCACCTCAGGTTTCTAATTTTGTACTTCTCATCTATACCTTGCATTCCTTTTCATACTCACTTTCTACTCTAGTATGATGTATTCTTTATCAATGCCACTTTACACAAATTCCAAATTGAACAAGCTATCACACAATGACCTATAAGTTATAACCTTCCTCCATCATGACAAGATCTCCAAATGGAAGGTGAGACAATGCTTGAATAAAATATAAATCATAATATTATTCATAGAGGAAATTGATTGCCTTGAAGAGGAGAGGTTTGCCATCATAAGGGCTATAGAGTCCATGTGAAAGTACACCATATCTTCAATTAAGGCCACATGAAATTGTAAGTATATGCCACCAGGAATCAAGGTTCGTAGATTCAAAATTGAGGAAAAAACAACACCCAAGAGGTAAGTGCTTTGCTCTTTTTGGTGCCATCATGGCCATAGCCATTTTCTAAGGAATTCCCTAGCTAGTGGCTTGAAGAACATGATATATGAGTTTCTTAAATAGTAATTAACCTAGCTAGCCAAGTCACAAGTATGCCCCAATAACAAAGAGGGCCTTGTGTGGCAACACATTTAGAAAGTACTCAATCTTCTTCAATTAGGTTGTTCCTTGTGTTTCTTTATGCTAGCATACTTCTATGCCAAAAAAGAGGTCTAGTGAAAGAGATCATGGGGTTGCTATGATGTTGGCCTCTTGACACAACAACTTTATTTTTTATACGCTATCTATCTCACCAATCTTCAATGGTATTCTATGTTTATGCAATGTGAAAATTTGAAACTAGTTTCCAAATCACATATCGCTCTCTGTCAAATATAGGCTTGCAATTAATGGTTCATATATTCTTTATTTTGACAATTCAAGTTAGAAAATATTATTCATAGCCAGCTTTATGACAACATAGTAAAAATTTTAATAAACAAGCCACATGTGGGCTCTAGAAAAACCTTTCAAATTTTAATTAGGCAAAATTATGTGGCATATTCTCTCCACACCATGGTTCTATTTTAATATGTTATATTTACCTCTTTATAGGCTTTATTAACTACAAGCTTGTGGCGTGACTCTAAATTTTTGAAGAGCACTATCCCACACAAATATCGCTACACCTCTAGCAAGTCAATTGATACAATTCTCCACAAGCATGTTAATGAAACATAACTCTACATGCCCACAAGACAAGCATCATACAAATACCATATATGCCAAGCAAATTTTGATTTGCTCACAGCTGATGTTTCACAATAGTGACTCCTCTAGATTCTATAAATGATACCTCAAATTTGTAAAAATGAAGGTTAGGATATCAAAATAAGCTATTCTCATGAACTATGAGTTTCACAAGAGTCCTATGAAATATGTATAGAAGGATAATAAGCGGAATGTTGTGCAATGTCTCACCTGTAAGGCCAGTAAAGCAATCAACTAATGTAGACCCATCCTTTGACATCTTCTTCAAGTCCATAATAGCAAGTAGTATGACATGTATTCAAGACTTCACATAGAAATAATACGTTATCAATTTCACATTAATTGTAAGACTCGATAATGTAATATATGGCCAGTGTATTATGATCATGTCTATAGAAGAACATCCATATGCATTTGTAGATTGCATATTAACAAAGACATGTGACATTATAAAGCTATCACATACATAATAAACCAATCCTTCAACCTTTCACCTTAAAAAATCAATACTTTTTGCTATGGTTGCATGTTTAAGTTTCTTAATGGGTGTTCTTATGCACATCTTGTTCCATTATCAATTCACTTCTTCTTTTCATCAAGATCACCCTGTCCTAAAAGACACAAGAAATGTTTTTGTTTCTTTTTGTTTTGTCTTCAATAAAGCTTACTTTTCTTTCCTTTTTCCATGACTTGGGTGGGAGAACTTCAATGTTGTATCCTTAGTAGTAAGGGTGTACTTTGATTCCATATATTTTACAAGTTTCTATTTGTGCTTCACTAGTGATTATCTTTCATTCTATATTGAGTGTGATATTGCTCTTGTGTTCAATTTGTTGAAGAGCCCTATCTTTTGGGTTTTGTTTGTGGTTTTATTTGGTGTGTTTGTGACCTAGGCTTCAATGACCTAGTTGTGTGTGTATTTTTGTGATTATTTCCTTTTTCGATCCAATGACAATTCAAAGATGATGAAGAAAAGAAATGAAGAAACCAAGACAAAGATGAAGATGAAGGTTTTTTACGTGTTGATCGTGGATCTCCTTCAAAGTTTTTCGCGTGGACGCGTCACACTTAAGCGTGGGAGGAATGATAACCAGGAAATATGTGCAAATAAAGGCACCAAAATGTGCTCAACATGGAAACATCCTTTGCAAATTGACACTTTGCTTTTGTACTTTCTTGTCAAAATTTCAAATATGAAGCAATGTAAAATGTGTACTCCAAAAGGCTCACATTAAAAAAATGGTGAAAGGAAAAGAAAGGTCAAACACCTATTGTGTCGTGCAAAAATAAAAGGGTCTTTAGACCTTAGCCAAAATGTATGCAATTCAAATTTCTATAATATCAAGAAAGGAAAAGGAAGAGGCTTGTTGGGTGATTTGAGGAGGTGGGAGGTTGAGATGGTTACAACCTCTCTCTTCCTTTATCTTCTCCTCTCACACTTCATTTCCTCGTCTCTCCCATTTTTGCACAACTCTCATCTTTCTTGTTCTTGCTCCTTTCCCTTGTGCTTCATTGCCAAATCTAATGGAGAGTGAGGAAGAGGAAGAGGGTGAGGATGGAAGAATTTCCTAGTTTCTTGTGTACCTTCCTCTTGTCTGTTTTGGACAAATGGTTCTTGGTGAAGAAGAAGGTCTCTTGTAGGTTTTTGTGGCCAGCAAGTGTACTTCCAGCCTCTCTTGGCCAGTTCATGGTTCGATTTGTGTCGTGGCAGGGTGCTCTTCATTTGGTGCACTGGCCGGAAAAGAGGTGGCTATGGAGCTTGCAAGAAAGATGGGCTTTGAAGTACATGAAAAGGGTCCAAGGCTTCAATGGATTTCTTTTTTTGCAAAGTCTCATGCTTAATCATTCTCATGATAGAGGAGCCATGACAATCTGAGAAGTGCAAGGAAACGAAGGTCTAATGAGAGAGGAGATGGAGAAGGCTCTCAAAGACGTCTCCCATGACGTCAAGAAATATCGCACTCAATGCACTGACACCTGCTATCTCATACGGTCCCTCTCGCCGCTCGTCCTCTCCACTCAGCAAACACTCCCCAGCCTTCTCCTTCAACACCAAGAAGCCAGAGATGCATTAAAGAAAGCCATGCTGGTAGTGTGGAGCCTCTCTAATATGACCACTTTAGACAAAATCATGAATCAAGAAGAGCCAACGAAATGCTTGCAAAAGACTATGGAAGGAGTGCGAATGGTCTCAAGAGAGGAGGAGTGCTAGTTGCAAGTGATCGATTTTCCGCCAACTGCGGCTTTCGTGTCATCGACCCGACTCTGCCCCCCTCTCCTCTGTGCGAGTCCTGCTACTTCTGTGGAAATGGGTCTCCTTGACAAGCTCTAGGATGATGTTGTCGCGAGTCCCCTAGGTATGATAGCAACCTTGGCCACCTCCCCAGAGGACGTAGAATGCAAGATGAATATTTTTCCTTCCGTAAGACTGATAAGCGACCATTTCTGACTCTTGGCCCTCCACAGAAGGGTTATCTCACCATCATTTTATCCATCCGCGTGGAGGGAAATCCATGTTGTCGTCCTGAGAAATAGTTTAAAACCAATCCTTCAACCTTTCGCCTTAAAAAATCAATACTTTTTGCTATGGTTGCATGTTTAAGTTTCTTAATGGGTGTTCTTATGCACATCTTGTTCCATTATCAATTCACTTCTTCTTTTCATCAAGATCACCCTGTCCTAAAAGACACAAGAAATGTTTTTGTTTCTTTTTGTTTTGTCTTCAATAAAGCTTACTTTTCTTTCCTTTTTCCATGACTTGGGTGGGAGAACTTCAATGTTTTATCCTTAGTAGTAAGGGTGTACTTTGATTCCATATATTTTACAAGTTTCTATTTGTGCTTCACTAGTGATTATCCTTCATTCTATATTGAGTGTGATATTGCTCTTGTGTTCAATTTGTTGAAGAGCCCTATCTTTTGGGTTTTGTTTGTGGTTTTATTTGGTGTGTTTGTGACCTAGGCTTCAATGACCTGGTTGTGTGTGTATTTTTGTGATTATTTCCTTTTTCGATCCAATGACAATTCAAAGATGATGAAGAAAAGAAATGAAGAAACCAAGACAAAGATGAAGATGAAGGTTTTTAAAGTGTTGATCGTGGATCTCCTTCAAAGTTTTTCGCGTGGACGCGTCACACTTAAGCGTGGGAGGAATGATAACGAGGAAATATGTGCAAATAAAGGCACCAAAATGTGCTCAACATGGAAACATCCTTTGCAAATTGACACTTTGCTTTTGTACTTTCTTGTCAAAATTTCAAATATGAAGCAATGTAAAATGTGTACTCCAAAAGGCTCACATTAAAAAAATGGTGAAAGGAAAAGAAAGGTCAAACACCTATTGTGTCCTACAAAAATAAAAGGGTCTTTAGACCTTAGCCAAAATGTATGCAATTCAAATTTTTATAATATCAAGAAAGGAAAAGGAAGAGGCTTGTTGGGTGATTTGAGGAGGTGAGAGGTTGAGATGGTTACAACCTCTCTCTTCCTTTATCTTCTCCTCTCACACTTCATTTCCTCCTCTCTCCCATTTTTGCACAACTCTCATCTTTCTTGTTCTTGCTCCTTTCTCTTGTGCTTCATTGCCAAATCTAATGGAGAGTGAGGAAGAGGAAGAGGGTGAGGATGGAAGAATTTCCTAGTTTCTTGTGTGCCTTCCTCTTGTGTGTTTTGGAGAAATGGTTCTTGGTGAAGAAGAAGGTTTCTTGTAGGTTTTTGTGGCCAGCAAGTGTACTTCCAGCCTCTCTTGGCCAGTTCATGGTTCGATTTGTGTCGTGGCAGGGTGCTCTTCATTTGGTGCACTGGCCGGAAAAGAGGTGGCTATGGAGATTGCAAGAAAGATGGGCTTTGAAATACATGGAAAGGGTCCAAGGCTTCGATGGCTTTGTTTTTTGCAAAGTCTCATACTTAATCATTCTCATGATAGAGGAGCCATGACAATCTGAGAAGTACAAGGAAACGAAGGTCTAATGAGAGAGGAGATGGAGAAGGCTCTCAAAGACGTCTCCCATGACGTCAAGAAATATCGCACTCAATGCACTGACATCTGCTATCTCATACGGTCCCTCTCGCCGCTCGTCCTCTCCACTCAGCAAACACTCCCCAGCCTTCTCCTTCAACACCAAGAAGCCAGATATGCATTAAAGAAAGCTGTGCTGGCAGTGTGGAGCCTCTCTAATATGACCACTTTAGACAAAATCATGAATCAAAGTCCATGCCAAGCTTTTGTAACACCAATCACGCATTATCACAGGACTCTGGCATCGTGCTTCCAAGTGGTAATATATGATACTTTAGCAATCTTTAAAAAAATCAGAAGATGCGTTAAAGAGCATAAGAAATGTTTTTTATTTTATAATAGAGTAAAAAAATCGACGGGGCACAGAATGTATATGAATAACACAGTCACACTCGTATCGCTCCACTCGTACTTTTCTTGCACACTTAGGAGCGCAAGTGACATCTTTAGCCGAGATACTCGGCACCCATCATATAATGGTATAGACACTTCTTCTCTCAATGGATCATATGACTCGGCGTCCATGGGTATTAATGCATCGATCATTGCCTCTATCTCAAGTTCCAAGATTGGAGGAAGGTTCGAAAGGCCCATTGTCTCCTCTGGTATCGAGGGTATCATCTACGATATGCCCTCCAATAGGCATATCTAGCTCACACAATCCATCCATTGCATGCCCACAAACTTTCTAATGGGCCATAAAATAGGTGCATTCCTTGGGACGAAGCATCACCTCTCTGTATAAATTTCATGGGCACGCCTGATATTTTTGTATATGATATCCAATTACTTTGCGAATGTAAAGCATGATTGATACACACTTTTCTTACCATTCGCTCAAAGTCTGAGATCCCCTGGTCAATGATCTCCAATTGAAACTCGTCGAAGCATCGTATGTTCTATGGACAAGGGACACTTTCATCTAAAATCCAACTTGTATTGATTGCAAGGATGCGTAATATGTTAATTAAGATACACCTCACGATCTTGGGCATCATGACCATCATCGTTTTTCATTTAGTCTATGTTCCGGCAAACAATAGATTTTTGTTCCCCTCACTTGTGATCTTCCTCCATTTTAATATCTACTCCTCTCTCTCTCCCTTTCCCTTTATTTGTTTCCCTCCCTCCATTTTAATTTGCCTCCCTTCATCCTTCTTTGTTTCTCTCTTCCCCTCTCTGTCTCTCTCAATGTTTATTTTTCTCCCCCATCTTCCCTACCACTCTCACTTCTTCTCTCTTTTTGTTTTCCTCGCTTCTTCTCTCTATTTTCCTCTCCACTCTCACTCAATGCATCTTGTTACAATTAAAATGAAATATATAAAATAAAAAAATTATAAAAAAAGGACATTGCAATACCCTATCTCCCCACCTCTCTTTGTGTCTCCCTTTATTTTACTATCATTACATTCTCTCTATTTCTCTCCGTGTTTCCCTTTTTCTCTCTCCCTCTCTCTTGCTCTCTATTTATTGTTCTCTCTATCTCTCTTTTTCTCCCTAGCTCCATCCCTTTTTCTCCCCCTCCCTCCCTCTCTTTTCTTTTCACTCTCCTTAACCCACCCTTTTCTTCCACGTCTCTCTTCACTCTTCGTTTCTCTTTCTCTCCCCCCTCTCTTTCTCTTTCTTCGTTGCCTCTCTCTTTGTTTCTCTCCTCCCTCTCTTTCTCTTTCTTTGTTGCCTCTCTCTTTGTTTCTCTCCCCCCTCTTTGTTTCTCTTACTCATTTTCCTCTCTCCATCCCTTCGTATCTAATTTCTTTCTTTCTCTCTTTCTTTGTTACCCTTTCCCCATTTCTCTCTCTCTCTCTCTCTTTCTTCCCTCTCTCTTCCTTCATATCTCATTCCTCTCTTCCTCTCTCTCTCTTTCTTACCTTTCCTCCTTTTTCCTCTCTCGTTCTCTCTTCCTCTTCCTTCCTTCTTCTTCCTCCCTCCTTTCCTCTCTTCATGTCTCTCTTTCAATGCATCTCATTACGAAGAAAAAAAAAAAAAGAAAATAAAAAAAAGCAAGAAGAGGCAATGTACCTACCACAAAGGCTCGAGGATGAATTCTTTTTTGCCTCCTCTTCACAACGTCCCTTCTTTCTCCCGTGCACACTTGTCCCTCTTCTTCGTGTACACTGGCAGTGGTGGAGAGGAGCTCTCCTTCTCTCTCTTTCTTTCTTCCTCTCCCTCTCTCTCTCTCTCTCAAGAAGATGATAAACTCTCTCACTCTCTCTTTCACTCTCTCTTGAAAATTTTTGTGAAAAAGGCCATGCTCGGGCTTTCGCCCCTTTTTTTTCTCACATGGACATCACTCTTTGCATCACAATTAGTGTCCCCATTAGTATCACAGTTTACACTTCTAAGTATCACTATCAGTGTCGTAGTTAGTGTTGCAGTTATCATTGCTAATTAATTTAGCGACACAAATAACCACGCTATTTACGATGCAAATAGTGATCCTCACATACATAATAAACCATACTTCCCAAATATTTATCATTCTTCAATGAACAAAGTATCTAAGGTTGATGTGTATTTATGGATGCCCTCATTCATAATCTCCTCTAATGTTCTACTTGATGCATGCCAAGATTGCTAAAGAAAAAATTTAATGGGTTCCAACTTTTTGGGACCTTAATTTGCATGAGGCATTGCACCCACTCCATGGTACTAGGGAGCTATACTATGAGCTTTATAAGACAAGTGCTCTTCTCATTACTTTTTTGATCCCCAATACCACCAAAGGGAATTTCTAGCATCTTCTCTTGTAGCATTATTGAGGCATTGTGCTCATTCCACAATGGCTATAACTTAATTATAGTCTCCATGATTTGTTTTTCTAATGTTTTATTTTTAAGTTTCATAAAAAGTATTATTAGATAGATTTGCATCATCTTGCACTCCTGTATTATCCATGGGAACATCATCCACCTATTGAATCCTATGTCTTCATCCCCATGTTCTATATGTGCATCACATGCATTGGCTTCTACACTTTTAGCTTGCAAGTTTTCTTCATCTCCATCTATAGCATTGAGACTAAGAGAAATAACAAGATTTTCATATTTCTCTTTTAACTTATTATGTTTGTAGAAGGTTCGGGTGGCTATATATCATCCACCCTAACAAAAAGATGTACAATCACACCATGATAGTATGAAATTTTTAAAGTCTAGATTCTAAGCATATTGGCACTATTTGGCTAGGAATTTCCAAATGACATGCCTAGTAACGACTCTCTAGTTAGTGTGGAACCTCAGGGAATATTCCAATCCATGTTGTAGAGAATGGCAACAATCTTATTTCAATGCAAAAGTGTACATAGGCATCACTTTTATTAGGATAAGAGCATGCTTACATGATTGATTAACTATAGGATTTTCTATCTTAGAATCATTGGAGAGAGTGCAATTATTGAAAGTAGCCAAGAGCCACCACATTAGCAATTATGTGTGCCCCTCATGTGGTCATCGGCATATTCTTGTAACTCATGCTCCCATCATCCATGGGCCACACGTAGTAACATCATTATTAAATGAAAATGCATTATGCCCCATGTTTTAGTTAACCTCATCTATGTGACCAAATTATCATCTTAATTGTATTAACTATTTTACTTTATAATGTCACCTTAAAATGCATGCATTTATATAAACTTGAAGGGAAAAATACTTACATTCAAATCTATTATGCTAATTTCACTCTTTGATATGCTTTCTCGTACAAAATTTGGGTACATTGTGTATGCATTATTCTCCTAATGTTAAGTGATCACAACACAAGTAAATCAAGTATATTAAATACTAAATGCTTAATAAATATCATTATGTCTAGAAAAGACAATTAAAAGAAAAAATGAAGCTAATTCTCTACATATAGAATATAAATACTTCATTATTATCACATGAAAGTGGTTCATGTATATAGACATCTAATTATGTATCCTAATAATTCAAGAACTCATTATCAATAGTTTTTTTAGGATACAAGTACTATAATATTTATCTTAGAATGATGTTTACATGTATATCATTAAAAGCTTTTGTTGGCAATTGAAGAGAAAAAGTATCAACATCACCTTCCTATACCAATACGAAAAAGCAACGCATTGCTACCAATGTATGAAAAAAAAAACCTTTTTTAGTCTCAAATATTACCTTATCTAAATATTGTGTATTCTTATCTTGATATTTAACCTAAATTTGTTGTACTAAACACAATGATTGTCATATAAACTCTTTAATTAAAACTATAATATGACATGTTAGTTAAAAGAAAAAAATGATTCACTTGTTCTTGATAACCTTTTGGGTCCATATATTCCTTATATTGCTTTAAAAAATTAGCTATAATGTCAATTAGTATTGAGAAAATTATATAATTTGTTTAGTAGTATTTGATATTAAATAATGATATTAAAAGATAAAATTAGGATGTACTCCTTACTATAATTGAGAGACTTTGCTCCTTTACTCTATTGGGTGGTGAGCACTCATGTCTCTTTATTTTGTAAAATTCCAAGGCTTCGACTCTCCTCTTTAGAGTTCAACATGGATCCTGATGAGAAACCATCTTCATAATATATTGTATTAACATTCTCATTGAGAATAGCCTTCACTTTTCTCATTACCTCTAGATCTTTCTTCATCACAACTTCATAGAAATGCTAAAGTTTTTGAAGAATTTGGGGGCCCATATTATGCCCAATGAAAAATTTAAAATCTTGTTAATAGTAGAACATCAACTCATTTATAAAACTTTGAGATTCCAAGGACAAATGAATCTATGTAATGCAACATAAAAACAAAATCCAAGGTACAAACTTATTTTATACTTACTTGCTATAAAAAACTTGGATGACTCACAAATTATGGATATATAAAATATCCAATCAATTACTTTGCCATGCGAGTGGTAATAGCTTTGTCACATAATTAACGATCACACTTTTCATCTTTATTACTATCCAATTTCTAGAACACTGAAAAATGAATCGCTTGCATAAGACAATTATCCTCCTTATCTATCTTTGATTTTTTATCATTCCCACCATAAGCATATAACCATCGAACTTGAACACTCTTTTGCATGTGATCTACCTTATGTACTATGGCATGTGCAAAATTACTATTTATTGAGTCACTAGAAGTTTGTACAACTCTTATTACTATTATTTATCCTTCCTCTACCCATGGGGGAACACATCCCACAAAACCATGATGTAGTAATATTCTTACTCGATGTTTGATAATCATATAATATTCGCTACGATACACCTCTCCCTTGTAAAATACTTGTTTATATTCTGTCACTTCTAAAGTTCTCAGTCATTCATCCAATAACCCTATGAAGGTTTGAAGATATTGAATCTCCTCTAAAGTTAAAGTTGTACATACGCTTTTCTTAGGTGTTATTGCTATACCATTTTCTTTTAAAGTGAAATAGTAGGGTGCATTATTTTGAAGATGTATCATACATTGAGTCCATATCTCCCTAGCCTTCATGATGAAAGATACTTCTAAAACGCCTTGAGCAAACTATTGATCACATTCATTTGATGAATATGTATTACAAGAAAATCCATATGGAGGCCTAAGAATTTTGTGAAGATCTCCAAGTGCTCTTTGATGAGTTAAGTCCCCATCACTATTGACATGCATTGCATGGAACACATAATTGACAATTTTTCTTATGTAGAAGAAGACATATGTAACCTCATTATTTTAGTTGTTTGAGGATATCTTCACACATTGTGATACATATCTTTCCAACTCATAACACCAAAATATTTCATGTAGACCATATCTAATGACATCATCTAAAATTTCTCCAATTTCTATAATGAAAAAATAAAAGCTAACTTAAGTTACAATAGTTCAAAATATTCATTTAATGGCATAGAAACATATTGTAATTATAGCACTAACCTACACATGCTCTAAAGAAGATGAGTTTGGTGCAAATGTTTCTCCTTGCAAACTCTCAAAGAGAGTAATAATCTCCTAAGGACTTGGATATTTTCATTAGACTATCCATTTTCACGTGTAGAGCTATTAAAAAAGTGAACAATGTCAATCGTTAGAAGACCCAAGTCATACATGTACTTTTGTATATTTTGAGTGACACAAATAATATATGGGAGACACCATTGTATAAACTTATGATTCTCTTTAGCTCTGAAGCTATCATGGTGCTTGATTAGTGAATGTGGCCAACACCCAAGCAGACTGAGGGAGAAGCATGTTTGAATATCAACTAACTACAAGAGTCTATTGTCTTTTTATTTCTAAGCTCGCATCTCTCTAAAGTGGATATATACTTGCAGAATACATTTAGGCTAAGCATATGCATTGTATCGTACACCAAGTCACATGACAAGTTGAAGCCATATAGATCATAAAGTCCCCATAAGATTGACTCTTGTGATAAACATGTTCTCTTTAAGGTAACATCTTTCTCAGCTCGACTGAAAGCTCTTTTTTCTTAGCTTCTACCATATCTGATATCCTTCTATTTTTCGGTGGATATCTAGCCTAGTAACGATTATTGTCATATATGTAACACCCTTGAAATGATGTGTTGCTACAATCTAGCGATGAAATAGGTTTATCTTGATACAAAATGATTGTTCTCCATCCTTGAAAGGGCGTATTTTACATTGTGTAAGGTGATTTCCAATCGCCATCATCAACATGACACAAACCTTAAAGTGGTAGGGGGTTGATCAAATATTTCTTTCAAAGGTTAATTAAATATCAAATCAATCCCATTCACAAAGGGGTGTTCTAACTCTTCAACTAGTGGTTTTAAAAAGGCTCCAAATACATCTCCATAGTTTTTTATACTTTTTTGCAACTTAATGGCAAAAAAGAAAACATATATTACTTTTGATGTCAATTCTCATCTATAATTAAGGATGAGAATTTCAACAATGGTCATCACTTGTCTCTTCCTCTACTTGCTCTCTAAATCATCGAGAGGTACTATTTAATCACTTCTAGTACTTTACCAAAGTGCATATAGCATAGTACATGCTAGTAGGGTATATATGGTGCACCTCAGGTTTCTAATTTTGTACTTCTCATCTATACCTTGCATTCCTTTTCATACTCACTTTCTACTCTAGTATGATGTATTCTTTATCAATGCCACTTTACACAAATTCCAAATTGAACAAGCTATCACACAATGACCTATAAGTTATAACCTTCCTCCATCATGACAAGATCTCCAAATGGAAGGTGAGACAATGCTTGAATAAAATATAAATCATAATATTATTCATAGAGGAAATTGATTGCCTTGAAGAGGAGAGGTTTGCCATCATAAGGGCTATAGAGTCCATGTGAAAGTACACCATATCTTCAATTAAGGCCACATGAAATTGTAAGTATATGCCACCAGGAATCAAGGTTCGTAGATTCAAAATTGAGGAAAAAACAACACCCAAGAGGCAAGTGCTTTGCTCTTTTTGGTGCCATCATGGCCATAGCCATTTTCTAAGGAATTCCCTAGCTAGTGGCTTGAAGAACATGATATATGAGTTTCTTAAATAGTAATTAACCTAGCTAGCCAAGTCACAAGTATGCCCCAATAACAAAGAGGGCCTTGTGTGGCAACACATTTAGAAAGTACTCAATCTTCTTCAATTAGGTTGTTCCTTGTGTTTCTTTATGCTAGCATACTTCTATGCCAAAAAAGAGGTCTAGTGAAAGAGATCATGGGGTTGCTATGATGTTGGCCTCTTGACACAACAACTTTATTTTTTATACGCTATCTATCTCACCAATCTTCAATGGTATTCTATGTTTATGCAATGTGAAAATTTGAAACTAGTTTCCAAATCACATATCGCTCTCTGTCAAATATAGGCTTGCAATTAATGGTTCATATATTCTTTATTTTGACAATTCAAGTTAGAAAATATTATTCATAGCCAGCTTTATGACAACATAGTAAAAATTTTAATAAACAAGCCACATGTGGGCTCTAGAAAAACCTTTCAAATTTTAATTAGGCAAAATTATGTGGCATATTCTCTCCACACCATGGTTCTATTTTAATATGTTATATTTACCTCTTTATAGGCTTTATTAACTACAAGCTTGTGGCGTGACTCTAAATTTTTGAAGAGCACTATCCCACACAAATATCGCTACACCTCTAGCAAGTCAATTGATACAATTCTCCACAAGCATGTTAATGAAACATAACTCTACATGCCCACAAGACAAGCATCATACAAATACCATATATGCCAAGCAAATTTTGATTTGCTCACAGCTGATGTTTCACAATAGTGACTCCTCTAGATTCTATAAATGATACCTCAAATTTGTAAAAATGAAGGTTAGGATATCAAAATAAGCTATTCTCATGAACTATGAGTTTCACAAGAGTCCTATGAAATATGTATAGAAGGATAATAAGCGGAATGTTGTGCAATGTCTCACCTGTAAGGCCAGTAAAGCAATCAACTAATGTAGACCCATCCTTTGACATCTTCTTCAAGTCCATAATAGCAAGTAGTATGACATGTATTCAAGACTTCACATAGAAATAATACGTTATCAATTTCACATTAATTGTAAGACTCGATAATGTAATATATGGCCAGTGTATTATGATCATGTCTATAGAAGAACATCCATATGCATTTGTAGATTGCATATTAACAAAGACATGTGACATTATAAAGCTATCACTAAGTGATTAGATTAGAAACTATATTTGGATTTTATAGTTAGACTACTTGAACTAAAAAGTGTAATCATGCCATGCAATATTATCAATATACTAAATAACATGGGTCGTGACATACTAACTAGAAATGATTGAAGCACACCCAAAAATACTTTCAATGTTTTTTTATATTTTGAACATGATAGTAGTTCTTAATGATAGAGATATAAAGCTTAAAGCTATGTTTTTTATCGCTATGTATACTAAATCTTAGTTTCCACATAGCACAAGTACGACAAATCATCTAAAAATTGTCATCCATACTAAGAGAGTTAATTAGACTCTAGTGTACATGTTCAAAATATGACCAAGATAAATGTAGACTCTCGAGGTTAATGTGAACTTACATCCACAAAATAGCAACTATCTAGGATAATGGCATTTTCGTTTAGTTGAAGGGAAATAATGATAAGCATGCAACATTGAAGTCATGCTCTTTTTCCTCTTAGTTGTATATGAAGGTCCACTTAGAGCACCTTTAGCAACATTTGCAAAATGAGACGACTCAACATAAACCCAACATTAGCATTTGCAAAAGCTAGCTCTAACATAGTGCTATATGCTATATTATTGACTAAAACCTTATTAGCACCTTAAGTTTTTCATGATACCTAAATCAAATCTTCAATTTTCCAAAATTTCCTTACATAGGAAGTTCTTATAGAATGTAGGTAATTTTGTCCATAAACCTAGAATCCTTGGCCACATTTGCATATACGAAATTATATATCCCAGGTATATATTGGTAATTTTTTAAATTCGTACAATCACATATAGGAAATTGAAATCCCTACTTGTATATAGGGATAACATACGTATATACGTAGGAAATACGGGAAATTTTCCTTCATACGGGTCAGTGCCTCTGAAGCGGCGCTGAAATGTAGGGCCGTTTTTAGAACCTCGTCAACTGTATGGAACTAGAAGATTGACTGGAGAACGCGAGCCAGATCTTCTTCTGAGACAGCCATGGTGTCGACAAGCGGCGGCGGAATATCAATATTCGCACCAGTAGCAGCAGTAGTAGTGTTGCACGCGTAGGCAATGATCTTGGGAGGAAGCAAGCGAACCACCTTGCCGCGGCAGACCCACGGCAAGCACGCCCTGCCGTATAAAACGTCCTCTAGGCGGACTCGACGGATGTGGATGTCCCGAACTATGCCAGTACTGATCATGTTACCGCCATGACTATAAAGAGTAGGCGCGGTAGCAGCATGCACGTGCATGGTGATAAGCGCTATCTCATCGACCAAGTCCCACTCTGTTACGAGCTTCAGGTAAGCCTTGAGATGACGTAGCTGCTGCTCTTCCAGGTTGTGCGCTGGCTGGGCTATCCATGATGGTCTGCTGCCATTATCCGGCAGCCGTACCTTGTACGCAGTCGTGTTCAGTAAATCTACTACACTCACCTCAGCTACCACCTTCGCAGGTGTCGTAGCAGTAGCACCAGTAGTTCGTAAACGTACGTGTGAGGCGATGTTGTGGCTGGATGACTCCCGAAACGCCTGCGCTATCAGGACGCACGCAGGCCCGCGAAGATCCTGCGATAGGAACGGGCGAAGCGTCTCTTCAACATTCACACATGATGAGCTGCACTTGCTACTGCTGCCGCAGGCTGCAGGATGCTGCGGCGAATTCCTTAATGCAATCATTGCCTCATCGAACTCTCTACGCAAGATTGCGGCGCATCTATTCGGCGACGTCATGCTCGCGAAGTATCGCAATGAAACACAGCGAGAGAGAGAGAGAGAGAGAGAGATTGAGATTGATTGATTGTCTTCGTGTGGGCACTGGGACGTCTTTTATAATGTGCATTTCTGAACAGACACATTCGTAGTCGGCCACGTCTTAGAATTTATAAGTCGAGCACGTCTCATAACCCCTCGATCGATTTCATAATCTTGGTCCTGTCATTCGCCTTTGAGATTCCGTCACGCATGTGCAAAAGCCGTCCATAGCCTCTCCATAATATTTTAGAGACACACCTTATAGCTAACATTGTGTTCCAAATAAAGATACGGAGACCACAAAGTTAGAGTTTTGCAAAGGCAAAGTAACTTAGGAGCCTTTGGGTTTTGGAGATGAAGCCTTGGTACTTTTCTCTAAGAGGAGAACAAAATATTAACGTGTTCATTCGAATTGTGGAAGAGAGGATGTGAAATTCAAGAATTTGGAATGGTGGGAAGCTACTAACTTTCCTTTTGAGGGTTTAGGAGATTATGCCCTTGAGTTATGCATGTCATTCCCAATACATTTTCAATACAACATTTGATGGTTATGAAGAGCTTTCTAAGCATTACCTTCTATCAGTTTCTAGCTACCACAAAATAGTAGTACTTGTAACAGAAGCAAATGACTATTTATAAATGGAGAAACTTATGTCTATATAAACACTTGAGATCCTAACTCAGAGATGTCATCCCCTTGTAATGGCTTCTCCCAGTGATGTTGTAATAAGAGAGAGGTAGAGTTTAGAATTACTAGAATTGAACATAAATTGTAATCATTCAGAAAGCTATAATAGTTTATAATCTCTCATCCTACTAGTATAACTTCCACATGAGTTTGCAAAGCTTGTGTTGCTCCACATACTCATTTAGCCTAGTTACGTGACAACTAGCATATATAATGTTTAAAAATGATGCAAAAATAAATATTACTTATAAATTTCAAAGTGCCAAATAGGAAATAAAGAAATAGAATAATAATATACTTATGCAAAAGAATGATTTCTAGGTTAAACTCAAATGAGAGTGAGTAGTATTTATTCCTAAGGATTTTGTCTAGATAATAGGGTGCACACTTTGTAAGTAGGCAACTTCAAGATAAGAAAGCTATGAAAGTCAGCAAGAGTAAAAGCTAGACCTCTATCACATGCTTGATTTCCTGAGTCACAAAGCCTCAAGAAATGCCTCTCTCTCTCTCTCTCTCTATATATATATATATATATATTCTCTCTCTCCTCTCCCCCTCTACTCCACCTATTTTCTCTCATTTTCTTTATATCCACAGATATCCATATATAATTGTAGAGCAACATGTGATAAGGTAGCTCTCAACTTGAGCACCTTGTCTCCACTCCACTCTTTCTCTACAATTTCTTTTTAGAGGAAAAGAGGAAGTGGAATGTTGAAAATCTAGGGGTACCAAAGAGGATAGCAAAGGGGAGTGGTAGGCATGAGTCGTCTAATCAGCCTTCACCTCCTCTCAAGATTCTACCTATAAGAAGTTTATGAAAGGTATAGCAAAAGGAAAGAACCAGGATCATGTTAAACCAAAAGGCAAGCAGTTAGGTTACAAATACATTTTGATATGAAGCCAACCATTGATTTGAAGAAGGTTCTGAAGAGAACCTCAAGAGACATAAGTCAAATGTATTTTAGTGTACCTGAAATCAGTGGGCTAGAGTAACCATTAGGACTCTAGTTGAGGTGGGACATCTTGAGGTGACTTGCATTGCCCTCATTAATCGTGTTACTTACCTTTATCATATAATATAGCATTATTTGAGAATAAAATAAGAGAAAAAAAATAACATTGGAGACAAAAACGCCAAGAACTTACACGACAGAAGATTGGATACAGTCTCCCCCCGTGGATGGGTGAGCATTATTTCTATGTTTCTTGCTTTTCCTCACTTTGCATGACTTGCTTTTATGCAAATAAATCAAAATACGCTCTTTTTTGCTATCTATACAAAAATAGTATTTTTTATTCTAATAAATATATAAAAAATAAATCGATTACATATGTGCACACACAAAGTCCTTACACTAATAGGTGCATATAAAATATAATTCTTTTGATAATATTTTGTCATGTTGTAGAGCACATAAATTTTATGCACAAAATTATGCACTCCAAAAATAGTAATTTTACTTACTCCATCTAATTATCTTCTCACCATAATACAATACACAATAGTATCCTTCCATCGATCTACCAAGTATAGTGTGACTAGTGTCACACATGCACACCTCATGTGATAAGGCATAGATCATGTGAAAAATAAACAAATCCATAATAAATAAATTTTGATAGAATAATATGATAAATATAATTTTTGATCAAATATCATGATATAGATGATTTCATAACATATCATGGGGATTACAAAGCAATTGAACCAACTTGATAACTAAAAGAGAAATATGCAAGGGTTACCAACCACATGCAGGTATTGCCTACTGTGGCAAGTTTGCACCGCATACTAGTGCTACCTATTGTGGTGATTTGCACTATAAAATTCTATGGATCTTATAGGAAACATTGCCTACTACAGCGAATATTTGCCCTTGGGATGTTTAATGTGATTGTGAGTGGTAGCCATTAATTAGATTGTCATATTGCGAAGTAGGCACTAATTTCTATATCCATTAGAGTTTTTGTACAAAATAATTTATATATTTGACTAAATATCTATGATATTGATTACATGTTCTAGCAGTTATATGGTCATAGTGAAGTATTACTTCAAGAACTATAATTTTAGTATTAGCTTCTAACAAAGGTGGATCTTTAAGTATAGGTCTAACTTGAGGTGTTTCCTTGAATGGTTTCAACAAACTCATATGAAAACAATTATGTATTTTCCACTGAGAAGGAACAAATATATTCTCATTAATATTGTGAAGAATTCTAAATTGACCATACTGTCTAGGTCCTAACTTAATTTTTTGATGCTTTTCAATGGATTAAAGCCTCCTTCATTCAATTCTTAAGTAGACTCAATCATTTTCTTGAAATTTAATAGCCTTGTATCTTTTGTTATCATGGACTGTGTACCTCAATTAAGCTTACCTAATTTTCTCATCAATGACTTCTTTTAAAAAAAATCTATGGTCAATAGCTAAAGGGATACCAACTAGCACATTACTAGGAATAGTGGTCATAGGAATAGGAAATTTCTTTCCATACACTACAATAGGAGCTCTGCCAATTGCAAAACCTGTGGTATTTTTGTAAGTAAATTCAAGAATAGAAAGGCGTTGTCCCAATTACTAGGTCTCAATTGTATAAGATCTAAGAAGGTCAAGAATCATACTATTCTTACTTCGATTACTCTCAAGATGAAAAGCTAAAGTGAAATTAATTTTAGAACCTAGATTCTTAAAGAGAGCTACCCAAAAATGATTGCGAAATCAACCATCTCGGTTAGGTAGGATAGCCTTAGGAAACCATGATGTGAAAATATAGTATTAATAAATATTTTAGTAGCTTGCGGAGAAAATAGATGCTCTTTATAAGGAACTAAATAAGCCTATTTACTAAATCCATTAGTAATGGTCCAAATCATGTCATGATGAAAAGATACAGAAGATAGACCAATGATATAGTCCATAAAGATTTGCTCCCATGGGCTATTACAAATTGACAAAGTCATAAGCAAACCATATGTTTTCTCATTGTGACACTTAATTTGTTGGTATACAATACACTTAGTGACAAACTTTGCTATGCCATGCTTCATAGCAAGTTAACAGAAATACTTGTTGTATGCACCTTGGTAGATTGGATACCTCTATATCCCATATATTTAGTTGATGCATTTCATTCATCATTCATACCAACATGTCTGAATGGTATGATAGCACATAGCTTGTGTTGATAATATAAACATTCATTTACATAAGAGTAATTATCAAACATAGTGGTGTTAGTATTCTGAAATTTTTATCAACAAGTAAAAGAGAAATATGCATTAGTAACATAGGTAGGAATCATTGCATCAAATGTTTGAATTTTTATAGTGGAAATATGATTTAAGTATAAACTTTTTATTTTATCAAATTCAAGTAAATGATGTGATACAATACTTTCATGTGACCTATGCCTTAATGCATCTAGCTAATGTTGAATCTTAGGGTGAGATATTTGAACAAAGAAAGCTCATTGAATGTGTCTTAGAAATTAGAGATTGATTTAGTAAATTTTTTTTGGCTAGTCGATCACTCTTTATAAGGATTTCAAATCCCATTAAATAATGCTTCCAAATATCTAAACTATAGCTCATACCTCTTCATTGTACGTACTTTTTTTTCTAAAGATTTAAGTTTATGACTTTCATAGGCAATAGAATGGTCATTCTGTACTAAAACAATGTCTATGCTTAAACAACTAGCATGAGTGAAAACTAGAAAGAAAGGTTGGTAAAATTTAGGTAGCTGAAGAATAAATGCTAGATGAAAAGGTATTTCAAAGTGTCAAAATAATTTTGTTCACTAGGGCCTCAAAGAAAAACAATATCTTTATGTAGCAAATATTCAAAGGCAAAGCAATGAGAAAACGTTTTCTAACAAATTTCTTATAAAATCTAGCTAAGCCTAAGAAAGATCAAACATCATGCACACTCTTGGGATTAGGCCAATCTTTAATAGCCTAAATTTTCTTAGGATCAATAATGATACCCTTAGCATAAATTATAGACCTTAGATATTTAATTTGATATTGAAAAAATAAATTTTTATCAATGTTAGTATACGAATTATTTTTGTGTAGTAAATCAAATACCATGCGAAGATGTTTCTTATGCTTCTATTCCAATTTACTAAAAACAAGCATATCATCAACGAAAACAATGATAAAACCTTAATAGTCTAGAAATTTTCCATTCATCATCCAAAAAAAAGTAAATGGTGCATTAGTTAGACTCAAAGGCATAGCGATTAACTCATACTAATCGAACTGTGTCCTAAATGCAGTCTTAAATACATAAGCTAAATCCATGTGAATTTGATGATATCCTAATTTAAGAGCTATTTTACTGAAAAAATTAGCTCCTTTGAGTTTATCAAGCACACCATCAACTCTAGAAACTATTGATCTTTAACATTAATGACTTTATTTAAAGCTTTATAATCAATGCACATTCTATGAGTTTTATTATTCTTTTCAACTAGTAAATCAAGTGTATGAAAAGGAGAAAAACTAGGACATATTAAATTTTTTCTAATAATTCAATCACGTGTCTTTAAATTTCTTTTTAATGCAAAGAACTATGCTTATATGAAGCTTTTTATAGTGGAGTAACACTAGGAAACAATTCAATTTTGTGATTTGATTTCCCTCATGAAGGTGGCCACTTAAGTGGATAATCATCTATACAACAATGTTTATATGAATCGAAATAAATTTTCTATCTAGGTGATAATGCTAAAGAGCATGACTTTTCAATTTCAATCAAAAAAATCATGCATGCCTTATGTTGTTTTCTAAGTGCTTGCTTAGTGTGTGTATATGACTAATCAATGGAAACAATTCAATCTTAGGATCACTAATCAAAGAAATAAGTTGGCCTTGGAATTCAAACATTATTATATATCTATGATAATCAATATAAAGGTTAAATTGATGTATGAATGGCATACCAAGAATAATGTCTAAGGATTGTAGAGGTGCAACCAAGAAATCACATTTTTGTAATATTTTTCCATAGAAATTTCTAAGCCCCTAATTTTATTTACACCATATATATAATTCCTTGAAATGAAATTTTAACCTTATACAATGAAGAATTGGTTTCTAGCTACCATCCCTTAACCAAAATGTTTGAAATAAAATCATGAGAACTACCATCATCATGCAAAATAGTCACATTCAAATTATGCACAAAACCTTTTATCTTCAACAAAGGATGTAATAAAATAGGCATACCTGATTTGTCATTAATAATTGCTTCTTACCACATCTAATCAAAAGCATAATCAAGTTCTCCTTTGATGTTGTGCAATTCAAAGGTTTTGGTTGTTTGTGGGTGGTAAAGGAACTTGATAATCCACTTCATAGTGTTCAATTTTTTCACAACAATGAAAAATAAATTTAAACACTATCATACGGTCCCTGTCACCGTTCATCCTCTCCACTCAACAGACACTCCCCAACCTTCTCCTTGAACACCAAGAAGCCAGAGATGCATTAATCGAGGAAGCCGTGGGGTTGGCACTACGGAGCCTCTCTAATCTGACCGCTTTAGACAAACTCATGAATGAAAAAGAACAAACAAAATGCGTCCAAAAGATTACGGAAGGAGTGCGAACGGTCTCAAGAGAGGTGGAGTACTATTTGCAACTGATTGATTTTCCGCCAACTATGGCTTTCGTGTCATCCACCCGACTCTGCCCCCTCTCCTCTGTGCAAGTCCTTCTACTTCTGTGAAAATGGGTCTCCTTGACAAGATCTCGGATGATCTTGTTGCGAGTCCCCCAACCATGACAATGGCCTTGGCCGCCTCCGCAAAGGACCGAGAATGGAAGATGAATCTTTTTCCTTCAATAAGATTGATGAGCGACCATTTTTGACTCTTCGCCCTCCACAGAATGGTTATCTCACCATAATTTTATCCATCCACGTGGAGGGAAATCCATTTCATTGTCCTAAGAAATAGTTTAAAACCAATCCTTCAACCTTTGACCTTAAAAAATCAATACTTTTTGCTATGGTTGCATGTTTAAGCTTCTTAATAGTTGTTCTTATGCACATCTTGTTCCATTATCAATTCACTTCTTCTTTTCATCAAGATCACCCTGTCCTAAAAGACACAAGAAATTTTTATGTTTCTTTTTGTTTTGTTTTCAATAAAGCTTACTTTTCTTTCCTTTTTCCATGAGTCGATTGGGAGAACTTCAATATGTTACCCTTAGTAGTAAGGATGTACTTTGATTCCATATCTTTTGCGGGCTTCTATTTGTGCTTCACTAGTGGTTATCTTTCATTCTATATTGAGTGTGATATTGCTCTTTTGTTCAATTTGTTGAAGAGCCCTATCTTTCAGGTTTTGTTTCTGGGTTTATTTGGTGTGTTTGTGACCTAGGCTTCAACCACATAGTTGTGTGTGTATTTTTGTGATTATTTTCTTTCTTGATCCAATGACAATTCAAAGATGATGAAGAAAAAAACATGAAGAAACGAAGACAAAGATGAAGATGAAGGTTTTTTAAGTGTTGATCATGGTTCTTCTTTAAATTTGTTCGCAACGACACTTCACACTGATACGTGGGAGGCATGATAACTAGAAAATATATGCAAATAAAGGAACCAAAATGTGCTCAACATGGAAACAACCTTTGCAGATTGACACTTTTCTTTTGTACTTTCTTGTCAAAATTGCAAATATGAAGAAATGTAAAATGTGTACTCCAAAAGGCTCACATTAAAAAAATATTGAAAGGAAAAGAAAAGTCAAACACCTTTTGTCTCATGCAAAAATAAAGGGTCTTTAGACTTTAGCCAAAACGTATGCAATTCAAATTTTCATAATATCAAGAAAGGAAAAGGAAGAGGCTTGTCGGGTGATTTGAGGAGGTGAGAGGTTGAGGTGGTTACAACCTCTCTCTTCCTTTATCTTCTCCTCTCATGCTTCATTTCCTCCTCTCTCCCATTTTGGCAAAACTCTCATCTTTCTTGTTCCTGCTCCTTTATCTTGTGCTTCATTGCCAAATCTAATGGAGAGTGAGGAAGAGGAAGAGGGTGAGGATGGAAGAATTTCCTAATTTCTTGTGTGCCTTCCTCTTGTTTGTTTTGGAGAAATGGTTCTTGGTGAAGAAGAAGGTTTCTTGTAGATTTTTGTGGCCAACAAGTGTGCTGCAGCCTCTCTTGGCCGGTTCGTGGCTCTATTTGTGCCGTGGCAGGGTGCTCTTCATTTGGTGCACTAGCCGGGAAAGAGGTGGCTATGGAGCTTGCAAGAAAGATTGGTTTTGAAGTACATGAAAAGGGTCCAAGGCTTCAAGGGCTTTGTTTTTTGCAAAGTTTCATGCTTAATTATTCTCATGATAGAGGAGCCATGACAATCTAAGAAGTGCAAGGAAACGAAGGTCTAATGAGAGAGGAGATGGAGAAGGCTCTGAAAGACGTCTCCCATGACTTCAAGAACTATCGCACTCATTGCACCAACATCTACTATGTCATACGGTCCCTCTCACAGCTCGTCCTCTCCACTCAGCAAACACTCCCCAACCTTCTCCTTGAACACCAAGAACCAGAGATGCATTAATCGAGGAAGCCGTGGCTGGCACTGCGGAGCCTCTCTAATATGACCACTTTAGACAAACTCATGAATCAAGAAGAGCCAACGAAATGCTTGCAAAAGAATATGGAAGGAGTGTGAATGGTCTCAAGAGAGGTGGAGTGCTATTTCCAACTGATGTTCAATTTTCTGCCAACTGCGGCTTTCGTGTCATCGACCCGACTTTGCTCCCCTCTCCTCTGTGCGAGTCCTGCTACTTGTGTGGACATGGGTTTCCTTGACAAGCTCTAGGATGATGTTGTGCAAGTTCCCCAGCCATGACAGCAGCCTTGATTGCCTCCGCAAAGGACCCAAAATGCAAGATGAATCTTTTTCCTTCAGTAAGATTGATGAGTGACCATTTTTGACTCTTGGCCCTCCACAAAACGGTTATCTCACCATCATTTTATCTATCCACGTGGAGGGAAATCCATGTCGTCATCCTGAGAAATCGTTTAAAACAAATCCTTCAACCTTTGACCTTAAAAAATCAATACTTTTTGCTATGGTTGCATGCTTAAGCTTCTTAATGGTTGTTATTATGCACATCTTGTTCCATTATCAATTCACTTCTTCTTTTCATCAAGATCACCCTGTCCTGAAAGACACAAGAAATGTTTTTGTTTCTTTTTGTTTTGTCTTCAATAAAGCTTTCTTTTCTTTTCTTTTTCCATGAGTCGGGTGGGAGAACTTCAAAGTTTTATCCTTAGTAGTAAGGGTGTACTTTGATTCCATATATTTTACAGGTTTCTATTTGTGCTTCACTAGTGATTATCTTTCATTCTATATTGAGTGTGATATTACTCTCGTGTTCAATTTGTTGAAGAGCCCTATCTTTTGGGTTTTGTTTGTGGTTTTATTTGGTGTGTTTGTGACCTAGGCTTCAATGACCTAGTTGTGTGTATATTTTTGTGATTATTTCCTTTTTCGATCCAATGACAATTCAAAGATGATGAAGAAAAGAAATGAAGAAACAAAGACAAAGATGAAGATGAAGGTTTTTTAAGTGTTGATCGTGGATCTCCTTCAAGTTTTTTCGCAAGGACGCGTCACACTTAAGCGTGGGAGGAATGATAACCAGGAAATATATGCAAATAAAGGCACCAAAATGTGCTCAACATGGAAACAGCCTTTGCAAATTGACACTTCGCTTTTGTACTTTCTTGTCAAAATTTCAAATATGAAGCAATGTAAAATGTGTAGTCCAAAAGGCTCCATTAAAAAAATGGTGAAAGGAAAAGAAAGGTCAAACACCTTTTGTCTCATGCAAAAATAAAAGGGTCTTTAGACCTTAGCCAAAATGTATGCAATTCAAATATTTATAATATCAAGAAAGGAAAAGGAAGAGGCTTGTCGGGTGATTTGAGGAGGTGGGAGGTTGAGATGGTTACAACCTCTCTCTTCCTTTATCTTCTCCTCTCACACTTCATTTTCTCCTCTCTCCCATTTTTGCACAACTCTCATCTTTCTTGTTCTTGCTCTTTTCTCTTGTGCTTCATTGCCAAATCTAATGGAGAGAGGAAGAGGAAGAGGGTGAGGATGGAAGAATTTCCTAGTTTCTTGTGTGCCTTCCTCTTGTGTGTTTTGGAGAAATGGTTCTTGGTGAAGAACAAGGTTTCTTGTAGGTTTTTGTGGTCACCAAGTGTACTTCTAGCCTCTCTTTGCCAGTTCATGGTTCGATTTCTGTCGTGGTAGGGTGCTCTTCATTTGGTGCACTGGCCGGAAAAGAGGTGGCTATGGAGCTTGCAAGAAAGATGGGCTTTGAAGTACATGAAAAGGGTCCAAGGCTTCAATGGCTTTGTTTTTTGCAAAGTCTCATGCTTAATCATTCTCATGATAGAGGAGCCATGACAATCTGAGAAGTGCAAGGAAACGAAGGTCTAATGAGAGAGGAGATGGAGAAGGCTCTCAAAGACGTCTGCCATGACGTCAAGAAATATCACACTCAATGCACTGACATCTGCTATCTCATATGGTCCCTCTCGCCGCTCGTCGTCTCCTCTCAGCAAACACTCCCCAACCTTCTCCTTCAACACCAAGAAGCCAAAGATGCATTAAAGAAAGCCGTGCTGGCAGTGTGGAGCCTCTCTAATATGACCACTTTAGACAAACTCATGAATCAAGAAGAGCCAACGAAATGCTTGCAAAAGATTATGGAAGGAGTGCAAATGGTCTTAAGAGAGGAGGAGTGCTATTTGCAATTGATCGATTTTCCGCCAACTACGGCTTTCGTGTCATCGACTCGACTCTGCCCCCCTCTCCTCGATGCGAATCCATCTACTTGTGTGGAAATTGGTCTCCTTGACAAGCTCTAGGACGATGTTGTCGCAAGTCCTCCAACCATGAGAGCTGCCTTGGCTACCTCCGCAAAGGACCCAGAATGCAAGATGAATCTTTTTCCTTCAGTAAGATTGATGAGCGACCATTTCTGAATTTTGGCCCTCCACAAAACGGTTATCTCACCATCATTTTGTCCATCCAAGTGGAGGGAAATCCATTTTGTCATCCTGAGAAATCGTTTAAAACCAATCCTTCAACCTTTGACCTTAAAAAATCAATAAAATTTTCCTATGGTTGCATGTTTAAGCTTCTTAATGGTTGTTCTTATGCACATCTTGTTCCATTATCAATTCACTTCTTCTTTTCATCAAGATCACCCTGTCCTAAAAGACACAAGAAATGTTTTTGTTTCTTTTTTTTTTGTCTTCAATAAATCTTACTTTTCTTTTCTTTTTCCATGAGTCGAGTGGGAGAACTTCAATGTTTTATCCTTAGTAGTAAGGGTGTCCTTTGATTCCATATCTTTTTTGGGTTTCTATTTGTGCTTCACTAGTGGTTATCTTTCATTCTATATTGAGTGTGATATTGCTCTTGTGTTCAATTTGTTGAAGAGCCCTATCTTTTGGGTTTTGTTTATGGTTTTATTTGGTGTGTTTGTGACCTAGGCTTCAACCACCTAGTTGTGTGTGTATTTTTGTGATTACTTCCTTTCTTGATCCAATGACAATTCAAAGATGATGAAGAAAAGAAATGAAGAAACCAAGACAAAGATGAAGATGAAGGTTTTTTAAGTGTTGATCGTGGTTCTTCTTCAAATTTTGTTCGCAAGGAATCTTCACACTTAAGCGTGGGACGAATAACAACCAAGAAATATGTGCAAATAAAGCCACCAAAATGTGCTCAACATGGAAACATCCTTTGCAAATTGACACTTTGCTTTTGTACTTTCTTGTCAAAATTTCAAATGTGAAGCAATGTAAAATGTGTAGTCCAAAAGGCTCACATTAAAAAAATGGTGAAAGGAAAATAAAGGTCAAACACCTTTTGTCTCATGCAAAAATAAAGGGTCTTTAGACCTATGCAATTCAAATTTTTATAATATCAAGAAAGGAAAAGGAAGAGGCTTGTCGGGTGATTTCAGGAGGTGGGAGGTTGAGGTGGTTACAACCTCTCTCTTCCTTTATCTTCTCCTCTCACGCTTCATTTCCTCCTCTCGCCCATTTTGGCAGAACTCTCATCTTTCTTTTTCTTCCTCCTTTCTCTTGTGCTTCATTGCCAAATCTAATGGAGACCAAGGAAGAGGAAGAGGGTGAGGATGGAAGAATTTTCTAATTTCTTGTGTGCCTTTCTCTTGTTTGTTTTGGAGAAATGGTTCTTGGTGAAGAAGGTTTCTTGGAGGTTTTTGTGGCGACCAAGTGTGCTTGCAGCCTCTCTTGGCCGATTCATGGCTCGATTTGTGCTATCGCAGGGTGGTCTTCATTTGGTGCACTGGACGGGAAAGAGGTGGCTATGGAGCTTGCAAGAAAGATGGGTTTTGAAGTACGTGAAAAGGGTCCAAGACTTCAACGGCTTTTTTTTTGCAAAGTCTCATGCTTAATTATTATCATGATAGAATAGCCATGACAATCTAAGAAGTGCAAGAAAATGAAGGTCTAATGAGAGAGGAGATGAAAAAGACTCTCAACAAAGACGTCTTCCATGACATTAAGAACTATCACACTCATTGCACTGACATTTGCTATGTCATACGGTCCCTCTTGCCACTCCTCTTCTCCACTCGGAAGACACTTCCCAACCTTCTGAGTACTAAGAAGCCAGAGATGCATTCATAGAGGAAGTCGTGGTGGTACTGGGGAGCCTCTCTAATATGACCACTTTAGACATACTCATGAATCAAGAAGAGCCAACAAAATGCTTGCAAAAGATTATGGAAGGAGTGCGAATGGTCTCAAGAGAGGTGGAGTGCTATTTGCGACTGAACGATTTTCTTCCCACTGCGGCTTTCGTGTCATCGACCCGACTTTGCCCCCCTCTCCTCTGTGCAAGTCCTGCTACTTCTGTGGAAATGGGTCTCCTTGACAAGCTCTAGGATGATGTTGTCGCAAGTCCCCTAGCTATGATAGCAGCCTTGGCCACCTCCGCAGAGGACCCAGAATGCAAGATGAATATTTTTCTTTCTGTAAGACTGATAAGCGACCATTTCTGACTCTTGGCCCTCCACAAGAGGGTTATCTCACCATCATTTTATCCATCCGTGTGGAGGGAAATCCATGTTGTCGTCCTGAGAAATAGTTTAAAACCAATCCTTCAACCTTTGACCTTAAAAAATCAATACTTTTTGCCATGGTTGCATGTTTAAGTTTCTTAATGGTTGTTCTTATGCACATCTTGTTCCATTATCAATTCACTTCTTCTTTTCATCAAGATCACCCTATCCTAATAGACACAAGAAATGTTTTTGTTTCCTTTTGTTTTGCCTTCAATAAAGCTTACTTTCACTACAAGGGAATGGGGCAATAGCGATGCCGATTAGCGACGGCGGATATCGGCGTCGCTATTCGCGTTGCAATTGGCGTCGCTATATGCGTCGCTATTTGCGTCGCATATAGCGACGCTATTTCAAATATGCGACGCAAATAGCGACGCATATAGCGACGCCGCAGGGAAAAAAAGCGCGGCCGAAACCAGAGCGCCGTTTTCATTTTCTTTTCTTCACCTTTTGAGAGCGAGAGCGAGGGAGAGAGCCAAGGCTTTGTGAGAGAAGAGGAGGAAGAGACTTGCTACCGCCGCCGCCACCGCCACCGCCACCGTCGTTGTTCGTGAAGGAGAGGAGGAGCCCTCGTTGCAAAGAGAAGCCGCCCATGCTCGCCATATCTCATTGGTGAGTCTCCCTCTCTCTTTCTTTTACTTGTTGAAGGTTTAAATCGTTCTCTTTTGTTTGTTTAGGAGAGGAAATGAAAGAGAAGGAGAGGGAGAGGGAGAGAAAGAGAGGGAGAGGGAGAGGGAGAGGGAGAGGGAGAGAAAGAGAGGGAGAGTGCATTCTCTCCCTCTCTCCCTTTTGCTTGTTTAATGTTTAAATTACTTTCTTTTTTGCTTGTTTAGGAGAGGAAACAAGAGAGTAAGAGAGAAAGAGAGGGAGAGGGAGAGGGAGAGGGAGAGGGAAAGAAAGAGAAAGAGAAAGAAACAGAAACAGAAATAGAGGGAGAGGGAGAGGGAGGGGGAGGAAATAGGAGAGGGAGAGAAAGAGAAAGAGAGGGAGAAGGAGGGAGAGTGCATCCTCTCTCTCCCTCCCTCTCCCTTTTGCTTGTTTAATGTTTGAATCACTTTGTTTTTTGCTTGTTTAGGAGAGGAAATGAGAGAGAAAGAGAGTGAGAGGGAGAGGAAGGGGAAGGAAATGAGAGAGGGATAGAAAGAGAAAGAGAGGGAGAGTGCATTGTATCTCTCCCTCTCCCTTTTGCTTGGAGGATGTTTAAATCACTTTATTTTTTGCTTGTTTAGGAAATGAGAGAGAAAGAAAGATAGAGAGGGAGAGGGAGAGGGAGAGGGAGAGGGAGGGGGAGGGGAAGGAAATGAGAGAGGGAGAGAAAGAGGGAGGGGGAGGGAGAGGGAGCGAGGGAGAGGGAGAGGGAGAAAGAGGGAGAGAGAGGGAGAGGGAGGGGGAGGGAGGAAATGAGAGAGGGAGAGAAAGAGAACGAGAGGGAGAGGGAGAGGGTGAGAGAAAGAGAGGAAGAGAGGGAGAGGGAGAGAAAGAGAGGGAGAGGGAAGGGAAGGAAATTTAAGATAATATACGTATTGATAATGGTATGCAATGTGCTTTGCATACGGCCACGTACTTCATCAAAATGAACCCAAAATTATTGTTATAGAAGAAGAAACCCTTAAATTGAGTATAGGATAATTTCTCTCAGGTCTTATGACTATGAGTAGAATTGATTGAAATAAATTTTATTACTATAGTTATAAAATTTCATAGATGGCACGCATTAATTTTAAAATGGATTACTTATACTCAAAGCCGAGATATAACAAAAAATTATCTACGGGGACAAACAAATTGTTGAGCATGATACAAGGCCGAGATATAACATTGGAAAATCTCTCGACTACTATATACAATGCAAGGTTTATGGTCAACTTGCAACTTGACGTACATCTCCATAAAGCTATCCATTTAAGCCTCGTTTGCTGTAATGTAGATAAGATGGCAAACGAAGAAGGTCCTATTGTTCAAGACCGCGAGTCGTATCTTAATCAGCGTGTCCCATGTCCTTGCTCTCAATGCAAGTTGGCAATTAGACGAAAACACCGATTTTCTATAGAACACGTACGACGATTTGGCGAGTTTCAATCTGAGATCATTGATCAGGCGATTGCAGATTTTCAGCAAACGGTAATTTGAAGTTAGCATTTTTCATGCATTGTACTCTCAAGCTAATTGAAAACCATACACAATAAGATTGGGTCTTGTTGGCAAATTTTGTATCCAGGGGGGTGATGTCTCGACCCAAGGGAGAGTGCACCCTTTGCGGCCAATTAGAAGAGTTCGTGGACATGCGATGGATGGATTGCAGGAGCCAATCGACCACTCGCAAGGCCCATCTATACCGTCAATGCCAGAGGAGAGAGACAACCTTCTCGACTTGCCTACAATCTTGGAGCATGAGATGGAGGCAATGATCGATGCATTGATTTCCATAGATATTGAGACATCTGACCTGCTAAGAGAGGAAGCATCCATACCATTATATGATGGGTGCCGAGTATCTCGGTTGAAGACATTGCTTGCACTCTTAAGTGTGCAAGCAAAATACGGTTGGAGCGATACGAGTGTGACTGAGTTATTCAGGTACCTTGCACACAGACTTCATTGTTTTTTTTTATAACAGTATTATTGCAAACATGGATGGATTTTTCAAGGTGTTTTATGATTTTTTCAGGTTATTGAAATATCATATATTGCCACCTGCAAACACCATGCCTGAGTCTCGTGATGATGCACGACATGTTTTACGGAAGCTTGGCATGGACTACAATAACATCCATGCATGTATCAACGACTGCATATTGTTTCGAGATGAATACGAGACTATGGAGACATGTCCAAAGTGTGGTGCTCACAGATATCGACAGGACTTACAAGGGCAGACTATCCCTCAAAAAGTCCTCAGACACTTTCCGCTCATCCCCCACATAAACCACATGTTTCGCACGTCTGCCATGGCAAGCTTGACAACGTGGCATGTGCAGAATAGGTCCACGGATAGAGTGCAACGAATATCAGCAAATTCGCGCGCATGGAGCCACATTGTCTCTACCTTCCCAGGCTTTGCACGAGAGCCAAGGAATCTTCGGCTCAGTCTCACCATGGATGGTGTGAACCCATTCGGTCTGCGCTCGACTTCTTACAGTGTGTGGCCTATAGTGCTTGTCAACTACAACATTCCTCCATGGCTTTCTACGAAGAAAGGACATCTCATCCTTAGCTTGCTCATCCCGGGCCGCTACAAAGTAAAAAATATGGACGTGTATCTTCGTCCATTAGTCGATGAGCTTAAGATTTTGTGGGAGGAGGGGGTCACGGTGCAAGATATGAGCAGGCGGGATGGTCGGCGGTCAGCCAACATTCGAGCCATTCTCATGTGGACGATGCATGACTTTCCGGGATTGGGAGAGTGCTCAGGTGAGCAGACCTTTGTTCTCGCCAGTAATATCTATATTTTATTTCATTCAATCAAGTATTCACTAGGTCGTGGATCGCCTTGCAGGTCTCGTTACCTCAGGTTATCATGCATGTCCATTGTGTAGGCCACAGTTAGACTCCCGAAGGTCACGAACCATGAAGAAGATGGTATATCAAGGACACGCCGCTTTCTTGCCGGAGGATCATGAACTCAGGGAAGGTTTTCTTGGACGACCTCCAGCACGTATGAACGCTGCAAGCTGGTACGAGCTGAAAATGGTAAACCCAGAATCATATCCAAATGGAATGCGACGGTTCTCAGTTTTCTACAAGTTGCCATATTGGACCCACTTACAAGTCAACCACTTGTTGGATCCCATGCATATTTTCAAAAATGTGGGCAACTTGCTATGGGATCACATCACAGGAAAGAGAGACACTATAGGGTCACGAATGGATTTAAAGGAGGTAGGTAAGATGGAGGCGCTTTGGCCACAATCGAGTGCTGAAGGGGGAGTGCAGCTTCATCACGCTCCCTGGGTTTTGTCTACCAAAGAAGAGCGCATTGTGAAGCAAGTAATCAAGTCTATCCACACTCCGACGGGTATGATGCGTTCTCTCAGGTCCACATTTTCTAAAGATGACCAAATGTCTGGGCTAAAATCCCATGATTGGCATAAGATATGTCATGTTTGTGAACAGAATGGATTTTAATTAGCATGGACATTTTGAAATTTGAAAAGTGACCATTATTCTTAATGCTTTCTCATTTGTGGCAGTTTGTCCTACCGATCGCGATCGCGGGATGCCTAACTCCAGAAATTCGCGGGGCCATTTACAAGCTGTCGACTTTGGTGCAATGGATCTCACAGAAAGAGATTAAGACGTCCTCTATTGAATCCGCAAGGCGGGGAGCAGTTGAGACGGTCTGTCTCTTTGAGAAATACCTGCTCAGTAGCATGCTCACGATACAAGTTCACCTTCTTGTGCATCTTGTGGATGAAGTGGAGATTGCTGGACCTGTCCATACGCGATGGATGTTCTCCCTAGAGCGCTTCATGAAAACCTTGAAAGGCTTTGTGCGACAATGAGCTCGTCCGGAAGGTAGCATGGCGGAAGGTTGGTTGGTGTCAGAGGCGTTAGTGCATATCTCACAATGGCTACCAACGGTGGAACCAGACAATGAAATGCTATGGACGCTGAAGGACGATGACAGGCTGACTGGAGATGTGGTGGTTGGAAATGGGGTAGAAAAAAGAATGGATGCATCAATGGAAGAGAAGGTGAATCACTTTTGTATGTTGCACCATGCCTCCATGGAGACGTGGCTCGCCAAGTACCAGATTGCAAGGCAAAATCGAGAGGAAGCGCGAGCTGAATTCCGACGTAGTACCCATCACTGACCGATTCGATATCCCGAAGGCATGGAGGAGATGCCGCGGTTTATGTCAACACAATGGTTGCATGGAGCCTTGACCGCAGCATCCAACGAAGGGACAGAGGTCTCAATGGAGGAGTGGGAGTTCTTGAGGGGATGTAGTCCAAAGGTAATGAGGGGTTTAGAATGTGTCGTATCTAAATTTGCTTGCTACATCTAATTTGAGTGTTTCAATGTGCAGTACAGAATATATAGTGCAGTGTGGTCGCGCGGACGGCATTTTCGGGTGGAGCATATTGACAAAATGTGCTCCACAATGGACTGTGGTGTCATGGCAAGGTTTGAGCAAGAGAGCGGGCGACGAGCAACGGATCCGAACACGGTTGTGGATGAGATGGAGTATTTTGGGAATTTTCCAGCCATGCTCTGCATCCATAGGCCACTTGCCACTCTCATAAACACCTCGAGCAATAAGATTAATCTCAGAACCATGATCAACTAAAGCGATCAAAGGAATTTGTTTCTCTCCAATCCTTACCACTGTCTCAGTGGTTGCTCTAGCCCAATGACTCCGTGAAAAATGGCTGCGAGGAATGAGAATAGGGGTTTCATCATCTTCATATTGCATAGGCTGAACTATTTTCTCCAATTGCGGATTAACAGAAGCATTCTCAACCATCACTGCATTAGATTGCTGCTCAAGCTGGACTCCATAACCTAAAGCATCTCCTCTAACACTCACATAAGCTGATCGCGCAGCCATATCATCAACAAGCTTTTTCATGCCTCCCTTACCGAAGTTCGTGTCAAGAGGAGCTCCAGTCTCTGTCAGCCATATCTTCCCATCTTGTCCCCAGAACACTACATTCTTCTTACGCGCTTCTTGAAAAGCATCACAATCTCTGCAGTGTTGGTGCTCTATACTATCACACCAAATACATCGTCTCCCTTTTCTTTGACCTATTGGAAAAGCAGTCGCTGGAGCAGGTGCTATAACAGGTACTGACATAAGTTTCTCCTTTAACTTACCAACTTCAGCTTTGACTACTTCAATTGTCAAATCTGCCAAGCCTTTAATAACATCATCTACAGATAATGGCACTGGAGCAGGAGGAACTAGTGGATTCATAGCAGGAGGAGTAGGCTTAGGCAAAGAAGTTGCAGCAGGGGTAGAAGAAGAAGGCTCCAAGGATTTTTTACGAACTGATCCTGTATTTCCATGCAACCGTACTCTCCTGCGCTGCTTCTTAACAAGAGCATTCACAGCATCAATGACATGTCTCCACTCGGTCTTTAAACCTGAATCAGTAGCTTGATCTTCCAAAAGATCATCCAAATTTTCATGTAAATCAGCATCAGCAGCTTGTAAAAATAACTCCACTTTCTGCATCTCCAAAGCTTGCTGCTCACTCCCATCCAACTGATCATAGCGGCTCTCAAACTCTCACAGAAGAGCGGTAACAGAAAGTCCCTTATTAGGCATAGATACCCATGCTAAGAAATTCCTGCGATTCATAAGACCTGTATCCATCAGGAAATATTCATCTTTTAATGCCTTCTTAAACTCTGCCCAACCTGCATGTGTTTCTTGAATTTCTGAAATTCGGACTTCAAGAGCGCGCACCACAATCCGCAAGAAGTAGTGGCTCGAAACATCTTGAGAAACCCCAAAAAACTTCATCTTTTCTTCATACAAATGCAGGTAAGTTGACACTTGCTGGCCATTAAACTGTTTCATCTCTTGTTGGACAGCTTTCAAGGCATCCATAGCATCACTATCACGTTTCGCGTGAGCTTGCTGCTGCGTATAAATGGTAAAGGACTGAAACAGGTTCTTCATGACATTATCATCTGACATCTCTTCTTGCGAGTCTCCCATCTTGCTGAAAAGTGATGCAGCACTTTCATGTCAGGTTCACCAGAAATGTCGTAAAGTTCACACAAGGGCTGCAGAACACGAGGTTCAAGATACAACAAGAGATGAGGCTAACAAGAAGAACTCAAATATTTGATGCCAAAGTTCACTATATTCCTTGTCAAATGAGTTACAAGAAGTTCATGTTCAGAATAATCTGAAATATCTCATAAACTGTTTACATTCAGGTGTATGATAACAGTTACAATAGGAAGAAAAACATTCTTCACATCAGCATGTTCATTCTGTAACTTGCCAGTTGCCTAATCAGCAGAGGATTTCAAAAACTCCAGAGGAACATCTCAATAGTGAGGTCATTCAGAAGCTCCAGAGGAACAACTCAATAGTGAGGCCATTCAGAAGCTCCAGAGGAACAACTCAATAGTGAGGCCAAGACCACCATTATTTTCTGAATAGATATCAGCAAGTCTTTATAACTTCCATCTTTTGTTGATTGGATTCATGGCTAAAGGAGAGGGCAGTGTCACAGCTAAAAGTTCAAGACATATGTATCCCCTATTTCCTACTGTGACTGTGGAAAATAGTTGCTCTTGCTGCAATTTAAGTTCAGCGTTCTTTTCCTCTGACTCATTAGCAGAAGATCAATGGCCTGGGACAGAATAGCGTCTGCTTCTGTTCAATGTTGTAAGGCCCTTTTCTTGATGAAGACCCTAAGCGTCTATGCCAACCATACCTTCAAGCTTCAGAGTCTGCAGATGATGAGTATCTCTTTGTGTATCTTATATTTTCTGTAATGCAATGCCATTTCTAGCAAACGGATGTCCTTCTGTGTCTCTTATTTTGAGAGAACATGGATCCCTCAATTCTCTGTGCAAGCCACCAGTATCAGACCTCGTAAAAGTGTGAATGATCAAGCGATTATGCAGCTACAGCGCTGCCTGGTCTTGAAGTGATGCTCCAGTAACGACTTATGGTGCATGTCGTGTCGCATGTCCTTCGTCACTATCGCCATCGTCTTTCTTCGGAACGTTGATTTCACCTTCTTATATGCCTTCATCATCGTTCCAGTATTCGCCGATGTTCCCCTTGTTTGTCCTCGACCTGCATTTATATAATCACTCTTTCTCTTTTGAGGCTCCTTGAAATTCCATACTGTAGCTTTTTCCTTAGGGAAAGCTTTCGGTATTAACTCATAGATGAATTTGTCCTTAACTATTTGATAGTAGGCAATCCAGTTAAACAAATCCTCTCTGCTCAACAAATTGATGTCGAAAGGCAGGGTTTTGCAGTGATCTCATAAGGTGCAGATATGGCACAGAGCAACCACCTTCCGTAGAGCTAATGTTCTCCAGTTTTTCATTCGTCGTTTTCAACTTTTCCTTTGCCGTTCTCTACTTCAGACGTTCTTTCATGGGGTAGAGATGAATACAATGCTCCTCATTCACTGCAGGCTGGCATTCCTCCTTGTCGTCACCTTCAACTCTCTTCCTCATCCATCTTCCGACTCCTTTGCCTTCATATGCAAAGCACCGACTTTAGCATTGTCTTCTGATGTTAGCTTGTTCTTCACTGTCAGCTTCCAAAGATGCCAGATACTCAGCTCACGACGTCGACGTTGAGCTATAACACTAGGAGATGGTGGCTGAGGTTTGGGTTTGCCGTAGTTGCACCTCCTAAATCTTCTGCTGGAAGTGCCTCTGATCCCCCATGTACAGATGGATAGCGAAAAACCTCCTCCTCTTCCCTGCGCTCAATGACATATCAAAAGCCCCCCCACGTTGCGCTCGAAGTATGATTGCCATACTGGGACCTTATTCTGTTGTTTTTTTCCGAACATTTACTGCCCTTTTTTTTTTCAATCACGACGTATAGAGCATGAACATCAGGATTTCATCTTCTGAATATTCTGAATTCATTTTCCTGTTGCTGATCCCTCCTGTACATAGAAGCACCGGCAGCAGTCTCGACAAAATCCCCCTCCAAAAATACTGATTTTTCCCTTGTGATTTTTTCGTCATGCCATCCTTCCTTATCCCCCCCAAAACAGCCTGCTTTTTCCCTCCAAAAGCGGTTCAAAACCCCAAATTAGTTTTCCTCTCTTCATCCTTGAATAACCTCTTACACCTTTAGCTTTGGCGATAGTCTTCAGTTTTGCCAGTTTGCACTTTGAGAGGTCCAAATGGGGATCAGTGCATGGTTTTAGATCTGAAGATTCAACACCAGATTCATGACTCAACAACTTCTTGCTGTCTGATTTTGGGACTTGCTTCTTTCTCTTCTTCCCATGCATTGCCACTTCTCTTTACGGTGTCTTTCATTTCTTTCTATGGGCTAACCTTCAAGGCTCCTTTCACTACTTTTTCTGTAGCACCATCCACCTTTGAGCCTTTCTTCTCTAGTTTCTTTACACCAACAGGAGATCTACGCACAAACTTTGATTTTGGCCTTGAGGACTGGATGGCAAAATACTCCCTCGGTGCTTCACTAGCGCTTTGCTCACTTAAGCAGCTTTTGAGAGACTTTCTTCAACTCTATGTCATGGGAACTTTTGAACTTAGATGATCGCTTCCACAAACCTTCCTTTGATTCCATAATTCCCTACACTTTTCTTAGAGATCATCATTGAAATTATCAGCTTGATAATGTCCTTTGGCATCAGTTTTTCATATTTTTCTAACACACACACATCATGCATCCAAACAAAATCATACACATGCACTAAGGGAATATATACATTGGATGCGGATTATCGTAATGCATCACACACACAATGAATTACACACAGAAAATAACACAAATGCACAACAAAAGAAATGGAGGTGTATACAACTCGGATGCGCAGCAGCACGACAGCGTTGCTCCATCTCTCGATGTCGATCAGCATGACGGGTCTCATGTTGGCATAGGGTTTGGTTGAGCAGAGACAAACGATCTATCTCGGGGGCACCTTCTTCAAACAAGTATTCACGATCCTCTTGGGCTGAACTAGGATCATTAATTGAGGCACGGGAGTACCTTATTTCATGCTGAAATTCCTCCTGGGCCTTTGCTTTACCCTTGTGGCCTGCCATCCCAAGCGCAGTCCACCACACCCCCTGTTATAGAAATGATGATAACTTGAGCTAGCGAACTCCGATTGCCAAACTTTCTGATTCAAATGAAAGCTCTCGATCCCCTCTATGCGGCTATGTAAAATTATCTCCGATAGTAAATGATCAGGGCTCATTTGTAATCACTTTTTGTGGGCTGACTATGTAGGACTGCTGCCTGTCCCACAGTACCTTTGGGCACAAAACTGAGTGTAACTCCCAAACCGTAGGGCGGAATGGGGAGGTTTTTAGCTCAGATCGAAGTGGAAAATGCCCTCTTTGAATCACGCTATAGAGCTCATGCTCAATCACATGAAAAGGCTTTGCTGTAATCAGTTCTTGCGGGCTGACTGCTGCCTGCCCCACAGTACCTCTGGGCACAAAATTTAGTGTATCTCCCAAACCGTAGGGCGGAATGGGGAGGTTTCTAGCTATGATAGCAACCTTGGCCACCTCCGCAGAGGAGCTAGAATGCAAGATGAATATTTTTCCTTCTGTAAGACTGATAAGCGACCATTTTTTACTCTTGGCCCTCCACAGAAGGGTTATCTCACCATCATTTTATCCATCCGCGTGGAGGGAAATCCATGTTGTCGTCCTGAGAAATAGTTTAAAACCAATCCTTCAACCCTTCACCTTAAAAAATCAATACTTTTTGCTATGGTTGCATGTTTAAGTTTCTTAATGGGTGTTCTTATGCACATCTTGTTCCATTATCAATTCACTTCTTCTTTTCATCAAGATCACCCTGTCCTAAAAGACACAAGAAATGTTTTTGTTTCTTTTTGTTTTGTCTTCAATAAAGCTTACTTTTCTTTCCTTTTTCCTTGAGTTGGGTGGGAGAACTTCAATGTTTTATCCTTAGTAGTAAGGGTGTACTTTGATTCCATATATTTTACAAGTTTCTATTTGTGCTTCACTAGTGATTATCTTTCATTCTATATTGAGTGTGATATTGCTCTTGTGTTCAATTTGTTGAAGAGCCCTATCTTTTGGGTTTTGTTTGTGGTTTTATTTGGTGTGTTTGTGACCTAGGCTTCAATGACCTAGTTGTGTGTGTATTTTTGTGATTATTTCCTTTTTCGATCCAATGACAATTCAAAGATGATGAAGAAAAGAAATGAAGAAACCAAGACAAAGATGAAGATGAAGGTTTCTTAAGTGTTGATCGTGGATCTCCTTCAAAGTTTTTCGCGTGGACGCATCACACTTAAGCGTGGGAGGAATGATAACCAGGAAATATGTGCAAATAAAGGCACCAAAATGTGCTCAACATGGAAACATCCTTTGCAAATTGACACTTTGCTTTTGTACTTTCTTGTCAAAATTTCAAATATGAAGCAATGTAAAATGTGTAGTCCAAAAGGCAAAAAAATGGTGAAAGGAAGAAAAAGGTCAAACACCTATTGTGTCGTGAAAAAATAAAAGGGTCTTTAGACCTTAGCCAAAATGTATGCAATTCAAATTTCTATAATATCAAGAAAGAAAAAGGAAGAGGCTTGTTGGGTGATTTGAGGAGGTGGGACGTTGAGATGGTTACAACCTCTCTCTTCCTTTATCTTCTCCTCTCACACTTCATTTCCTCCTCTCTCCCATTTTTGCACAACTCTCATCTTTCTTGTTCTTGCTCCTTTCCCTTGTGCTTCATTGCCAAATCTAATGGAGAGTGAGGAAGAGGAAGAGGGTGAGGATGGAAGAATTTCCTAGTTTCTTGTGTGCCTTCCTCTTGTGTGTTTTGGAGAAATGGTTCTTGGTGAAGAAGAAGGTTTCTTGTAGGTTTTTGTGGCCAGCAAGTGTACTTCCAGCCTCTCTTGGCCAGTTCATGGTTCGATTTCTGTTGTGGCAGGGTGCTCTTCATTTGGTGCATTGGAGCCTTCCTCTTGTGTGTTTTGGAGAAATGGTTCTTGGTGAAGAAGAAGGTCTCTTGTAGGTTTTTGTGGCCAGCAAGTGTACTTCCAGCCTCTCTTGGCCAGTTCATGGTTCGATTTGTGTCGTGGCAGGGTGCTCCTCATTTGGTGCACTGGCCGGAAAAGAGGTGGCTATGGAGCTTGCAAGAAAGATGGGCTTTGAAGTACATGAAAAGGGTCCAAGGCTTCAATGGCTTTTTTTTTTTGCAAAGTCTCATGCTTAATCATTCTCATGATAGAGGAGCCATGACAATCTGAGAAGTGCAAGGAAACGAAGGTCTAATGAGAGAGGAGATGGAGAAGGCTCTGAAAGACGTCTCGCATGACGTCAAGAAATATCGCACTCAATGCACTGACATCTGCTATCTCATACCGTCCATCTCGCCGCTCGTCCTCTCCACTCAGCAAACACTCCCCAGCCTTCTCCTTCAACACCAAGAAGCCAGAGATGCATTAAAGAAAGCCGTGCTGGCAGTGTGGAGCATCTCTAATATGACCACTTTAGACAAAATCATGAATCAAGAAGAGCCAACGAAATGCTTGCAACAGACTATGGAAGGAGTGCGAATGGTCTCAAGAGAGGAGGAGTGCTAGTTGCAATTGATCGATTTTCCACCAACTGCGGCTTTCGTGTCATCGACCCGACTCTGCCCCCCTCTCCTCTGTGCGAGTCCTGCTACTTCTATGGAAATGGGTCTCCTTGACAAGCTCTAGGATGATGTTGTCGCGAGTCCCCTAGCTATGATAGCAACCTTGGCCACCTCCGCAGAGGACCTAGAATGCAAGATGAATATTTTTCCTTCCGTAAGACTGATAAGCGACAATTTCTAACTCTTGGCCCTCCACAGAAGGGTTATCTCACCATCATTTTATCCATCCGCGTGGAGGGAAATCCATGTTGTCGTCCTGAGAAATAGTTTAAAACCAATCCTTCAACCTTTCACCTTAAAAAATCAATACTTTTTGCTATGGTTGCATGTTTAAGTTTCTTAATGGGTGTTCTTATGCACATCTTGTTCCATTATCAATTCACTTCTTCTTTTCATCAAGATCACCCTGTCCTGAAAGACACAAGAAATGTTTTTGTTTCTTTTTGTTTTGTCTTTAATAAAGGTTACTTTTCCTTTCTTTTTCCATGAGTTGGATGGGAGAACTTCAATGTTTTATCCTTAGTAGTAAGGGTGTACTTTGATTCCATAGATTTTACAAGTTTCTATTTGTGCTTCACTAGTGATTATCTTTCATTCTATATTGAGTGTGATATTGCTCTTGTGTTCAATTTGTTGAAGAGCCCTATCTTCTGGGTTTTGTTTGTGGTTTTATTTGGTGTGTTTGTGACCCAGGCTTCAATGACCTAGTTGTGTGTGTATTTTTGTGATTATTTCCCTTTTCGATCCAATGACAATTCAAAGGTGGTGAAGAAAAGAAATGAAGAAACCAAGACAAAGATGAAGATGAAGGTTTTTAAAGTGTTGATCGTGGATCTCCTTCAACGTTTTTCGCATGGACGCGTCACACTAAAGCGTGCGAGGAATGATAACCAGGAAATATGTGCAAATAAAGGCACCAAAATGTGCTCAACATGGAAACATCCTTTGCAAATTGACACTTTGCTTTTGTACTTTCTTGTCAAAATTTCAAATATGAAGCAATGTAAAATGTGTAGTCCAAAAGGCTCACATTAAAAAAATGGTGAAAGGAAAAGAAAGGTCAAACACCTATTGTGTCGTGCAAAAATAAAAGGGTCTTTAGACCTTAGCCAAAATGTATGCAATTCAAATTTTTATAATATCAAGAAAGGAAAAGGAAGAGGCTTGTTGGGTGATTTGAGGAGGTGGGAGGTTGAGATGGTTACAACCTCTCTCTTCCTTTATCTTCTCCTCTCACACTTCATTTCCTTCTCTCTCCTATTTTTGCACAACTCTCATCTTTCTTGTTCTTGCTCCTTTCTCTTGTGCTTCATTGCCAAATCTAATGGAGAGTGAGGAAGAGGAAGAGGGTGAGGATGGAAGAATTTCCTAGTTTCTTGTGTACCTTCCTCTTGTCTATTTTGGAGAAATGGTTCTTGGTGAAAAAGAAGGTCTCTTGTAGGTTTTTGTGGCCAGCAAGTGTACTTCCAGCCTCTCTTGGCCAGTTCATGGTTCGATTTGTGTTGTGGCAGGGAGCTCTTCATTTGGTGCACTGGCCGGAAAAGAGGTGGCTATGGAGATTGCAGGAAAGATGGGCTTTGAAGTACCTGAAAAGGGTCCAAGGCTTCAATGGCTTTTTTTTTTTTACAAAGTCTCATGCTTAATCATTCTCATGATAGAGGAGCCATGACAATCTGAGAAGTGCAAGGAAACGAAGGTCTAATGAGAGAGGAGATGGAGAAGGCTCTCAAAGACGTCTCCCATGACGTCAAGAAATATCGCACTCAATGCACTGACATCTGCTATCTCATACGGTCCCTCTCGCCGCTCGTCCTCTACACTCAGCAAACACTCCCCAACCTTCTCCTTCAACACCAAGAAGCGAGAGATGCATTGAAGAAAGCCGTGATGGCAGTGTGGAGCCTCTCTAATATGACCACTTTAGACAAAATCATGAATCAAGAAGAGCCAACGAAATGCTTGCAAAAGACTATGGAAGGAGTGCGAATGGTCTCAAGAGAGGAGGAGTGCTAGTTGCAATTGATCGTTTTTCCGCCAACTGCGGCTTTCATGTCATCGACCCGACTCTGCCCCCCTCTCCTCTGTGCGAGTCCTGCTACTTCTGTGGAAATGGGTCTCCTTGACAAGCTCTAGGATGATGTTGTCGCGAGTCCCCTAGCTATGATAGCAACCTTGGCCACCTCCGCAGAGGACCTAGAATGCAAGATGAATATTTTTCCTTCCGTAAGACTGATAAGCGACCATTTCTGACTCTTGACCCTCCACAGAAGGGTTATCTCACCATCATTTTATCCATCCGCGTGGAGGGAAATCCATGTTGTCATCCTGAGAAATAGTTTAAAACCAATCCTTCAACCTTTCACCTTAAAAAATCAATACTTTTTGCTATGGTTGCATGTTTAAGTTTCTTAATGGGTGTTCTTATGCACATCTTGTTCCATTATCAATTCACTTCTTCTTCTCATCAAGATCACCCTGTCCTAAAAGACACAAGAAATGTTTTTGTTTCTTTTTGTTTTGTCTTCAATAAAGCTTACTTTTCCTTCCTTTTTCCATGAGTTGGGTGGGAGAACTTCAATGTTTTATCCTTAGTAGTAAGGGTGTACTTTAATTCCATACATTTTACAAGTTTCTATTTGTGCTTCACTAGTGATTATCTTTCATTCTATATTGAGTGTGATATTGCTCTTGTGTTCAATTTGTTGAAGAGCCCTATCTTTTTGGTTTTGTTTGTGGTTTTATTTGGTGTGTTTGTGACCTAGGCTTCAATGACCTAGTTGTGTGTGTATTTTTGTGATTATTTCCTTTTTCGATCCAATGACAATTCAAAGATGATGAAGAAAAGAAATGAAGAAACCAAGACAAAGATGAAGATGAAGGTTTTTAAAGTGTTGATCGTGGATCTCCTTCAAAGTTTTTCGCGTGGACGTGTCACACTTAAGCGTGCGAGGAATGATAACCAGGAAATATGTGCAAATAAAGGCACCAAAATGTGCTCAACATGGAAACATCCTTTGCAAATTGACACTTTGCTTTTGTACTTTCTTGTCAAAATTTCAAATATGAAGCAATGTAAAATGTGTAGTCCAAAAGGCTCACATTAAAAAAATGGTGAAAGGAAAAGAAAGGTCAAACACCTACTGTGTCGTGCAAAAATAAAAGGGTCTTTAGACCTTAGCCAAAATGTATGCAATTCAAATTTCTATAATATCAAGAAAGGAAAAGGAAGAGGCTTGTTGGGTGATTTGAGGAGGTGGGAGGTTGAGATGGTTACAACCTCTCTTTTCCTTTATCTTCTCCTCTCACACTTCATTTCCTCCTCTCTCCCATTTTTGCACAACTCTCATCTTTCTTGTTCTTGCTCCTTTCTCTTGTGCTTCATTGCCAAATCTAATGGAGAGTGAGGAAGAGGAAGAGGGTGAGGATGGAAGCATTTCCTAGTTTCTTGTGTGCCTTCCTCTTGTGTGTTTTGGAGAAATGGTTCTTGGTGAAGAAGAAGGTTTCTTGTAGGTTTTTGTGGCCAGCAAGTGTACTTCCAGCCTCTCTTGGCCAGTTCATGGTTCGATTTCTGTTGTGGCAGGGTGCTCTTCATTTGGTGCATTGGCCGGAAAAGAGGTGGCTATGGAGATTGCAAGAAAGATGGGCTTTGAAGTACATGAAAAGGGTCCAAGGCTTCAATGGCTTTGTTTTTTGCAAAGTCTCATGCTTAATCATTCTCATGATGGAGGAGCCATGACAATCTGAGAAGTGCAAGGAAACAAAGGTCTAATGAGAGAGGAGATGGAGAAGGCTCTCAAAGACGTCTCCCATGACGTCAAGAAATATCGCACTCAATGCACTGACATCTGCTATCTCATACGGTCCCTCTCGCCACTCATCCTCTACACTTAGCAAACACTCCCCAGCCTTCTCCTTCAACACCAAGAAGCGAGAGATGCATTAAAGAAAGCCGTGCTGGCAGTGTGGAGCCTCTCTAATATGACCACTTTAGACAAAATCATGAATCAAGAAGAGCCAACGAAATGCTTGCAAAAGACTATGGAAGGAGTGTGAATGGTCTCAAGAGAGGAGGAGTGCTAGTTGCAATTGATCGATTTTCCGCCAACTGTGGCTTTCGTGTCATCGACCCGACTCTGCCCCCCTCTCCTCTGTGCGAGTCCTGCTACTTCTGTGGAAATGGGTCTCCTTGACAAGCTCTAGATGATGTTGTCACGAGTCCCCTAGGTATGATAGCAACCTTGGCCACCTCCGCAGAGGACCTAGAATGCAAGATGAATATTTTTCCTTCCGTAAGACTGATAAGCGACCATTTCTGACTCTTGGCCCTCCACAGAAGGGTTATCTCACCATCATTTTATCCATCCGCGTGGAGGGAAATCCATGTTGTCATCCTGAGAAATAGTTTAAAACCAATCCTTCAACCTTTCACCTTAAAAAATCAATACTTTTTTCTATGGTTGCATGTTTAAGTTTCTTAATGGGTGTTCTTATGCACATCTTGTTCCATTATCAATTCACTTCTTATTTTCATCAAGATCACCCTGTCCTAAAAGACACAAGAAATGTTTTTGTTTCTTTTTGTTTTGTCTTCAATAAAGCTTACTTTTCTTTCCTTTTTCCATGAGTTGGGTGGGAGAACTTCAATGTTTTATCCTTAGTAGTAAGGGTGTACTTTGATTCCATATATTTTACAAGTTTCTATTTGTGCTTCACTAGTGATTATCTTTCATTCTATATTGAGTGTGATATTGCTCTTGTGTTCAACTTGTTGAAGAGCCCTATCTTTTGGGTTTTGTTTGTGGTTTTATTTGGTGTGTTTGTGACCTAGGCTTCAATGACCTAGTTGTGTGTGTATTTTTGTGATTATTTCCTTTTTCGATCCAATGACAATTCAAAGATGATGAAGAAAAGAAATGAAGAAACCAAGACAAAGATGAAGATGAAGGTTTTTAAAGTGTTGATCGTGGATCTCCTTCAAAGTTTTTCGCGTGGACGCGTCACACTTAAGGGTGGGAGGAATGATTACCAGGAAATATGTGCAAATAAAGGCACCAAAATGTGCTCAACATGGAAACATCCTTTGCAAATTGACACTTTGCTTTTGTACTTTCTTGTCAAAATTTCAAATATGAAGCAATGTAAAATGTGTAGTCCAAAAGGCTCACATTAAAAAAATGGTGAAAGCAAAAGATAGGTCAAACACCTATTGTGTCGTGCAAAAATAAAAGGGTCTTTAGACCTTAGCCTAAATGTATGCAATTCAAATTTCTATAATATCAAGAAAGGAAAAGGAAGAGGCTTGTTGGGTGATTTGAGGAGGTGGGAGGTTGAGATGGTTACAACCTCTCTCTTCCTTTATCTTCTCCTCTCACACTTCATTTCCTCCTCTCTCCCATTTTTGCACAACTCTCATCTTTCTTGTTCTTGCTCCTTTCCCTTGTGCTTCATTGCCAAATCTAATGGAGAGTGAGGAAGAGGAAGAGTGTGAGGATGAAAGAATTTCCTAGTTTCTTGTGTACCTTCCTCTTGTCTGTTTTGGAGAAATGGTTCTTGGTGAAGAAGAAGGTCTCTTGTAGGCTTTTGTGGCCAGCAAGTGTACTTCCAGCCTCTCTTGGCCAGTTCATGGTTCGATTTCTGTTGTGGCAGGGTGCTCTTCATTTGGTGCATTGGAGCCTTCCTCTTGTGTGTTTTGGAGAAATGGTTCTTGGTGAAGAAGAAGGTCTCTTGTAGGTTTTTGTGGCCAGCAAGTGTACTTCCAGCCTCTCTTGGCCAGTTCATGGTTCGATTTGTGTCGTGGCAGGGTGCTCCTCATTTGGTGCACTGGCCGGAAAAGAGGTGGCTATGGAGCTTGCAAGAAAGATGGGCTTTGAAGTACATGAAAAGGGTCCAAGGCTTCAATGGCTTTTTTTTTTTGCAAAGTCTCATGCTTAATAATTCTCATGATAGAGGAGCCATGACAATCTGAGAAGTGCAAGGAAACGAAGGTCTAATGAGAGAGGAGATGGAGAAGGCTCTGAAAGACGTCTCGCATGACGTCAAGAAATATCGCACTCAATGCACTGACATCTGCTATCTCATACGGTCCATCTCGCCGCTCGTCCTCTCCACTCAGCAAACACTCCCCAGCCTTCTCCTTCAACACCAAGAAGCCAGAGATGCATTAAAGAAAGCCGTGCTGGCAGTGTGGAGCATCTCTAATATGACCACTTTAGACAAAATCATGAATCAAGAAGAGCCAACGAAATGCTTGCAAAAGACTATGGAAGGAGTGCGAATGGTCTCAAGAGAGGAGGAGTGCTAGTTGCAATTGATCGATTTTCCGCCAACTGCGGCTTTCGTGTCATCGACCCGACTCTGCCCCCCTCTCCTCTGTGCGAGTCCTGCTACTTCTATGGAAATGGGTCTCCTTGACAAGCTCTAGGATGATGTTGTCGCGAGTCCCCTAGCTATGATAGCAACCTTGGCCACCTCCGCAGAGGACCTAGAATGCAAGATGAATATTTTTCCTTCCGTAAGACTGATAAGCGACAATTTCTAACTCTTGGCCCTCCACAGAAGGGTTATCTCACCATCATTTTATCCATCCGCGTGGAGGGAAATCCATGTTGTCGTCCTGAGAAATAGTTTAAAACCAATCCTTCAACCTTTCACCTTAAAAAATCAATACTTTTTGCTATGGTTGCATGTTTAAGTTTCTTAATGGGTGTACTTATGCACATCTTGTTCCATTATCAATTCACTTCTTCTTTTCATCAAGATCACCCTGTCCTGAAAGACACAAGAAATGTTTTTGTTTCTTTTTGTTTTGTCTTTAATAAAGCTTACTTTTCCTTTCTTTTTCCATGAGTTGGATGGGAGAACTTCAATGTTTTATCCTTAGTAGTAAGGGTGTACTTTGATTCCATAGATTTTACAAGTTTCTATTTGTGCTTCACTAGTGATTATCTTTCATTCTATATTGAGTGTGATATTGCTCTTGTGTTCAATTTGTTGAAGAGCCCTATCTTCTGGGTTTTGTTTGTGGTTTTATTTGGTGTGTTTGTGACCTAGGCTTCAATGACCTAGTTGTGTGTGTATTTTTGTGATTATTTCCTTTTTCGATCCAATGACAATTCAAAGATGGTGAAGAAAAGAAATGAAGAAACCAAGACAAAGATGAAGATGAAGGTTTTTTAAGTGTTGATCGTGGATCTCCTTCAACGTTTTTCGCATGGACGCGTCACACTAAAGCGTGCGAGGAATGATAACCAGGAAATATGTGCAAATAAAGGCACCAAAATGTGCTCAACATGGAAACATCCTTTGCAAATTGACACTTTGCTTTTGTACTTTCTTGTCAAAATTTCAAATATGAAGCAATGTAAAATGTGTAGTCCAAAAGGCTCACATTAAAAAAATGGTGAAAGGAAAAGAAAGATCAAACACCTATTGTGTCGTGCAAAAATAAAAGGGTCTTTAGACCTTAGCCAAAATGTATGCAATTCAAATTTTTATAATATCAAGAAAGGAAAAGGAAGAGGCTTGTTGGGTGATTTGAGGAGGTGGGAGGTTGAGATGGTTACAACCTCTCTCTTCCTTTATCTTCTCCTCTCACACTTCATTTCCTTCTCTCTCCTATTTTTGCACAACTCTCATCTTTCTTGTTCTTGCTCCTTTCTCTTGTGCTTCATTGCCAAATCTAATGGAGAGTGAGGAAGAGGAAGAGGGTGAGTATGGAAGAATTTCCTAGTTTCTTGTGTACCTTCCTCTTGTCTGTTTTGGAGAAATGGTTCTTGGTGAAAAAGAAGGTCTCTTGTAGGTTTTTGTGGCCAGCAAGTGTACTTCCAGCCTCTCTTGGCCAGTTCATGGTTCGATTTGTGTCGTGGCAGGGTGCTCTTCATTTGGTGCACTGGCCGGAAAAGAGGTGGCTATGGAGATTGCAGGAAAGACGGGCTTTGAAGTACCTGAAAAGGGTCCAAGGCTTCAATGGCTTTTTCTTTTTTACAAAGTCTCATGCTTAATCATTCTCATGATAGAGGAGCCATGACAATCTGAGAAGTGCAAGGAAACGAAGGTCTAATGAGAGAGGAGATGGAGAAGGCTCTCAAAGACGTCTCCCATGACGTCAAGAAATATCGCACTCAATGCACTGACATCTGCTATCTCATACGGTCCCTCTCGCCGCTCGTCCTCTACACTCAGCAAACACTCCCCAACCTTCTCCTTCAACACCAAGAAGCGAGAGATGCATTAAAGAAAGCCGTGCTGGCAGTGTGGAGCCTCTCTAATATGACTACTTTAGACAAAATCATGAATCAAGAAGAGCCAACGAAATGCTTGCAAAAGACTATGGAAGGAGTGCGAATGGTCTCAAGAGAGGAGGAGTGCTAGTTGCAATTGATCGTTTTTCCGCCAACTGCGGCTTTCGTGTCATCGACCCGACTCTGCCCCCCTCTCCTCTGTGCGAGTCCTGCTACTTCTGTGGAAATGGGTCTCCTTGACAAGCTCTAGGATGATGTTGTCGCGAGTCCCCTAGCTATGATAGCAACCTTGGCCACCTCCGCAGAGGACCTAGAATGCAAGATGAATATTTTTCCTTCCGTAAGACTGATAAGCGACCATTTCTGACTCTTGACCCTCCACAGAAGGGTTATCTCACCATCATTTTATCCATCCGCGTGGAGGGAAATCCATGTTGTCATCCTGAGAAATAGTTTAAAACCAATCCTTCAACCTTTCACCTTAAAAAATCAATACTTTTTGCTATGGTTGCATGTTTAAGTTTCTTAATGGGTGTTCTTATACACATCTTGTTCCATTATCAATTCACTTCTTCTTCTCATCAAGATCACCCTGTCCTAAAAGACACAAGAAATGTTTTTGTTTCTTTTTGTTTTGTCTTCAATAAAGCTTACTTTTCCTTCCTTTTTCCATGAGTTGGGTGGGACAACTTCAATGTTTTATCCTTAGTAGTAAGGGTATACTTTAATTCCATACATTTTACAAGTTTCTATTTGTGCTTCACTAGTGATTATCTTTCATTCTATATTGAGTGTGATATTGCTCTTGTGTTCAATTTGTTGAAGAGCCCTATCTTTTTGGTTTTGTTTGTGGTTTTATTTGGTGTGTTTGTGACCTAGGCTTCAATGACCTAGTTGTGTGTGTATTTTTGTGATTATTTCCTTTTTCGATCCAATGACAATTCAAAGATGATGAAGAAAAGAAATGAAGAAACCAAGACAAAGATGAAGATGAAGGTTTTTAAAGTGTTGATCGTGGATCTCCTTCAAAGTTTTTCGCGTGGACGTGTCGCACTTAAGCGTGCGAGGAATGATAACCAGGAAATATGTGCAAATAAAGGCACCAAAATGTGCTCAACATGGAAACATCCTTTGCAAATTGACACTTTGCTTTTGTACTTTCTTGTCAAAATTTCAAATATGAAGCAATGTAAAATGTGTAGTCCAAAAGGCTCACATTAAAAAAATGGTGAAAGCAAAAGAAAGGTCAAACACCTATTGTGTCGTGCAAAAATAAAAGGGTCTTTAGACCTTAGCCTAAATGTATGCAATTCAAATTTCTATAATATCAAGAAAGGAAAAGGAAGAGGCTTGTTGGGTGATTTGAGGAGGTGGGAGGTTGAGATGGTTACAACCTCTCTCTTCCTTTATCTTCTCCTCTCACACTTCATTTCCTCCTCTCTCCCATTTTTGCACAACTCTCATCTTTCTTTTTCTTGCTCCTTTCCCTTGTGCTTCATTGCCAAATCTAATGGAGAGTGAGGAAGAGGAAGAGGGTGAGGATGAAAGAATTTCCTAGTTTCTTGTGTGCCTTCCTCTTGTCTGTTTTGGAGAAATGGTTCTTGGTGAAGAAGAAGGTCTCTTGTAGGTTTTTGTGGCCAGCAAGTGTACTTCCAGCCTCTCTTGGCCAGTTCATGGTTTGATTTGTGTCGTGGCAGGGTGCTCTTCATTTGGTGTACTGGCCGGAAAAGAGGTGGCTATGGAGATTGCAAGAAAGATGGGCTTTGAAGTACATGAAAAGGGTCCAAGGCTTCAATGGCTTTTTTTCTTTTGCAAAGTCTCATGCTTAATCATTCTCATGATAGAGGAGCCATGACAATCTGAGAAGTGCAAGGAAACGAAGGTCTAATGAGAGAGGAGATGGAGAAGGATCTCAAAGACGTCTCCCATGACGTCAAGAAATATCGCACTCAATGCACTGACATCTGCTATCTCATACGGTCCTTCTCGACGCTCGTCCTCTCCACTCAGCAAACACTCCCCAGCCTTCTCCTGCAACACCAAGAAGCCAGAGATTCATTAAAGAGAGTCGTGCTGGCAGTGTGGAGCCTCTCTAATATGACCACTTTAGACAAAATCATGAATCAAGAAGAGCCAACGAAATGCTTGCAAAAGACTATGGAAGGAGTGCGAATGGTCTCAAGAGAGGAGGAGTGCTAGTTGCAATTGATCGTTTTTCCGCCAACTGCGGCTTTCGTGTCATCGACCCGACTCTGCCCCCCTCTCCTCTGTGCGAGTCCTGCTACTTCTGTGGAAATGGGTCTCCTTGACAAGCTCTAGGATGATGTTGTTGCGAGTCCCCTAGGTATGATAGCAACCTTGGCCACCTCCGCAGAGGACCTAGAATGCAAGATGAATATTTTTCCTTCCGTAAGACTGATAAGTGACCATTTTTGACTCTTGGCCCTCCACAGAAGGGTTATCTCACCATCATTTTATCCATCCGCTTGGAGGGAAATCCATGTTGTCATCCTGAGAAATAGTTTAAAGCCAATCCTTCAACCTTTCACCCTAAAAAAACAATACTTTTTGCTATGGTTGCATGTTTAAGTTTCTTAATGGGTGTTCTTATGCACATCTTGTTCCATTATCAATTCACTTCTTCTTTTCATCAAGATCACCCTGTCCTAAAAGACACAAGAAATGTTTTTGTTTCTTTTTGTTTTGTCTTCAATAAAGCTTACTTTTCTTTCCTTTTTCCATGAGTTGGGTGGGAAAACTTCAATGTTTTATCCTTAGTAGTAAGGGTGTACTTTGATTCCATATATTTTAAAAGTTTCTATTTGTGCTTCACTAGTGATTATCTTTCATTCTATATTGAGTGTGATATTGCTCTTGTTTTCAATTTGTTGAAGAGCCCTATCTTTTGGGTTTTGTTTGTGGTTTTATTTGGTGTGTTTGTGACCTAGGCTTCAATGACCTAGTTGTGTGTGTATTTTTGTGATTATTTCCTTTTTCGATCCAATGACAATTCAAAGATGATGAAGAAAAGAAATGAAGAAACCAAGACAAAGATGGAGATGAAGGTTTTTTACGTGTTGATCGTGGATCTCCTTCAAAATTTTTCGCGTGGACGCGTCACACTTAAGCGTGGGAGGAATGATAACCAGGAAATACGTGCAAATAAAGGCACCAAAATGTGCTCAACATGGAAACATCCTTTGCAAATTGACACTTTGCTTTTGTACTTTCTTGTCAAAATTTCAAATATGAACCAATGTAAAATGTGTAGTCCAAAAGGCTCACATTAAAAAAATGGTGAAAGCAAAAGAAAGGTCAAACACCTATTGTGTCGTGCAAAAATAAAAGGGTCTTTAGACCTTAGCCAAAATGTATGCAATTCAAATTTCTATAATATCAAGAAAGGAAAAGGAAGAGGCTTGTTGGGTGATTTGAGGAGGTGGGAGGTTGAGATGGTTACAACCTCTCTCTTCCTTTATCTTCTCCTCTCACACTTCATTTCCTCCTCTCTCCCATTTTTGCACAACTCTCATCTTTCTTGTTCTTGCTCCTTTCCCTTGTGCTTCATTGCCAAATCTAATGGAGAGTGAGGAAGCGGAAGAGGGTGAGGATGGAAGAATTTCCTAGTTTCTTGTGTACCTTCCTCTTGTCTATTTTGGAGAAATGGTTCTTGGTGAAGAAGAAGGTCTCTTGTAGGTTTTTGTGGCCAGCAAGTGTACTTCCAGCCTCTCTTGGCCAGTTCATGGTTCGATTTGTGTCGTGGCAGGGTGCTCTTAATTTGGTGCACTGGCCGGAAAAGAGGTGGCTATGGAGATTCCAGGAAAGATGGGCTTTGAAGTACATGAAAAGGGTCCAAGGCTTCAATGGCTCTTTTTTTTTGCAAAGTCTCATGCTTAATCATTCTCATGATAGAGGAGCCATGACAATCTGAGAAGTGCAAGGAAACGAAGGTCTAATGAGAGAGGAGATGGAGAAGGCTCTGAAAGACGTCTCCCATGACGTCAAGAAATATCGCACTCAATGCACTGACATCTGCTATCTCATACGGTCCTTCTCGACGCTCGTCCTCTCCACTCAGCAAACACTCCCCAGCCTTCTCCTTCAACACCAAGAAGCCAGAGATTCATTAAAGAGAGCCGTGCTGGCAGTGTGGAGCCTCTCTAATATGACCACTTTAGACAAAATCATGAATCAAGAAGAGCCAACGAAATGCTTGCAAAAGACTATGGAAGGAGTGAGAATGGTCTCAAGAGAGGAGGAGTGCTAGTTGCAATTGATCGTTTTTCCGCCAACTGCGGCTTTCGTGTCATCGACCCGATTCTGCCCCCCTCTCCTCTGTGCGAGTCCTGCTACTTCTGTGGAAATGGGTCTCCTTGACAAGCTCTAGGATGATGTTGTCGCGAGTCCCCTAGCTATGATAGCAACCTTGGCCACCTCCGCAGAGGACCTAGAATGCAAGATGAATATTTTTCCTTCCGTAAGACTGATAAGCGACCATTTTTGACTCTTGGCCCTCCACAGAAGGGTTATCTCACCATCATTTTATCCATCCGCGTGGAGGGAAATCCATGTTGTCATCCTGAGAAATAGTTTAAAACCAATCCTTCAACCTTTCACCTTAAAAAATCAATACTTTTTGCTATGGTTGCATGTTTAAGTTTCTTAATGGGTGTTCTAATGCACATCTTGTTCCATTATCAATTCACTTCTTCTTCTCATCAAGATCACCCTGTCCTAAAAGACACAAGAAATGTTTTTGTTTCTTTTTGTTTTGTCTTCAATAAAGCTTACTTTTCCTTCCTTTTTCCATGAGTTGGTTGGGAGAACTTCAATGTTTTATCCTTAGTAGTAAGGGTGTACTTTCATTCCATACATTTTACAAGTTTCTATTTGTGCTTCACTAGTGATTATCTTTCATTCTATATTGAGTGTGATATTGCTCTTGTGTTCAATTTGTTGAAGAGCCCTATCTTTTTGGTTTTGTTTGGGGTTTTATTTGGTGTGTTTGTGACCTAGGCTTCAATGACCTAGTTGTGTGTGTATTTTTGTGATTATTTCCTTTTTCGATCCAATGACAATTCAAAGATGATGAAGAAAAGAAATGAAGAAACCAAGACAAAGATGAAGATGAAGGTTTTTAATGTGTTGATCGTGGATCTCCTTCAAAGTTTTTCGCGTGGACGTGTCACACTTAAGCGTGCGAGGAATGATAACCAGGAAATATGTGCAAATAAAGGCACCAAAATGTGCTCAACATGGAAACATCCTTTGCAAATTGACACTTTGCTTTTGTACTTTCTTGTCAAAATTTCAAATATGAAGCAATGTAAAATGTGTAGTCCAAAAGGCTCACATTAAAAAAATGGTGAAAGGAAAAGAAAGGTCAAACACCTATTGTGTCGTGCAAAAATAAAAGGGTCTTTAGACCTTAGCCAAAATGTATGCAATTCAAATTTCTATAATATCAAGAAAGGAAAAGGAAGAGGCTTGTTGGGTGATTTGAGGAGGTGGGAGGTTGAGATGGTTACAACCTCTCTTTTCCTTTATCTTCTCCTCTCACACTTCATTTCCTCCTCTCTCCCATTTTTGCACAACTCTCATCTTTCTTGTTCTTGCTCCTTTCTCTTGTGCTTCATTGCCAAATCTAATGGAGAGTGAGGAAGAGGAAGAGGGTGAGGATGGAAGAATTTCCTAGTTTCTTGTGTGCCTTCCTCTTGTGTGTTTTGGAGAAATGGTTCTTGGTGAAGAAGAAGGTTTCTTGTAGGTTTTTGTGGCTAGCAAGTGTACTTCCAGCCTCTCTTGGCCAGTTCATGGTTCGATTTCTGTTGTGGCAGGGTGCTCTTCATTTGGTGCATTGGAGCCTTCCTCTTGTGTGTTTTGGAGAAATGGTTCTTGGTGAAGAAGAAGGTCTCTTGTAGGTTTTTGTGGCCAGCAAGTGTACTTCCAGCCTCTCTTGGCCAGTTCATGGTTCGATTTGTGTCGTGGCAGGGTGCTCCTCATTTGGTGCACTGGCCGGAAAAGAGGTGGCTATGGAGCTTGCAAGAAAGATGGGCTTTGAAGTACATGAAAAGGGTCCAAGGCTTCAATGGCTTTTTTTTTTTGCAAAGTCTCATGCTTAATCATTCTCATGATAGAGGAGCCATGACAATCTGAGAAGTGCAAAGAAACGAAGGTCTAATGAGAGAGGAGATGGAGAAGGCTCTGAAAGACGTCTCGCATGACGTCAAGAAATATCGCACTCAATGCACTGACATCTGCTATCTCATACGGTCCATTTCGCCGCTCGTCCTCTCCACTCAGCAAACACTCCCCAGCCTTCTCCTTCAACACCAAGAAGCCAGAGATGCATTAAAGAAAGCTGTGCTGGCAGTGTGGAGCATCTCTAATATGACCACTTTAGACAAAATCATGAATCAAGAAGAGCCAAGGAAATGCTTGCAAAAGACTATGGAAGGAGTGCGAATGGTCTCAAGAGAGGAGGAGTGCTAGTTGCAATTGATCGATTTTCCGCCAACTGCGGCTTTCGTGTCATCGACCCGACTCTGCCCCCCTCTCCTCTGTGCGAGTCCTGCTACTTCTATGGAAATGGGTCTCCTTGACAAGCTCTAGGATGATGTTGTCGCGAGTCCCCTAGCTATGATAGCAACCTTGGCCACCTCCGCAGAGGACCTAGAATGCAAGATGAATATTTTTCCTTCCGTAAGACTGATAAGCGACAATTTCTAACTCTTGGCCCTCCACAGAACGGTTATCTCACCATCATTTTATCCATCCGCGTGGAGGGAAATCCATGTTGTCGTCCTGAGAAATAGTTTAAAACCAATCCTTCAACCTTTCACCTTAAAAAATCAATACTTTTTGCTATGGTTGCATGTTTAAGTTTCTTAATGGGTGTTCTTATGCACATCTTGTTCCATTATCAATTCACATCTTCTTTTCATCAAGATCACCCTGTCCTGAAAGACACAAGAAATGTTTTTGTTTCTTTTTGTTTTGTCTTTAATAAAGCTTACTTTTCCTTTCTTTTTCCATGAGTTGGATGGGAGAACTTCAATGTTTTATCCTTAGTAGTAAGGGTGTACTTTGATTCCATAGATTTTACAAGTTTCTATTTGTGCTTCACTAGTGATTATCTTTCATTCTATATTGAGTGTGATATTGCTCTTGTGTTCAATTTGTTGAAGAGCCCTATCTTCTGGGTTTTGTTTGTGGTTTTATTTGGTGTGTTTGTGACCTAGGCTTCAATGACCTAGTTGTGTGTGTATTTTTGTGATTATTTCCTTTTTTGATCCAATGACAATTCAAAGATGGTGAAGAAAAGAAATGAAGAAACCAAGACAAAGATGAAGATGAAGGTTTTTAAGTGTTGATCGTGGATCTCCTTCAACGTTTTTCGCATGGACGCGTCACACTAAAGCGTGCGAGGAATGATAACCAGGAAATATGTGCAAATAAAGGCACCAAAATGTGCTCAACATGGAAACATCCTTTGCAAATTGACACTTTGCTTTTGTACTTTCTTGTCAAAATTTCAAATATGAAGCAATGTAAAATGTGTAGTCCAAAAGGCTCACATTAAAAAAATGGTGAAAGGAAAAGAAAGGTCAAACACCTATTGTGTCGTGCAAAAATAAAAGGGTCTTTAGACCTTAGCCAAAATGTATGCAATTCAAATTTATATAATATCAAGAAAGGAAAAGGAAGAGGCTTGTTGGGTGATTTGAGGAGGTGGGAGGTTGAGATGGTTACAACCTCTCTCTTCCTTTATCTTCTCCTCTCACACTTCATTTCCTTCTCTCTCCTATTTTTGCACAACTCTCATCTTTCTTGTTCTTGCTCCTTTCTCTTGTGCTTCATTGCCAAATCTAATGGAGAGTGAGGAAGAGGAAGAGGGTGAGGATGGAAGAATTTCCTAGTTTCTTGTGTACCTTCCTCTTGTCTGTTTTGGAGAAATGGTTCTTGGTGAAAAAGAAGGTCTCTTGTAGGTTTTTGTGGCCAGCAAGTGTACTTCCAGCCTCTCTTGGCCAGTTCATGGTTCGATTTGTGTCGTGGCAGGGTGCTCTTCATTTGGTGCACTGGCCGGAAAAGAGGTGGCTATGGAGATTGCAGGAAAGACGGGCTTTGAAGTACCTGAAAAGGGTCCAAGGCTTCAATGGCTTTTTTTTTTTTACAAAGTCTCATGCTTAATCATTCTCATGATAGAGGAGCCATGACAATCTGAGAAGTGCAAGGAAACGAAGGTCTAATGAGAGAGGAGATGGAGAAGGCTCTCAAAGACGTCTCCCATGACGTCAAGAAATATCGCACTCAATGCACTGACATCTGCTATCTCATACGGTCCCTCTCGCCGCTCGTCCTCTACACTCAGCAAACACTCCCCAACCTTCTCCTTCAACACCAAGAAGCGAGAGATGCATTAAAGAAAGCCGTGCTGGCAGTGTGGAGCCTCTCTAATATGACTACTTTAGACAAAATCATGAATCAAGAAGAGCCAACGAAATGCTTGCAAAAGACTATGGAAGGAGTGCGAATGGTCTCAAGAGAGGAGGAGTGCTAGTTGCAATTGATCGTTTTTCCGCCAACTGCAGCTTTCGTGTCATCGACCCGACTCTGCCCCCCTCTCCTCTGTGCGAGTCCTGCTACTTCTGTGGAAATGGGTCTCCTTGACAAGCTCTAGGATGATGTTGTCGCGAGTCCCCTAGCTATGATAGCAACCTTGGCCACCTCCGCAGAGGACCTAGAATGCAAGATGAATATTTTTCCTTCCGTAAGACTGATAAGCGACCATTTCTGACTCTTGACCCTCCACAGAAGGGTTATCTCACCATCATTTTATCCATCCGCGTGGAGGGAAATCCATGTTGTCATCCTGAGAAATAGTTTAAAACCAATCCTTCAACCGTTCACCTTAAAAAATCAATACTTTTTGCTATGGTTGCATGTTTAAGTTTCTTAATGGGTGTTCTTATGCACATCTTGTTCCATTATCAATTCACTTCTTCTTCTCATCAAGATCACCCTGTCCTAAAAGACACAAGAAATGTTTTTGTTTCTTTTTGTTTTGTCTTCAATAAAGCTTACTTTTCCTTCCTTTTTCCATGAGTTGGGTGGGAGAACTTCAATGTTTTATCCTTAGTAGTAAGGGTGTACTTTAATTCCATACATTTTACAAGTTTCTATTTGTGCTTCACTAGTGATTATCTTTCATTCTATATTGAGTGTGATATTGCTCTTGTGTTCAATTTGTTGAAGAGCCCTATCTTTTTGGTTTTGTTTGTGGTTTTATTTGGTGTGTTTGTGACCTAGGCTTCAATGACCTAGTTGTGTGTGTATTTTTGTGATTATTTCCTTTTTCGATCCAATGACAATTCAAAGATGATGAAGAAAAGAAATGAAGAAACCAAGACAAAGATGAAGATGAAGGTTTTTAAAGTGTTGATCGTGGATCTCCTTCAAAGTTTTTCGCGTGGACGCGTCACACTTAAGGGTGGGAGGAATGATAACCAGGAAATACGTGCAAATAAAGGCACCAAAATGTGCTCAACATGGAAACATCCTTTGCAAATTGACACTTTGCTTCTGTACTTTCTTGTCAAAATTTCAAATATGAAGCAATGTAAAATGTGTAGTCCAAAAGGCTCACATTAAAAAAATGGTGAAAGGAAAAGAAAGGTCAAACACCTATTGTGTCCTGCAAAAATAAAAGAGTCTTTAGACCTTAGCCTAAATGTATGCAATTCAAATTTCTATAATATCAAGAAAGGAAAAGGAAGAGGCTTGTTGGGTGATTTGAGGAGGTGGGAGGTTGAGATGGTTACAACCTCTCTCTTCCTTTATCTTCTCCTCTCACACTTCATTTCCTCCTCTCTCCCATTTTTGCACAACTCTCATCTTTCTTGTTCTTGCTCCTTTCCCTTGTGCTTCATTGCCAAATCTAATGGAGAGTGAGGAAGAGGAAGAGGGTGAGGATGAAAGAATTTCCTAGTTTCTTGTGTACCTTCCTCTTGTCTGTTTTGGAGAAATGGTTCTTGGTGAAGAAGAAGGTCTCTTGTAGGTTTTTGTGGCCAGCAAGTGTACTTCCAGCCTCTCTTGGCCAGTTCATGGTTCGATTTGTGTCGTGGCAGGGTGCTCTTCATTTGGTGCACTGGCCGGAAAAGAGGTGGCTATGGAGATTCCAGGAAAGATGGGCTTTGAAGTACATGAAAAGGGTCCAAGGCTTCAATGGCTTTTTTTTTTGCAAAGTCTCATGCTTAATCATTCTCATGATAGAGGAGCCATGACAATCTGAGAAGTGCAAGGAAACGAAGGTCTAATGAGAGAGGAGATGGAGAAGGCTCTGAAAGACGTCTCCCATGACGTCAAGAAATATCGCACTCAATGCACTGACATCTGCTATCTCATACGGTCCTTCTCGACGCTCGTCCTCTCCACTAAGCAAACACTCCCCAGGCTTCTCCTTCAACACCAAGAAGCCAGAGATTCATTAAAGAGAGCCCTGCTGTCAGTGTGGAGCCTCTCTAATATGACCACTTTAGACAAAATCATGAATCAAGAAGAGCCAACGAAATGCTTGCAAAAGACTATGGAAGGAGTGCGAATGGTCTCAAGAGAGGAGGAGTGCTAGTTGCAATTGATCGTTTTTCCGCCAACTACGGCTTTCGTGTCATCGACCCGACTCTGCCCCCCTCTCCTCTGTGCGAGTCCTGCTACTTCTGTGGAAATGGGTCTCCTTGACAAGCTCTAGGATGATGTTGTCGCGAGTCCCCTAGCTATGATAGCAACCTTGGCCACCTCCGCAGAGGACCTAGAATGCAAGATGAATATTTTTCCTTCCGTAAGACTGATAAGCGACCATTTCTGACTCTTGGCCCTCCACAGAAGGGTTATCTCACCATCATTTTATCCATCCGCGTGGAGGGAAATCCATGTTGTCATCCTGAGAAATAGTTTAAAACCAATCCTTCAACCTTTCACCTTAAGGAATCAATACTTTTTGCTATGGTTGCATGTTTAAGTTTCTTAATGGGTGTTCTTATGCACATCTTGTTCCATTATCAATTCACTTCTTCTTCTCATCAAGATCACCCTGTCCTAAAAGACACAAGAAATGTTTTTGTTTCTTTTTGTTTTGTCTTCAATAAAGCTTACTTTTCCTTCCTTTTTCCATGAGTTGGGTGGGAGAACTTCAATGTTTTATCCTTAGTAGTAAGGGTGTACTTTGATTCCATATATTTTACAAGTTTCTATTTGTGCTTCACTAGTGATTATCTTTCATTCTATATTGAGTGTGATATTGCTCTTGTGTTCAATTTGTTGAAGAGCCCTATCTTTTTGGTTTTGTTTGTGGTTTTATTTGGTGTGTTTGTGACCTAGGCTTCAATGACCTAGTTGTGTGTGTATTTTTGTGATTATTTCCTTTTTCGATCCAATGACAATTCAAAGATGATGAAGAAAAGAAATGAAGAAACCAAGACAAAGATGAAGATGAAGGTTTTTAAAGTGTTGATCGTGGATCTCCTTCAAAGTTTTTCGCGTGGACGTGTCACACTTAAGGGTGGGAGGAATGATAACCAGGAAATATGTGCAAATAAAGGCACCAAAATGTGCTCAACATGGAAACATCCTTTGCAAATTGACACTTTGCTTCTGTACTTTCTTGTCAAAATTTCAAATATGAAGCAATGTAAAATGTGTAGTCCAAAAGGCTCACATTAAAAAAATGGTGAAAGGAAAAGAAAGGTCAAACACCTATTGTGTCGTGCAAAAATAAAAGGGTCTTTAGACCTTAGCCAAAATGTATGCAATTCAAATTTCTATAATATCAAGAAAGGAAAAGGAAGAGGCTTGTTGGGTGATTTGAGGAGGTGGGAGGTTGAGATGGTTACAACCTCTCTTTTCCTTTATCTTCTCCTCTCACACTTCATTTCCTCCTCTCTCCCATTTTTGCACAACTCTCATCTTTCTTGTTCTTGCTCCTTTCTCTTGTGCTTCATTGCCAAATCTAATGGAGAGTGAGGAAGAGGAAGAGGGTGAGGATGGAAGCATTTCCTAGTTTCTTGTGTGCCTTCCTCTTGTGTGTTTTGGAGAAATGGTTCTTGGTGAAGAAGAAGGTCTCTTGTAGGTTTTTGTGGCCAGCAAGTGTACTTCCAGCCTCTCTTGGCCAGTTCATGGTTCGATTTGTGTCGTGGCAGGGTGCTCTTCATTTGGTGCACTGGCCGGAAAAGAGGTGGCTATGGAGATTGCAAGAAAGATGGGCTTTGAAGTACATGAAAAGGGTCCAATGCTTCAATGGCTTTTTTTTTTTTGCAAAGTGTCATGCTTAATCATTCTCATGATAGAGGAGCCATGACAATCTGAGAAGTGCAAGGAAACGAAGGTCTAATGAGAGAGGAGATGGAGAAGGATCTCAAAGACGTCTCCCATGACGTCAAGAAATATCGCACTCAATGCACTGACATCTGCTATCTCATACGGTCCTTCTCGACGCTCGTCCTCTCCACTAAGCAAACACTCCCCAGCCTTCTCCTTCAACACCAAGAAGCCAGAGATTCATTAAAGAGAGCCCTGCTGGCAGTGTGGAGCCTCTCTAATATGACCACTTTAGACAAAATCATGAATCAAGAAGAGCCAACGAAATGCTTGAAAAAGACTATGGAAGGAGTGCGAATGGTCTCAAGAGAGGAGGAGTTCTAGTTGCAATTGATCGTTTTTCCGCCAACTGTGGCTTTCGTGTCATCGACCCGACTCTGCCCCCCTCTCCTCTGTGCGAGTCCTGCTACTTCTGTGGAAATGGGTCTCCTTGACAAGCTCTAGGATGATGTTGTCGCGAGTCCCCTAGCTATGATAGCAACCTTGGCCACCTCCGCAGAGGACCTAGAATGCAAGATGAATATTTTTCCTTCCGTAAGACTGATAAGCGACCATTTCTGACTCTTGGCCCTCCACAGAAGGGTTATCTCACCATCATTTTATCCATCCGCGTGGAGGGAAATCCATGTTGTCGTCCTGAGAAATAGTTTAAAACCAATCCTTCAACCGTTCACCTTAAAAAATCAATACTTTTTGCTATGGTTGCATGTTTAAGTTTCTTAATGGGTGGTCTTATGCACATCTTGTTCCATTATCAATTCACTTCTTCTTTTCATCAAGATCACCCTATCCTAAAAGACACAAGAAATGTTTTTGTTTCTTTTTGTTTTGTCTTCAATAAAGCTTACTTTTCCTTTCTTTTTCCATGAGTTGGGTGGGAGAACTTCAATGTTTTATCCTTAGTAGTAAGGGTGTACTTTGATTCCATAGATTTCACAAGTTTCTATTTGTGCTTCACTAGTGATTATCTTTCATTCTATATTGAGTGTGATATTGCTCTTGTGTTCAATTTGTTGAAGAGCCCTATCTTTTGGGTTTTGTTTGTGGTTTTATTTGGTGTGTTTGTGACCTAGGCTTCAATGACCTAGTTGTGTGTGTATTTTTGTGATTATTTCCTTTTTCGATCCAATGACAATTCAAAGATGATGAAGAAAAGAAATGAAGAAACCAAGACAAAGATGAAGATGAAGGTTTTTAAAGTGTTGATCGTGGATCTCCTTCAAAGTTTTTCGCGTGGACGCGTCACACTTAAGCGTGGGAGGAATGATAACCAGGAAATATGTGCAAATAAAGGCACCAAAATGTGCTCAACATGGAAACATCCTTTGCAAATTGACACTTTGCTTTTGTACTTTCTTGTCAAAATTTCAAATATGAAGCAATGTAAAATGTGTAGTCTTAAAGGCTCATATTAAAAAAATGGTGAAAGGAAAAGAAAGGTCAAACACCTATTGTGTCGTGCAAAAATAAAAGGGTCTTTAGACCTTAGCCAAAATGTATGCAATTCAAATTTCTATAATATCAAGAAAGGAAAAGGAAGAGGCTTGTTGGGTGATTTGAGGAGGTGGGAGGTTGAGATGGTTACAACCTCTCTCTTCCTTTATCTTCTCCTCTCACACTTCATTTCCTCCTCTCTCCCATTTTTACACAACTCTCATCTTTCTTGTTCTTGCTCCTTTCTCTTGTGCTTCATTGCCAAATCTAATGGAGAGTGAGTTCATTTGGTGCATTGGCCGGAAAAGAGGTGGCTATGGAGATTGCAAGAAAGATGGGCTTTGAAGTACATGAAAAGGGTCCAACGCTTCAATGGCTTTTTTTTTTTTGCAAAGTGTCATGCTTAATCATTCTCATGATAGAGGAGCCATGACAATCTGAGAAGTGCAAGGAAACGAAGGTCTAATGAGAGAGGAGATGGAGAAGGATCTCAAAGACGTCTCCCATGACGTCAAGAAATATCGCACTCAATGCACTGACATCTGCTATCTCATACGGTCCTTCTCGACGCTCGTCCTCTCCACTAAGCAAACACTCCCCAGCCTTCTCCTTCAACACCAAGAAGCCAGAGATTCATTAAAGAGAGCCCTGCTGGCAGTGTGGAGCCTCTCTAATATGACCACTTTAGACAAAATCATGAATCAAGAAGAGCCAACGAAATGCTTGCAAAAGACTATGGAAGGAGTGCGAATGGTCTCAAGAGAGGAGAAGTGCTAGTTGCAATTGATCGATTTTTCGTCAACTGCGGCTTTCGTGTCATCGACCCGACTCTGCCCCCCTCTCCTCTGTGCGAGTCCTGCTACTTCTGTGGAAATGGGTCTCCTTGACAACCTCTAGGATGATGTTGTTGCGAGTCCCCTAGGTATGATAGCAACCTTGGCCACCTCTGCAGAGGACCTAGAATGCAAGATGAATATTTTTCCTTCCGTAAGACTGATAAGCGACCATTTCTGACTCTTGGCCCTCCATAGAAGGGTTATCTCACCATCATTTTATCCATCCGCGTGGAGGGAAATCCATGTTGTCGTCCTGAGAAATAGTTTAAAACCAATCCTTCAACCTTTCACCCTAAAAAAACAATACTTTTTGGTATGGTTGCATGTTTAAGTTTCTTAATGGGCGTTCTTATGCACATCTTGTTCCATTATCAATTCACTTCTTCTTTTCATCAAGCTCACCCTATCCTAAAAGACACAAGAAATGTTTTTGTTTCTTTTTGTTTTGTCTTCAATAAAGCTTACTTTCCTTTCCTTTTTCCATGAGTTGGGTGGGAGAACTTCAATGTTTTATCCTTAGTAGTAAGGGTGTACTTTGATTCCATATATTTTAAAAGTTTCTATTTGTGCTTCACTAGTGATTATCTTTCATTCTATATTGAGTGTGATATTGCTCTTGTGTTCAATTTGTTGAAGAGCCCTATCTTTTGGGTTTTGTTTGTGGTTTTATTTGGTGTGTTTGTGACCTAGGCTTCAATGACCTAGTTGTGTGTGTATTTTTGTGATTATTTCCTTTTTCGATCCAATGACAATTCAAAGATGATGAAGAAAAGAAATGAAGAAACCAAGACAAAGATGAAGATGAAGGTTTTTTACGTGTTGATCGTGGATCTCCTTCAAAGTTTTTCGCGTGGACGCGTCACACTTAAGCGTGGGAGGAATGATAACCAGGAAATACGTGCAAATAAAGGCACCAAAATGTGCTCAACATGGAAACATCCTTTGCAAATTGACACTTTGCTTTTGCACTTTCTTGTCAAAATTTCAAATATGAAGCAATGTAAAATGTGTAGTCCAAAAGGCTCACATTAAAAAAATGGTGAAAGGAAAAGGAAGGTCAAACACCTATTGTGTCGTGCAAAAATAAAAGGGTCTTTAGACCTTAGCCAAAATGTATGCAATTCAAATTTCTATAATATCAAGAAAGGAAAAGGAAGAGGCTTGTTGGGTGATTTGAGGAGGTGGGAGGTTGAGATGGTTACAACCTCTCTCTTCCTTTATCTTCTCCTCTCACACTTCATTTCCTCCTCTCTCCCATTTTTGCACAACTCTCATCTTTCTTGCTCTTGCTCCTTTCCCTTGTGCTTCATTGCCAAATCTAATGGAGAGTGAGGAAGAGGAAGAGGGTGAGGATGGAAGAATTTCCTAGTTTCTTGTGTGCCTTCCTCTTGTCTGTTTTGGAGAAATGGTTCCTGGTGAAGAAGAAGGTCTCTTGTAGGTTTTTGTGGCCAGCAAGTGTACTTCCAGCCTCTCTTGGCCAGTTCATGGTTCGATTTGTGTCGTGGCAGGGTGCTCTTCATTTGGTGCACTGGCCGGAAAAGAGGTGGCTATGGAGATTGCAAGAAAGATGGGCTTTGAAGTACATGAAAAGGGTCCAAGGCTTCAATGGCTTTGTTTTTTGCAAAGTCTCATGCTTAATCATTCTCATGATAAAGGAGCCATGACAATCTGAGAAGTGCAAGGAAACGAAGGTCTAATGAGAGAGGAGATGGAGAAGGCTCTGAAAGACGTCTCCCATGACGTCAAGAAATATCGCACTCAATGCACTGACATCTGCTATCTCATACGGTTGCTCTCGCCGCTCGTCCTCTCCACTCAGCAAACCTTCCCCAGCCTTCTCCTTCAACACCAAGAAGCCAGAGATGCATTAAAGAAAGCCGTGCTGGTAGTGTGGAGCCTCTCGAATATGACCACTTTAGACAAAATCGTGAATCAAGAAGAGCCAACGAAATGCTTGCAAAAGACTATGGAAGGAGTGCGAATGGTCTCAAGAGAGGAGGAGTGCTAGTTGCAATTGATCGATTTTCCGCCAACTGCGGCTTTCGTGTCATCGACCCGACTCTGCTCCCCTCTCCTCTGTGGGAGTCCTGCTACTTCTCTGGAAATGGGTCTCCTTGACAAGCTCTAGGATGATGTTGTCGCGAGTCCCCTAGGTATGATAGCAACCTTGGCCACCTCCGCAGAGGACCTAGAATGCAAGATGAATATTTTTCCTTCCGTAAGACTGATAAGCGACCATTTCTGACTCTTGGCCCTCCACAGAAGGGTTATCTCACCATCATTTTATCCATCCGCGTGGAGGGAAATCCATGTTGTCGTCTTGAGAAATAGTTTAAAACCAATCCTTCAACCTTTCACCTTAAAAAATCAATACTTTTTGCTATGGTTGCATATTTAAGTTTCTTAATGGGTGTTCTTATGCACATCTTGTTCCATTATCAATTCACTTCTTCTTTTCATCAAGATCACCCTGTCCTAAAAGACACAAGAAATGTTTTTGTTTCTTTTTGTTTTGTCTTCAATAAAGCTTACTTTTCCTTTCTTTTTCCATGAGTTGGGTGGGAGAACTTCAATGCTTTATCCTTAGTAGTAAGGGTGTACTTTGATTCCATAGATTTTACAAGTTTCTATTTGTGCTTCACTAGTGATTATCCTTCATTCTATATTGAGTGTGATATTGCTCTTGTGTTCAATTTGTTGAAGAGCCCTATCTTTTGGGTTTTGTTTGTGGTTTTATTTGGTGTGTTTGTGACCTAGGCTTCAATGACCTAGTTGTGTGTGTATTTTTGTGATTATTTCCTTTTTCGATCCAATGACAATTCAAAGATGATGAAGAAAAGAAATGAAGAAACCAAGACAAAGATGAAGATGAAGGTTTTTTACGTGTTGATCGTGGATCTCCTTCAAAGTTTTTCGCGTGGACGCGTCACACTTAAGCGTGCGAGGAATGATAACCAGGAAATATGTGCAAATAAAGGCACCAAAATGTGCTCAACATGGAAGCATCCTTTGCAAATTGACACTTTGCTTTTGTACTTTCTTGTCAAAATTTCAAATATGAAGCAATGTAAAATGTGTAGTCCAAAAGGCTCACATTAAAAAAATGGTGAAAGGAAAAGAAAGATCAAACACCTATTGTGTCCTGCAAAAATAAAAGGGTCTTTAGACCTTACCCAAAATGTATGCAATTCAAATTTTTATAATATCAAGAAAGGAAAAGGAAGAGGCTTGTTGGGTGATTTGAGGAGGTGGGAGGTTGAGATGGTTACAACCTCTCTCTTCCTTTATCTTCTCCTCTCGCACTTCATTTCCTCCTCTCTCCCATTTTTGCACAACTCTCATCTTTCTTGTTCTTGCTCCTTTCTCTTGTGCTTCATTGCCAAATCTAATGGAGAGTGAGGAAGAGGAAGAGGGTGAGGATGGAAGAATTTCCTAGTTTCTTGTGTGCCTTCCTCTTGTGTGTTTTGGAGAAATGGTTCTTGGTGAAGAAGAAGGTTTCTTGTAGGTTTTTGTGGCCAACAAGTGTACTTCCAGCCTCTCTTGGCCAGTTCATGGTTCGATTTGTGTTGTGGCAGGGTGCTCTTCATTTGGTGCACTGGCCGGAAAAGAGGTGGCTATGGAGATTGCAAGAAAGATGGGCTTTGAAGTACATGAAAAGGGTCCAAGGCTTCAATGGCTTTGTTTTTTGCAAAGTCTCATGCTTAATCATTCTCATGATAGAGGAGCCATGACAATCTGAGAAGTGCAAGGAAACGAAGGTCTAATGAGAGAGGAGATGGAGAAGGCTCTCAAAGACGTCTCCCATGACGTCAAGAAATATCGCACTCAATGCACTGACATCTGCTATCTCATACGGTCCCTCTCGCCGCTCGTCCTCTCTAGTCAGCAAACACTCCCCAACCTTCTCCTGCAACACCAAGAAGCCAGAGATGCATTAAAGAAAGCTGTGCTGGCAGTGTGGAGCCTCTCTAATATGACCACTTTAGACAAAATCATGAATCAAAGTCCATGCCAAGCTTTTGTAACACCAATCACGCATTATCACAGGACTCTGGCATTGTGCTTCCAAGTGGTAATATATGATACTTTAGCAATCTTTAAAAAATTCAGAAGATGCATTAAAGAGCATAAGAAATGTTTTTTATTTTATAATGGAGTAAAAAAATCGACGGGGCACAGAATGTATATGAATAACACAGTCACACTCGTATCGCTCCACTCGTACTTTTCTTGCACACTTAGGAGCGCAAGCGACATCTTTAGCCGAGATACTCGGCACCCATCATATAATGGTATAGACACTTCTTCTCTCAATGGATCATATGACTCGGCGTCCATGGGTATTAATGCATCGATCATTGCCTCTATCTCAAGTTCCAAGATTGGAGGAAGGTTCGAAAGGCCCATTGTCTCCTCTGGTATCGAGGGTATCATCTACGATATGCCCTCCAATAGGCGTATCTAGCTCACACAATCCATCCATTGCATGCCCACAAACTTTCTAATGGGCCATAAAATAGGTGCATTCCTTGGGACGAAGCATCACCTCTCTGTATAAATTTCATGGGCACGCCTAATATTTTTGTATATGATATCCAATTACTTTGCGGATGTAAAGCATGATTGATACACACTTTTCTTACCATTCGCTCAAAGTCTGAGATCCCCTGGTCAATGATCTCCAATTGAAACTCGTCGAAGCATCGTATGTTCTATGGACAAGGGACACTTTCATCTAAAATCCAACTTGTATTGATTGCAAGGATGCGTAATATGTTAATTAAGATACACCTCACGATCTTGGGCATCATGACCATCATCGTTTTTCATTTAGTCTATGTTACGGCAAACAATAGATTTTTGTTCCCCTCACTAGTGATCTTCCTCCATTTTAATATCTACTCCTCTCTCTCTCCCTTTCCCTTTATTTGTTTCCCTCCCTCCATTTTTAATTTGCCTCCCTTCATCCTTCTTTGTTTCTCTCTTCCCCTCTCTGTCTCTCTCAATGTTTATTTTTCTCCCCCATCTTCCCTACCACTCTCACTTCTTCTCTCTTTTTGTTTTCCTCGCTTCTTCTCTCTATTTTCCTCTCCACTCTCACTCAATGCATCTTGTTACAATTAAAATGAAATATATAAAATAAAAAACTTATAGAACAAGGACATTGCAATACCCTATCTCCCCACCTCTCTTTGTGTCTCCCTTTATTTTACTATCATTACATTCTCTCTATTTCTCTCGGTGTTTCCCTTTTTCTCTCTCCCTCTCTCTTGCTCTCTATTTATTGTTCTCTCTATCTCTCTTTTTCTCCCTAGCTCCATCCCTTTTTCTCCCCCTCCCTCCCTCTCTTTTCTTTTCACTCTCCTTAACCCACCCTTTTCTTCCACGTCTCTCTTCACTCTTCGTTTCTCTTTCTCTTCCCCCTCTCTTTCTCTTTCTTTGTTGCCTCTCTCTTTGTTTCTCTCCTCCCTCTCTTTCTCTTTCTTTGTTGCCTCTCTCTTTGTTTCTCTCCCCCCTCTCTTTCTCTTTCTTTGTTGCCTCTCTCTTTGTTTCTCTCCCCCCTCTTTGTTTCTCTTACTCATTTTCCTCTCTCCATCCCTTCATATCTAATTTCTTTCTTTCTCTCTTTCTTTGTTACCCTTTCCCCATTTCTCTCTCTCTCTCTCTCTTTCTTCCCTCTCTCTTCCTTCATATCTCATTCCTCTCTTCCTCTCTCTCTCTTTCTTACCTTTCCTCATTTTTCCTCTCTCGTTCTCTCTTCCTCTTCCTTCCTTCTTCTTCCTCCCTCCTTTCCTCTCTTCCTGTCTCTCTTTCAATGCATCTCATTACGAAGAAAAAAAAAAGAAAGAAAATAAAAAAAAGCAAGAAGAGGCAATGTACCTACCACAAAGGCTCGAGGATGAATTCTTTTTTGCCTCCTCTTCACAACGTCCCTTCTTTCTCCCTTGCACACTTGTCCCTCTTCTTCGTGTACACTGGCAGTGGTGGAGAGGAGCTCTCCTTCTCTCTCTTTCTTTCTTCCTCTCCCTCTCTCTCTCTCTCTCTCAAGAAGATGATAAACTCTCTCACTCTCTCTTTCACTCTCTCTTGAAAATTTTTGTGAAAAAGGCAATGCTCGGGCTTTCGCCCCTTTTTTTTCTCACATGGACGTCACTCTTTGCATCACAATTAGTGTCCCCATTAGTATCACAATTTACACTTCTAAGTATCACTATCAGTGTCGTAGTTAGTGTTGCAGTTATCATTGCTAATTAATTTAGCGACACAAATAACCACGCTATTTACGATGCAAATAGTGATGTTGTTATTTTGCATCGCAAACCGGCATCTCTATGTTCTCATTCCCTTGTAGTACCATCTATTTTTGTTATGCCACATCTCAAACAAGTAGTTAATGATAAAATAATCTACTTTTAGTGAGTAACTCAATTTACTTTCCTATTAATATATAGTCAAACACAATTATCTCTCACCTTGGTGTCTCACATTGAGGACACTTCTCACAATAAAGATTGAAATCTTGTTGCAAAACATTTTTTTATTGGTTGTCCTCACATACATAATAAACCATACTTCCCAAATATTTATCCTTCTTCAATGAACAAAGTATCTAAGGTTGATGTGTATTTATGGATGCCCTCATTCATAATCTCCTCTAATGTTCTACTTGATGCATGCCAAGATTGCTAAAGAAAAAATTTAATGGGTTCCAACTTTTTGGGACCTTAATTTGCATGAGGCACTGCACCCACTCCATGGTACTAGGGAGCTATACTATGAGCTTTATAAGACAAGTGCTCTTCTCATTACTTTTTTGATCCCCAATACCACCAAAGGGAATTTCTAGCATCTTCTCTTGTAGCATTATTGAGGCATTGTGCTCATTCCACAATGGCTATAACTTAATTATAGTCTCCATGATTTGTTTTTCTAATGTTTTATTTTTAAGTTTCATAAAAAGTATTATTAGATAGATTTGCATCATCTTGCACTCCTGTATTATCCATGGGAACATCATCCACCTATTGAATCCTATGTCTTCATCCCCATGTTCTATATGTGCATCACATGCATTGGCTTCTACACTTTTAGCTTGCAAGTTTTCTTCATCTCCATCTATAGCATTGAGACTAAGAGAAATAACAAGATTTTCATATTTCTCTTTTAACTTATTATGTTTGTAGAAGGTTCGGGTGGCTATATATCATCCACCCTAACAAAAAGATGTACAATCACACCATGATAGTATGAAATTTTTAAAGTCTAGATTCTAAGCATATTGGCACTATTTGGCTAGGAATTTCCAAATGACATGCCTAGTAACGACTCTCTAGTTAGTGTGGAACCTCAGGGAATATTCCAATCCATGTTGTAGAGAATGGCAACAATCTTATTTCAATGCAAAAGTGTACATAGGCATCACTTTTATTAGGATAAGAGCATGCTTACATGATTGATTAACTATAGGATTTTCTATCTTAGAATCATTGGAGAGAGTGCAATTATTGAAAGTAGCCAAGAGCCACCACATTAGCAATTATGTGTGCCCCTCATGTGGTCATCGGCATATTCTTGTAACTCATGCTCCCATCATCCATGGGCCACACGTAGTAACATCATTATTAAATGAAAATGCATTATGCCCCATGTTTTAGTTAACCTCATCTATGTGACCAAATTATCATCTTAATTGTATTAACTATTTTACTTTATAATGTCACCTTAAAATGCATGCATTTATATAAACTTGAAGGGAAAAATACTTACATTCAAATCTATTATGCTAATTTCACTCTTTGATATGCTTTCCCGTACAAAATTTGGGTACATTGTGTATGCATTATTCTCCTAAAGTTAAGTGATCACAACACAAGTAAATCAAGTATATTAAATACTAAATGCTTAATAAATATCATTATGTCTAGAAAAGACAATTAAAAGAAAAAATGAAGCTAATTCTCTACATATAGAATATAAATACTTCATTATTATCACATGAAAGTGGTTCATGTATATAGACATCTAATTATGTATCCTAATAATTCAAGAACTCATTATCAATAGTTTTTTTAGGATACAAGTACTATAATATTTATCTTAGAATGATGTTTACATGTATATCATTAAAAGCTTTTGTTGGCAATTGAAGAGGAAAAGTATCAACATCACCTTCCTATACCAATACGAAAAAGCAATGCATTGCTACCAATGTATGAAAAAAAAAACCTTTTTTAGTCTCAAATATTACCTTATCTAAATATTGTGTATTCTTATCTTGATATTTAACTAAATTTGTTGTACTAAACACAATGATTGCCATATAAACTCTTTAATTAAAACTATAATATGACATGTTAGTTAAAAGAAAAAAATGATTCACTTGTTCTTGATAACCTTTTGGGTCCATATATTCCTTATATTCCTTTAAAAAATTAGCTATAATGTCAATTAGTATTGAGAAAATTATATAATTTGTTAAGTAGTATTTGATATTAAATAATGATATTAAAAGATAAAATTAGGATGTACTCCTTACTATAATTGAGAGACTTTGCTCCTTTACTCTATTGGGTGGTGAGCACTCATGTCTCTTTATTTTGTAAAATTCCAAGGCTTCGACTCTCCTCTTTAGAGTTCAACATGGATCCTGATGAGAAACCATCTTCATAATATATTGTATTAACATTCTCATTGAGAATAGCCTTCACTTTTCTCATTACCTCTAGATCTTTCTTCATCACAACTTCATAGAAATGCTAAAGTTTTTGAAGAATTTGGGGGCCCATATTATGCCCAATGAAAATTTTAAAATCTTGTCAATAGTAGAACATCAACTCATTTATAAAACTTTGAGATTCCAAGGACAAATGAATCTATGTAATGCAACATAAAAACAAAATCCAAGGTACAAACTTATTTTATACTTACTTGCTATAAAAAACTTGGATGACTCACAAATTATGGATATATAAAATATCCAATCAATTACTTTGCCATGCAAGTGGTAATAGCTTTGTCACATAATTAATGATCACACTTCTCATCTTTATTACTATCCAATTTCTAGAACACTGAAAAATGAATCGCTTGCATAAGACAATTATCCTCCTTATCTATCTTTGATTTTTTATCATTCCCACCATAAGCATATAACCATCGAACTTGAACACTCTTTTGCATGTGATCTACCTTATGTACTATGGCATGTGCAAAATTACTATTTATTGAGTCACTAGAAGTTTGTACAACTCTTATTACTATTATTTATCCTTCCTCTACCCATGGGGGAACACATCCCACAAAACCATGATGTAGTAATATTCTTACTCGATGTTTGATAATCATATAATATTCGCTACGATACACCTCTCCCTTGTAAAATACTTGTTTATATTCTGTCACTTCTAAAGTTCTCAGTCATTCATCCAATAACCCTATGAAGGTTTGAAGATATTGAATCTCCTCTAAAGTTAAAGTTGTACATATGCTTTTCTTAGGTGTTATTGCTATACCATTTTCTTTTAAAGTGAAATAGTAGGGTGCATTATTTTGAAGATGTATCATACATTGAGTCCATATCTCCCTAGCCTTCATGATGAAAGATACTTCTAAAACGCCTTGAGCAAACTATTGATCACATTCATTTGATGAATATGTATTACAAGAAAATCCATATGGAGGCCTAAGAATTTTGTGAAGATCTCCAAGTGCTCTTTGATGAGTTAAGTCCCCATCACTATTGACATGCATTGCATGGAACACATAATTGACAATTTTTCTTGTGTAGAAGAAGACATATGTAACCTCATTATTTTAGTTGTTTGAGGATATCTTCACACATTGTGATACATATCTTTCCAACTCATAACACCAAAATATTTCATGTAGACCATATCTAATGACATCATCTAAAATTTCTCCAATTTCTATAATGAAAAAATAAAAGCTAACTTAAGTTACAATAGTTCAAAATATTCATTTAATGGCATAGAAACATATTGTAATTATAGCACTAACCTACACATGCTCCAAAGAAGATGAGTTTGGTGCAAATGTTTCTCCTTGCAAACTCTCAAAGAGAGTAATAATCTCCTAAGGACTTGGATATTTTCATTAGACTATCCATTTTCACGTATAGAGCTATTAAAAAAGTGAACAATGTCAATCGTTAGAAGACCCAAGTCATACACGTACTTTTGTATATTTTGAGTGACACAAATAATATATGGGAGACACCATTGTATAAACTTATGATTCTCTTTAGCTCTGAAGCTATCATGGTGCTTGATTAGTGAATGTGGCCAACACCCAAGCAGACTGAGGGAGAAGCATGTTTGAATATCAACTAACTACAAAAGTCTATTGTCTTTTTATTTCTAAGCTCGCATCTCTCTAAAGTGGATATATACTTGCAGAATACATTTAGGCTAAGCATATGCATTGTATCGTACACCAAGTCACATGACAAGTTGAAGCCATATAGATCATAAAGTCCCCATAAGATTGACTCTTGTGATAAACATGTTCTCTTTAAGGTAACATCTTTCTCAGCTCGACTGAAAGCTCTTTTTTCTTAGCTTCTACCATATCTGATATCCTTCTATTTTTCGGTGGATATCTAGCCTAGTAACGATTATTGTCATATATGTAACACCCTTGAAATGATGTGTTGCTACAATCTAGCGATGAAATAGGTTTATCTTGATACAAAATGATTGTTCTCCATCCTTGAAAGGGCCTATTTTACATTGTGTAAGGTGATTTCCAATCGCCATCATCAACATGACACAAACCTTAAAGTGGTAGGGGGTTGATCAAATATTTCTTTCAAAGGTTAATTAAATATCAAATCAATCCCATTCACAAAGGGGTGTTCTAACTCTTCAACTAGTGGTTTTAAAAAGGCTCCAAATACATCTCCATAGTTTTTTATACTTTTTTGCAACTTAATGGCAAAAAAGAAAACATATATTACTTTTGATGTCAATTCTCATCGATAATTAAGGATGAGAATTTCAACAATGGTCATCACTTGTCTCTTCCTCTACTTGCTCTCTAAATCATCGAGAGGTACTATTTAATCACTTCTAGTACTTTACCAAAGTGCATATAGCATAGTACATGCTAGTAGGGTATATATGGTGCACCTAAGGTTTCTAATTTTGTACTTCTCATTTCTACCTTGCATTCCTTTTCATACTCACTTTCTACTCTAGTATGATGTATTCTTTATCAATGCCACTTTACACAAATTCCAAATTGAACAAGCTATCACACAATGACCTATAAGTTATAACCTTCCTCCATCATGACAAGATCTCCAAATGGAAGGTGAGACAATGCTTGAATAAAATATAAATCATAATATTATTCATAGAGGAAATTGATTGCCTTGAAGAGGAGAGGTTTGCCATCATAAGGGCTATAGAGTCCATGTGAAAGTACACCATATCTTCAATTAAGGCCACATGAAATTGTAAGTATATGCCACCAGGAATCAAGGTTCGTAGATTCAAAATTGAGGAAAAAACAACACCCAAGAGGCAAGTGCTTTGCTCTTTTTGGTGCCATCATGGCCATAGCCATTTTCTAAGGAATTCCCTAGCTAGTGGCTTGAAGAACATGATATATGAGTTTCTTAAATAGTAATTAACCTAGCTAGCCAAGTCACAAGTATGCCCCAATAACAAAGAGGGCCTTGTGTGGCAACACATTTAGAAAGTACTCAATCTTCTTCAATTAGGTTGTTCCTTGTGTTTCTTTATGCTAGCATACTTCTATGCCAAAAAAGAGGTCTAGTGAAAGAGATCATGGGGTTGCTATGATGTTGGCCTCTCGACACAACAACTTTATTTTTTATACGCTATCTATCTCACCAATCTTCAATGGTATTCTATGTTTATGCAATGTGAAAATTTGAAACTAGTTTCCAAATCACATATCGCTCTCTGTCAAATATAGGCTTGCAATTAATGGTTCATATATTCTTTATTTTGACAATTCAAGTTAGAAAATGTTATTCATAGCCAGCTTTATGACAACATAGTAAAAAATTTAATAAACAAGCCACATGTGGGCTCTAGAAAAACCTTTCAAATTTTAATTAGGCAAAGTTGTGTGGCATATTCTCTCCACACCATGGTTCTATTTTAATATGTTATATTTACCTCTTTATAGGCTTTATTAACTACAAGCTTGTGGCGTGACTCTAAATTTTTTAAGAGCACTATCCCACACAAATATCGCTACACCTCTAGCAAGTCAATTGATACAATTCTCCACAAGCATGTTAATGAAACATAACTCTACATGCCCACAAGACAAGCATCATACAAATACCATATATGCCAAGCACATTTTGATTTGCTCACAGCTGATGTTTCACAATAGTGACTCCTCTAGATTCTATAAATGATACCTCAAATTTGTAAAAATGAAGGTTAGGATATCAAAATAAGCTATTCTCATGAACTATGAGTTTCACAAGAGTCCTATGAAATATGTATAGAAGGATAATAAGCGGAATGTTGTGCAATGTCTCACCTGTAAGGCCAGTAAAGCAATCAACTAATGTAGACCCATCCTTTGACATCTTCTTCAAGTCCATAATAGCAAGTAGTATGACATGTATTCAAGACTTCACATAGAAATAATACGTTATCAATTTCACATTAATTGTAAGACTCGATAATGTAATATATGGCCAGTGTATTATGATCATGTCTATAGAAGAACATCCATATGCATTTGTAGATTGCATATTAACAAAGACATGTGACATTATAAAGCTATCACTAAGTGATTAGATTAGAAACTATATTTGGATTTTATAGTTAGACTACTTGAACTAAAAAGTGTAATCATGCCATGCAATATTATCAATATACTAAATAACATGGGTCGTGACATACTAACTAGAAATGATTGAAGCACACCCAAAAATACTTTCAATGTTTTTTGATATTTTGAACATGATAGTAGTTCTTAATGATAGAGATATGATGCTTAAAGCTATGTTTTTTATCGCTATGTATACTAAATCTTAGTTTCCACATAGCACAAGTACGACAAATCATCTAAAAATTGTCATCCATACTAAGAGAGTTAATTAGACTCTAGTGTACATGTTCAAAATATGACCAAGATAAATGTAGACTCTCGAGGTTAATGTGAACTTACATCCACAAAATAGCAACTATCTAGGATAATGGCATTTTCGTTTAGTTGAAGGGAAATAATGATAAGCATGCAACATTGAAGTCATGCTCTTTTTCCTCTTAGTTGTATATGAAGGTCCACTTAGAGCACCTTTAGCAACATTTGCAAAATGAGACGACTCAACATAAACCCAACATTAGCATTTGCAAAAGCTAGTTTTAACATAGTGCTATATGCTATATTATTGACTAAAACCTTATTAGCACCTTAAGTTTTTCATGATACCTAAATCAAATCTTCAATTTTCCCAAATTTCCTTACATAGGAAGTTCTTATAGAATGTAGGTAATTTTGTCCATAAACCTAGAATCCTTGGCCACATTTGCATAAACGAAATTATATATCCCAGGTATATATTGGTAATTTTTTAAATTCGTACAATCACATATAGGAAATTGAAATCCCTACTTATATATAGGGATAACATACGTATATACGTAGGAAATACGGGAAATTTTCCTTCATACGGGTCAGTGCCTCTGAAGCGGCGCTGAAATGTAGGGCCGTTTTTAGAACCTCGTCAACTGTATGGAACTAGAAGATTGACTGGAGAACGCGAGCCAGATCTTCTTCTGAGACAGCCATGGTGTCGACAAGCGGCGGCGGAATATCAATATTCGCACCAGTAGCAGCAGTAGTAGTGTTGCACGCGTAGGCAATGATCTTGGGAGGAAGCAAGCGAACCACTTTGCCGCGGCAGACCCACGGCAAGCACGCCCTGCCGTATAAAACGTCCTCTAGGCGGACTCGACGGATGTGGATGTCCCGAACTATGCCAGTACTGATCATGTTACCGCCATGACTATAAAGAGTAGGCGCGGTAGCAGCATGCACGTGCATGGTGATAAGCGCTATCTCATCGACCAAGTCCCACTCTGTTACAAGCTTCAGGTAAGCCTTGAGATGACGTAGCTGCTGCTCTTCCAGGTTGTGCGCTGGCTGGGCTATCCATGATGGTCTGCTGCCATTATCCGGCAGCCGTACCTTGTACGCAGTCGTGTTCAGTAAATCTACTACACTCACCTCAGCTACCACCTTCGCAGGTGTCGTAGCAGTAGCACCAGTAGTTCGTAAACGTACGTGTGAGGCGATGTTGTGGCTGGATGACTCCCGAAACGCCTGCGCTATCAGGACGCACGCAGGCCCGCGAAGATCCTGCGATAGGAACGGGCGAAGCGTCTCTTCAACATTCACACATGATGAGCTGCACTTGCTACTGCTGCTGCAGGCTGCAGGATGCTGCGGCGAATTCCTTAATGCAATCATTGCCTCATCGAACTCTCTACGCAAGATTGCGGCGCATCTATTCGGCGACGTCATGCTCGCGAAGTATCGCAATGAAACACAGCGAGAGAGAGAGAGAGAGAGAGAGAGAGAGAGAGAGAGAGAGAGATTGAGATTGATTGATTGTCTTCGTGTGGGCACTGGGACGTCTTTTATAATGTGCATTTCTGAACAGACACATTCGTAGTCGGCCACGTCTTAGAATTTATAAGTCGAGCACATCTCATAACCCCTCGATCGATTTCATAATCTTGGTCCTGTCATCCGCCTTTGAGATTCCGTCACGCATGTGCAAAAGCCGTCCATAGCCTCTCCATAATATTTTAGAGACACACCTTATAGCTAACATTGTGTTCCAAATAAAGATACGGAGACCACAAAGTTAGAGTTTTGCAAAGGCAAAGTAACTTAGGAGCCTTTGGGTTTTGGAGATGAAGCCTTGGTACTTTTCTCTAAGAGGAGAACAAAATATTAACGTGTTCATTCGAATTGTGGAAGAGAGGATGTGAAATTCAAGAATTTGGAATGGTGGGAAGCTACTAACTTTCCTTTTGAGGGTTTAGGACATTATGCCCTTGAGTTATGCATGTCATTCCCAATACATTTTCAATACAATATTTGATGGTTATGAAGAGCTTTCTAAGCATTACCTTCTATTAGTTTCTAGCTACCACAAAATAGTAGTACTTGTAACAGAAGCAAATGACTATTTATAAATGGAGAAACTTATGTCTATATAAACACTTGAGATCCTAACTCAGAGATGTCATCCCCTTGTAATGGCTTCTCCCAGTGATGTTGTAATAAGAGAGAGGTAGAGTTTAGAATTACTAGAATTGAACATAAATTGTAATCATTCAGAAAGCTATAATAGTTTATAATCTCTCATCCTACTAGTATAACTTCCACATGAGTTTGCAAAGCTTGTGTTGCTCCACATACTCATTTAGCCTAGTTACGTGACAACTAGCATATATAATGTTTAAAAATGATGCAAAAATAAATATTACTTATAAATTTCAAAGTGCCAAATAGGAAATAAAGAAATAGAATAATAATATACTTATGCAAAAGAATGATTTCTAGGTTAAACTCAAATCAGAGTGAGTAGTATTTATTCCTAAGGATTTTGTCTAGATAATAGGGTGCACACTTTGTAAGTAGGCAACTTCAAGATAAGAAAGCTATGAAAGTCAGCAAGAGTAAAAGCTAGACCTCTATCACATGCTTGATTTCCTGAGTCACAAAGCCTCAAGAAATGCCTCTCTCTCTCTCTCTCTATATATATATATATATATATATTCTCTCTCTCCTCTCCCCCTCTACTCCACCTATTTTCGCTCATTTTCTTTATATCCACAGATATCCATATATAATTGTAGAGCAACATGTGATAAGGTAGCTCTCAACTTGAGCACCTTGTCTCCACTCCACTCTTTCTCTACAATTTCTTTTTAGAGGAAAAGAGGAAGTGGAATGTTGAAAATCTAGGGGTATCAAAGAGGATAGCAAAGGGGAGTGGTAGGCATGAGTCGTCTAATCAGCCTTCACCTCCTCTCAAGTTTCTACCTATAAGAAGTTTATGAAAGGTATAGCAAAAGGAAAGAACCAGGATCATGTTAAACCAAAAGGCAAGCAATTAGGTTACAAATACATTTTGATATGAAGCCAACCATTGATTTGAAGAAGGTTCTGAAGAGAACCTCAAGAGAGATAAGTCAAATGTATTTTAGTGTACCTGAAATCAGTGGGCTAGAGTAACCATTAGGACTCTAGTTGAGGTGGGACATCTTGAGGTGACTTGCATTGCCCTCATTAATTGTGTTGCTTACCTTTACCATATAATATAGCATTATTTGAGAATAAAATAAGAGAAAAAAAATAACATTGGAGACGAAAAAACCAAGAACTTACACGACAGAAGATTGGATACAGTCTCCCCCCGTGGATGGGTGAGCATTATTTCTATGTTTCTTGCTTTTCCTCACTTTGCATGACTTGCTTTTATGCAAATAAATCAAAATGTACTCTTTTTTGCTATCTATACAAAAATAGTATTTTTTATTCTAATAAATATATAATAAATAAATCGATTACATATGTGCACACACAAAGTCCTTACACTAATAGGTGCATATAAAATATAATTCTTTTGATAATATTTTGTCATGTTGTAGAGCACATAAATTTTATGCACAAAATTATGCACTCCAAAAATAGTAATTTTACTTACTCCATCTAATTATCTTCTCACCATAATACAATACACAATAGTATCCTTCCATCGATCTACCAAGTATAGTGTGACTAGTGTCACACATGCACACCTCATGTGATAAGGCATAGATCATGTGAAAAATAAACAAATCCATAATAATAAATTTTGATAGAATAATATGATAAATATAATTTTTGATCAAATATCATGATATAGATGATTTCATAACATATCATGGGGATTACAAAGCAATTGAACCAACTTGATAACTAAAAGAGAAATATGCAAGGGTTACCAACCACATGCAGGTATTGCCTACTGTGGCAAGTTTGCACCGCATACTAGTGCTACCTATTGTGGTGATTTGCACTATAAAATTCTATGGATCTTATAGGAAACATTGCCTACTACAGCGAATATTTGCCCTTGGGATGTTTAATGTGATTGTGAGTGGTAGCCATTAATTAGATTGCCATATTGCGAAGTAGGCACTAATTTCTATATCCATTAGAGTTTTTGTACAAAATAATTTATATATTTGACTAAATATCTATGATATTGATTACATGTTCTAGCAGTTATATGGTCATAGTGAAGTATTACTTCAAGAACTATAATTTTAGTATTAGCTTCTAACAAAGGTGGATCTTTAAGTATAGGTCTAACTTGAGGTGTTTCCTTGAATGGTTTCAACAAACTCATATGAAAACAATTATGTATTTTCCACTGAGAAGGAACAAATATATTCTCATTAATATTGTGAAGAATTCTAAATTGACCATACTGTCTAGGTCCTAACTTAATTTTTTGATGCTTTTCAATGGATTAAAGCCTCCTTCATTCAATTCTTAAGTAGACTCAATCATTTTCTTGAAATTTAATAGCCTTGTATTTTTTGTTATCATGGACTGTGTACCTCAATTAAGCTTACCTAATTTTCTCATCAATGACTTCTTTTTAAAAAAATCTATGGTCAATAGCTAAAGGGATACCAACTAGCACATTACTAGGAATAGTGGTCATAGGAATAGGAAATTTCTTTCCATACACTACAATAGGAGCTCTGCCAATTGCAAAACCTGTGGTATTTTTGTAAGTAAATTAAAGAATAGAAAGGCGTTGTCCCAATTACTAGGTCTCAATTGTATAAGATCTAAGAAGGTCAAGAATCATACTATTCTTACTTCGATTACTCTCAAGATGAAAAGCTAAAGTGAAATTAATTTTAGAACCTAGATTCTTAAAGAGAGCTACCCAAAAATGATTGCGAAATCAACCATCTTGGTTAGGTAGGATAGCCTTAGGAAACCATGATGTGAAAATATAGTATTAATAAATATTTTAGTAGCTTGGGGAGAAAATAGATGCTCTTTATAAGGAACTAAATAAGCCTATTTACTAAATCCATTAGTAATGGTCCAAATCATGTCATGATGAAAAGATACAGAAGATAGACCAATGATAAAGTCCATAAAGATTTGCTCCCATGGGCTATTACAAATTGACAAAGTCATAAGCAAATCATATGTTTTCTCATTGTGACACTTAATTTGTTGGTATACAATACACTTAGTGACAAACTTTGCTATGCCATGCTTCATAGCAAGTTAACAGAAATACTTGTTGTATGCACCTTGGTAGATTGGATACCTCTATATCCCATATATTTAGTTGATGCATTTCATTCATCATTCATACCAACATGTCTGAATGGTATGATAGCACATAGCTTGTGTTGATAATATAAACATTCATTTACATAAGAGTAATTATCAAACATAGTGGTGTTAGTATTCTGAAATTTTTATCAACAAGTAAAAGAGAAATATGCATTAGTAACATAGGTAGGAATCATTGCATCAAATGTTTGAATTTTTATAGTGGAAATATGATTTAAGTATAAACTTTTTATTTTATCAAATTCAAGTAAATGATGTGATACAATACTTTCATGTGACCTATGCCTTAATGCATCTAGCTAATGTTGAATCTTAGGGTGAGATATTTGAACAAAGAAAGCTCATTGAATGTGTCTTAGAAATTAGAGATTGATTTAGTAAATTTTTTTTGGCTAGTCGATCACTCTTTATAAGGATTTCAAATCCCATTAAATAATGCTTCCAAATATCTAAACTATAGCTCATACCTCTTCATTGTACGTACTTTTTTTTCCAAAGATTTAAGTTTATGACTTTCATAGGCAATAGAATGGTCATTCTGTACTAAAACAATGTCTATGCTTAAACAACTAGCATGAGTGAAAACTAGAAAGAAAGGTTGGTAAAATTTAGGTAGCTGAAGAATAAATGCTAGATGAAAAGGTATTTCAAAGTGTCAAAATAATTTTGTTCACTAGGGCCTCAAAGAAAAACAATATCTTATGTAGCAAATATTCAAAGGCAAAGCAATGAGAAAACGTTTTCTAACAAATTTCTTATAAAATCTAGCTAAGCCTAAGAAAGATCAAACATCATGCACACTCTTGGGATTAGGCCAATCTTTAATAGCCTAAATTTTCTTAGGATCAATAGTGATACCCTTAGCATAAATTATAGATCTTAGATATTTAATTTGATATTGAAAAAATAAATTTTTATCAATGTTAGTATACGAATTATTTTTGTGTAGTAAATCAAATACCATGCGAAGATGTTTCTTATGCTTCTATTCCAATTTACTAAAAACAAGCATATCATCAACGAAAACAATGATAAAACCTTAATAGTCTAGAAATTTTCCATTCATCATCCAAAAAAAAGTAAATGGTGCATTAGTTAGACTCAAAGGCATAGCGATTAACTCATACTAATCGAACTGTGTCCTAAATGCAGTCTTAAATACATAAGCTAAATCCATGTGAATTTGATGATATCCTAATTTAAGAGCTATTTTACTGAAAAAATTAGCTCCTTTGAGTTTATCAAGCACACCATCAACTCTAGAAACTATTGATCTTTAACATTAATGACTTTATTTAAAGCTTTATAATCAATGCACATTCTATGAGTTTTATTATTCTTTTCAACTAGTAAATCAAGTGTATGAAAAGGAGAAAAACTAGGACATATTAAATTTTTTCTAATAATTCAATCACGTGTCTTTAAATTTCTTTTTAATGTAAAGAACTATGCTTATATGAAGCTTTTTATAGTGGAGTAACACTAGGAAACAATTCAATTTTTTGATTTGATTTCCCTCATGAAGGTGGCCACTTAAGTGGATAATCATCTATACAACAATGTTTATATGAATCGAAATAAATTTTCTATCTAGGTGATAATGCTAAAGAGCATGACTTTTCAATTTCAATCAAAAAAATCATGCATGCCTTATGTTGTTTTCTAAGTGCTTGCTTAGTGTGTGTATATGACTAATCAATGGAAACAATTCAATCTTAGGATCACTAATCAAAGAAATAAGTTGGCCTTGGAATTCAAACATTATTATATATCTATGATAATCAATATAAAGGTTAAATTGATGTATGAATGGCATACCAAGAATAATGTCTAAGGATTGTAGAGGTGCAACCAAGAAATCACATTTTTGTAATATTTTTCCATAGAAATTTCTAAGCCCCTAATTTTATTTACACCATATATATAATTCCTTGAAATGAAATTTTAACCTTATACAATGAAGAATTGGTTTCTAGCTACCATCCCTTAACCAAAATGTTTGAAATAAAATCATGAGAACTACCATCATCATGCAAAATAGTCACATTCAAATTATGCACAAAACCTTTTATCTTCAACAAAGGATGTAATAAAATAGGCATACTTGATTTGTCATTAATAGTTGCTTCTTACCACATCTAATCAAAAGCATAATCAAGTTCTCCTTTGATGTTGTGCAATTCAAAGGTTTTGGTTGTTTGTGGGTGGTAAAGGAACTTGATAATCCACTTCATAGTGTTCAAATTTTTCACAACAATGAAAAATAAATTTAAACACTATGTCATACGGTCCCTGTCACCGTTCATCCTCTCCACTCAACAGACACTCCCCAACCTTCTCCTTGAACACCAAGAAGCCAGAGATGCATTAATCGAGGAAGCCGTGGGGTTGGCACTACGGAGCCTCTCTAATCTGACCGCTTTAGACAAACTCATGAATCAAAAAGAACAAACAAAATGCGTCCAAAAGATTACGGAAGGAGTGCGAACGGTCTCAAGAGAGGTGGAGTACTATTTGCAACTGATTGATTTTCCGCCAACTATGGCTTTCGTGTCATCCACCCGACTCTGCCCCCTCTCCTCTGTGCAAGTCCTGCTACTTCTGTGCAAATGGGTCTCCTTGACAAGATCTCAGATGATGTTGTTGCGAGTCCCCCAACCATGACAATGGCCTTGGCCGCCTCCGCAAAGGACCCAGAATGCAAGATGAATCTTTTTCCTTCAATAAGATTGATGAGCGACCATTTTTTACTCTTCGCCCTCCACAGAATGGTTATCTCACCATCATTTTATCCATCCACGTGGAGGGAAATCCATTTCATTGTCCTAAGAAATAGTTTAAAACCAATCCTTCAACCTTTGACCTTAAAAAATCAATACTTTTTGCTATGGTTGCATGTTTAAGCTTCTTAATAGTTGTTCTTATGCACATCTTGTTCCATTATCAATTCACTTCTTCTTTTCATCAAGATCACCCTGTCCTAAAAGACACAAGAAGTTTTTATGTTTCTTTTTGTTTTGTTTTCAATAAAGCTTACTTTTCTTTCCTTTTTCCATGAGTCGATTGGGAGAACTTCAATATGTTACCCTTAGTAGTAAGGATGTACTTTGATTCCATATCTTTTGCGGGTTTCTATTTGTGCTTCACTAGTGGTTATCTTTCATTCTATATTGAGTGTGATATTGCTCTTTTGTTCAATTTGTTGAAGAGCCCTATCTTTCAGGTTTTGTTTCTGGGTTTATTTGGTGTGTTTGTGACCTAGGCTTCAACCACATAGTTGTGTGTGTGTTTTTGTGATTATTTTCTTTCTTGATCCAATGACAATTCAAAGATGATGAAGAAAAAAACATGAAGAAACGAAGACAAAGATGAAGATGAAGGTTTTTTAAGTGTTGATCATGGTTCTTCTTTAAATTTGTTCGCAGCGACACTTCACACTGATACGTGGGAGGCATGATAACTAGAAAGTATATGCAAATAAAGGAACCAAAATGTGCTCAACATGGAAACAACCTTTGCAAATTGATACTTTTCTTTTGTACTTTCTTGTCAAAATTGCAAATATGAAGAAATGTAAAATGTGTAGTCCAAAAGGCTCACATTAAAAAAATGTTGAAAGGAAAAGAAAAGTCAAACACCTTTTGTCTCATGCAAAAATAAAGGGTCTTTAGACTTTAGCCAAAACGTATGCAATTCAAATTTTCATAATATCAAGAAAGGAAAAGGAAGAGGCTTGTCGGGTGATTTGAGGAGGTGAGAGGTTGAGGTGGTTACAACCTCTCTCTTCCTTTATCTTCTCCTCTCATGCTTCATTTCCTCCTCTCTCCCATTTTGGCACAACTCTCATCTTTCTTGTTCCTGCTCCTTTATCTTGTGCTTCATTGCCAAATCTAATGGAGAGTGAGGAAGAGGAAGAGGGTGAGGATGGAAGAATTTCCTAATTTCTTGTGTGCCTTCCTCTTGTTTGTTTTGGAGAAATGGTTCTTGGTGAAGAAGAAGGTTTCTTGTAGATTTTTGTGGCCAACAAGTGTGCTGCAGCCTCTCTTGGCCGGTTCGTGGCTCTATTTGTGCCGTGGCAGGGTGCTCTTCATTTGGTGCACTAGCCGGGAAAGAGGTGGCTATGGAGCTTGCAAGAAAGATTGGTTTTGAAGTACATGAAAAGGGTCCAAGGCTTCAAGGGCTTTGTTTTTTGCAAAGTTTCATGCTTAATTATTCTCATGATAGAGGAGCCATGACAATCTAAGAAGTGCAAGGAAACGAAGGTCTAATGAGAGAGGAGATGGAGAAGGCTCTGAAAGACGTCTCCCATGACTTCAAGAACTATCGCACTCATTGCACCAACATCTACTATGTCATACGGTCCCTCTCACGGCTCGTCCTCTCCACTCAGCAAACACTCCCCAACCTTCTCCTTGAACACCAAGAACCAGAGATGCATTAATCGAGGAAGCCGTGGCTGGCACTGCGGAGCCTCTCTAATATGACCACTTTAGACAAACTCATGAATCAAGAAGAGCCAACGAAACGCTTGCAAAAGAATATGGAAGGAGTGTGAATGGTCTCAAGAGAGGTGGAGTGCTATTTGCAACTGATGTTCAATTTTCTGCCAACTGCGGCTTTCGTGTCATCGACCCGACTTTGCTCCCCTCTCCTCTGTGCGAGTCCTGCTACTTGTGTGGACATGGGTCTCCTTGACAAGCTCTAGGATGATGTTGTGCAAGTCCCCCAGCCATGACAGCAGCCTTGGTTGCCTCCGCAAAGGACCCAGAATGCAAGATGAATCTTTTTCCTTCAGTAAGATTGATGAGTGACCATTTTTAACTCTTGGCCCTCCACAGAACGGTTATCTCACCATCATTTTATCTATCCACGTGGAGGGAAATCCATGTCGTCATCCTGAGAAATCGTTTAAAACCAATCCTTCAACCTTTGACCTTAAAAAATCAATACTTTTTGCTATGGTTGCATGCTTAAGCTTCTTAATGGTTGTTATTATGCACATCTTGTTCCATTATCAATTCACTTCTTCTTTTCATCAAGATCACCCTGTCCTAAAAGACACAAGAAATGTTTTTGTTTCTTTTTGTTTTGTCTTCAATAAAGCTTACTTTTCTTTTCTTTTTCCATGAGTCGGGTGGGAGAACTTCAAAGTTTTATCCTTAGTAGTAAGGGTGTACTTTGATTCCATATATTTTACAGGTTTCTATTTGTGCTTCACTAGTGATTATCTTTCATTCTATATTGAGTGTGATATTACTCTTGTGTTCAATTTGTTGAAGAGCCCTATCTTTTGGGTTTTGTTTGTGGTTTTATTTGGTGTGTTTGTGACCTAGGCTTCAATGACCTAGTTGTGTGTATATTTTTGTGATTATTTCCTTTTTCGATCCAATGACAATTCAAAGATGATGAAGAAAAGAAATGAAGAAACAAAGACAAAGATGAAGATGAAGGTTTTTTAAGTGTTGATCGTGGATCTCCTTCAAGTTTTTTCGCAAGGACGCGTCACACTTAAGCGTGGGAGGAATGATAACCAGGAAATATGTGCAAATAAAGGCACCAAAATGTGCTCAACATGGAAACAGCCTTTGCAAATTGACACTTCGCTTTTGTACTTTCTTGTCAAAATTTCAAATATGAAGCAATGTAAAATGTGTAGTCCAAAAGGCTCCATTAAAAAAATGGTGAAAGGAAAAGAAAGGTCAAACACCTTTTTTCTCATGCAAAAATAAAAGGGTCTTTAGACCTTAGCCAAAATGTATGCAATTCAAATATTTATAATGTCAAGAAAGGAAAAGGAAGAGGCTTGTCGGGTGATTTGAGGAGGTGGGAGGTTGAGATGGTTACAACCTCTCTCTTCCTTTATCTTCTCCTCTCACACTTCATTTTCTCCTCTCTCCCATTTTTGCACAACTCTCATCTTTCTTGTTCTTGCTCCTTTCTCTTGTGCTTCATTGCCAAATCTAATGGAGAGTGAGGAAGAGGAAGAGGGTGAGGATGGAAGAATTTCCTAGTTTCTTGTGTGCCTTCCTCTTGTGTGTTTTGGAGAAATGGTTCTTGGTGAAGAACAAAGTTTCTTGTCGGTTTTTGTGGCCACCAAGTGTACTTCCAGCCTCTCTTGGCCAGTTCATGGTTCGATTTCTGTCGTGGTAGGGTGCTCTTCATTTGGTGCACTGGCCGGAAAAGAGGTGGCTATGGAGCTTGCAAGAAAGATGGGCTTTGAAGTACATGAAAAGGGTCCAAGGCTTCAATGGCTTTGTTTTTTGCAAAGTCTCATGCTTAATCATTCTCATGATAGAGGAGCCATGACAATCTGAGAAGTGCAAGGAAACGAAGGTCTAATGAGAGAGGAGATGGAGAAGGCTCTCAAAGACGTCTCCCATGACGTCAAGAAATATCACACTCAATGCACTGACATCTGCTATCTCATATGGTCCCTCTCGCCGCTCGTCGTCTCCTCTCAGCAAACACTCCCCAACCTTCTCCTTCAACACCAAGAAGCCAAAGATGCATTAAAGAAAGCCGTGCTGGCAGTGTGGAGCCTCTCTAATATGACCACTTTAGACAAACTCATGAATCAAGAAGAGCCAACGAAATGCTTGCAAAAGATTATGGAAGGAGTGCAAATGGTCTCAAGAGAGGAGGAGTGCTATTTGCAATTGATCGATTTTCCGCCAACTGCGGCTTTCGTGTTATCGACTCGACTCTGCCCCCCTCTCCTCGGTGCGAATCCATCTACTTGTGTGGAAATTGGTCTCCTTGACAAGCTCTAGGACGATGTTGTCGCAAGTCCTCCAACCATGAGAGCTGCCTTGGCTACCTCCGCAAAGGACCCAGAATGCAAGATGAATCTTTTTCCTTCAGTAAGATTGATGAGCGACCATTTATGAATTTTGGCCCTCCACAAAACGGTTATCTCACCATCATTTTGTCCATCCAAGTGGAGGGAAATCCATTTTGTCATCCTGAGAAATCGTTTAAAACCAATCCTTCAACCTTTGACCTTAAAAAATCAATAAAATTTTCCTATGGTTGCATGTTTAAGCTTCTTAATGGTTGTTCTTATGCACATCTTGTTCCATTATCAATTCACTTCTTCTTTTCATCAAGATCACCCTGTCCTAAAAGACACAAGAAATGTTTTTGTTTCTTTTTTTTTTGTCTTCAATAAATCTTACTTTTCTTTTCTTTTTCCATGAGTCGAGTGGGAGAACTTCAATGTTTTATCCTTAGTAGTAAGGGTGTCCTTTGATTCCATATCTTTTTTGGGTTTCTATTTGTGCTTCACTAGTGGTTATCTTTCATTCTATATTGAGTGTGATATTGCTCTTGTGTTCAATTTGTTGAAGAGCCCTATCTTTTGGGTTTTGTTTATGGTTTTATTTGGTGTGTTTGTGACCTAGGCTTCAACCACCTAGTTGTGTGTGTATTTTTGTGATTACTTCCTTTCTTGATCCAATGACAATTCAAAGATGATGAAGAAAAGAAATGAAGAAACCAAGACAAAGATGAAGATGAAGGTTTTTTAAGTGTTGATCGTGGTTCTTCTTCAAATTTTTTCGCAAGGAATCTTCACACTTAAGCGTGGGAGGAATAACAACCAAGAAATATGTGCAAATAAAGCCACCAAAATGTGCTCAACATGGAAACATCCTTTGCAAATTGACACTTTGCTTTTGTACTTTCTTGTCAAAATTTCAAATGTGAAGCAATGTAAAATGTGTAGTCCAAAAGGCTCACATTAAAAAAATGGTGAAAGGAAAAGAAAGGTCAAACACCTTTTGTCTCATGCAAAAATAAAGGGTCTTTAGACCTATGCAATTCAAATTTTTATAATATCAAGAAAGGAAAAGGAAGAGGCTTCTCGGGTGATTTCAGGAGGTGGGAGGTTGAGGTGGTTACAACCTCTCTCTTCCTTTATCTTCTCCTCTCACGCTTCATTTCCTCCTCTCGCCCATTTTGGCACAACTCTCATCTTTCTTTTTCTTGCTCCTTTCTCTTGTGCTTCATTGCCAAATCTAATGGAGACCGAGGAAGAGGAAGAGGGTGAGGATGGAAGAATTTTCTAATTTCTTGTGTGCCTTTCTCTTGTTTGTTTTGGAGAAATGGTTCTTGGTGAAGAAGAAGGTTTCTTGGAGGTTTTTATGGCGACCAAGTGTGCTTGCAGCCTCTCTTGGCCGATTCATGGCTCGATTTGTGCTGTCGCAGGGTGGTCTTCATTTGGTGCACTGGACGGGAAAGAGGTGGCTATGGAGCTTGCAAGAAAGATCGGTTTTGAAGTACGTGAAAAGGGTCCAAGGCTTCAACGGCTTTTTTTTTGCAAAGTCTCATGCTTAATTATTATCATGATAGAATAGCCATGACAATCTAAGAAGTGCAAGAAAATGAAGGTCTAATGAGAGAGGAGATGAAAAAGACTCTCAACAAAGATGTCTTCCATGACATTAAGAACTATCACACTCATTGCACTGACATTTGCTATGTCATACGGTCCCTCTTGCCGCTCCTCCTCTCCACTCGGAAGACACTCCCCAACCTTATGAGTACTAAGAAGCTAGAGATGCATTCATAGAGGAAGTCGTGGTGGTACTGGGGAGCCTCTCTAATATGACCACTTTAGACATACTCATGAATCAAGAAGAGCCAACAAAATGCTTGCAAAAGATTATGGAAGGAGTGCGAATGGTCTCAAGAGAGGTGGAGTGCTATTTGCGACTGATAGATTTTCCGCCAACTGTGGCTTTCGTGTCATCGACCCGACTCTGCCCCCCTCTCCTCTGTGCAAGTCCTGCTACTTCTGTGGAAATGGGTCTCCTTGAAAAGCTCTAGGATGAAGTTGTCGCAAGTCCCCTAGCTATGATAGCAGCCTTGGCCACCTCTGCAGAGGACCCAGAATGCAAGATGAATATTTTTCTTTCTGTAAGACTGATAAGCGACCATTTCTGACTCTTGGCCCTCCACAAAAGGGTTATCTCACCATCATTTTATCCATCCGTGTGGAGGGAAATCCATGTTGTCATCCTGAGAAATAGTTTAAAACCAATCCTTCAACCTTTGACCTTTAAAAATCAATACTTTTTGCCATGGTTGCATGTTTAAGTTTCTTAATGGTTGTTCTTATGCACATCTTGTTCCATTATCAATTCACTTCTTCTTTTCATCAAGATCACCCTATCCTAATAGACACAAGAAATGTTTTTGTTTCCTTTTGTTTTGCCTTCAATAAAGCTTACTTCCACTACAAGGGAATGGGGCAATAGCGACGTCGATTAGCGACGGCGGATATCGGTGTCGCTATAGGCGTCGCTATTCGCGTTGCAATTGGCGTCGCTATATGCGTCGCTATTTGCGCAAATAGCGACACATATAGCGACACCAATAGCGACACCGCAGGGAAAAAAAGTGCGCCGAAACCAGAGCGCCGTTTTCATTTTCTTTTCTTCGCCTTTTGAGAGCAAGAGCGAGGGAGAGAGCGAGGGAGAGAGCCAAGGCTTTGTGAGAGAAGAGGAGGAAGAGACTTGGTGCCGCCGCCGCCGCCGCCACCGCCATCGTCATTGTTCGTGAAGGAGAGGAGGAGCCCTCGTTGCAAAGAGAAGCCGCCCACGCTCGCCATATCTCATTGGTGAGTCTCCCTCTCTCTTTCTTTTACTTGTTGAAGGTTTAAATCGTTCTCTTTTGTTTGTTTAGGAGAGGAAATGAAAGAGAAGGAGAGGGAGAGGGAGAGAGAGGGAGAGGGAGAGGGAGAGGGAGAGAAAGAGAGGGAGAGTGCATTCTCTCTCTCTCTCCCTTTTGCTTGTTTAATGTTTAAATTACTTTCTTTTTTGCCCGTTTAGGAGAGGAAACGAGAGAGTAAGAGAGAAAGAGAGGGAGTGGGAGAGGGAGAGGGAGAGGGAAAGAAAGAGAAAGAGAAAGAAAGAGAAAGAGAAATAGAGGGAGAGGGAGAGGGAGGGGGAGGGGGAGGAAATAGGAGAGGGAGAGAAAGAGAAAGAGAAAGAGAGAGAGAAGGAGGGAGAGTGCATCCTCTCTCTCCCTCCCTCTCCCTTTTGCTTGTTTAATGTTTGAATCACTTTATTTTTTGCTAGTTTAGGAGAGGAAATGAGAGAGAAAGAGAGTGAGAGGGAGGAAGGGGAAGGAAATGAGAGAGGGATAGAAAGAGAAAGAGAGGGAGAGTGCATTGTATCTCTCCCTCTCCCTTTTGCTTGGAGGATGTTTAAATCACTTTATTTTTTGCTTGTTTAGGAAATGAGAGAGAAAGAAAGATAGAGAGGGAGAGGGAGAAAAAGAGAAAGAGAAAGAGAGGGAGAGGGAGAGGGAGAGGGAGAGGGAGGGGAAGGGGAAGGAAATGAGAGAGGGAGAGAAAGAGGGAGGGGGAGGGAGAGGGAGCGAGGGAGAGGGAGAGGGAGAGGGAGAAAGAGGGAGAGAGAGGGAGAGGGAGGGGGAGGGAGGAAATGAGAGAGGGAGAGAAAGAGAACGAGAGGGAGAGGGAGAGGGTGAGAGAAAGAGAGGAAGAGAGGGAGAGGGAGAGAAAGAGAGGGAGAGGGAAGGGAAGGAAATTTAAGATAATATACGTATTGATAATGGTATGCAATGTGCTTTGCATACGGCCACGTACTTCATCAAAATGAACCCAAAATTATTGTTATAGAAGAAGAAACCCTTAAATTGAGTATAGGATAATTTCTCTCAGGTCTTATGACTATGAGTAGAATTGATTGAAATAAATTTTATTACTATAGTTATAAAATTTCATAGATGGCGTGCATTAATTTTAAAATGGATTACTTATACTCAAAGCCGAGATATAACAAAAAATTATCTACCGGGACAAACAAATCGTTGAGCATGATACAAGGCCGAGATATAACATTGGAAAATCTCTCGACTACTATATACAATGTAAGGTTTATGGTCAACTTGCAACTTGACGTACATCTCCATAAAGCTATCCATTTAAGCCTCGTTTGCTGTAATGTAGATAAGATGGCAAACGAAGAAGGTCCTATTGTTCAAGACCGTGAGTTGTATCTTAATCAGTGTGTCCCATGTCCTTGCTCTCAATGCAAGTTGGCAATTAGACGAAAACACCGATTGTCTATAGAACACGTACTACGATTTGGCGAGTTTCAATCTGAGATCATTGATCAGGCGATTGCAGATTTTCAGCAAACGGTAATTTGAAGTTAGCATTTTTCATGCATTGTACTCTCAAGCTAATTGAAAACCATACACAATAAGATTGGGTCTTGTTGGCAAATTTTGTATCCAGGGGGGTGATGTCTCGACCCAAGGGGGAGTGCACCCTTTGCGGCCAATTAGAAGCATTCGTGAACGTGCGATGGATGGATTGCAGGAGCCAATCGACCACTCGCAAGGCCCATCTATACCGTCAATGCCAGTGGAGACAGAAAACCTTCTCGACTTGCCTACAATCTTGGAGCATGAGATGGAGGCAATGATCGATGCATTGATTCCCATGGATATTGAGACATCTGACCCGCTTAGAGAGGAAGCATCCATACCATTATATGATGGGTGCTGAGTATCTCGGTTGAAGACATTGCTTGCACTCTTAAGTCTGCAAGCAAAATACGGTTGGAGCGATACGAGTGTGACTGAGTTATTCAGGTACCTTGCACATAGACTTCATTGTTTTTTTTTTATAACAATATTATTGCAAACATGGATGGATTTTTCAAGGTGTTTTATGATTTTTTCAGGTTATTGAAATATCATATATTGCCACCTGCAAACACCATGCCTGAGTCTCGTGATGATGCACGACATGTTTTACGGAAGCTTGGCATGGACTACAATAACATCCATGCATGTATCAACGACTGCATATTGTTTCGAGATGAATACGAGACTATGGAGACATGTCCAAAGTGTGGTGCTCACAGATATCGACAGGACTTACAAGGGCAGACTATCCCTCAAAAAGTCCTCAGACACTTTCCGCTCATCCCCCACATAAACCACATGTTTCGCACGTCTGCCATGGCAAGCTTGACAACGTGGCATGTGCAGAATAGGTCCACGGATGGAGTGCAACGAATATCAGCAGATTCGCGCGCATGGAGCCACATTGACTCTACCTTCCCAGGCTTTGCATGAGAGCCAAGGAATCTTCGGCTCGGTCTCGCCATGGATGGTGTGAACCCATTCGGTCTGCGCTCGACTTCTTACAGTGTGTGGCCTATAGTGCTTGTCAACTACAACATTCCTCCATGGCTTTCTACGAAGAAAGGACATCTCATCCTTAGCTTGCTCGTCCCGGGCCGCTACAAAGTAAAAAATATGGACGTGTATCTTCGTCCATTAGTCGATGAGCTTAAGATTTTGTGGGAGGAGGGGGTCACGGTGCAAGATATGAGCATGCGCGATGGTCGGCGGTCAGCCAACATTCGAGCCATTCTCATGTGGACGATGCATGACTTTCCGGGATTGGGAGAGTGCTCAGGTGAGCAGACCTTTGTTCTCGTCGGTAATATCTATATTTTATTTCATTCAATCAAGTATTCACTAGGTCGTGGATCGCCTTGCAGGTCTCGTTACCTCAGGTTATCATGCATGTCCATTGTGTGGGCCATAGTTAGACTCCCGAAGGTCACGAACCATGAAGAAGATGGTATATCAAGGACACGCCGCTTTCTTGCCGGAGGATCATGAACTCAGGGAAGGTTTTCTTGGATGACCTCCAGCACGTATGAACGCTGCAAGCTGGTACGAGCTGAAAATGGTAAACCCAGAATCACATCCAAATGGAATGCGACGGTTCTCAGTTTTCTACGAGTTGCCATATTGGACCCACTTACAAGTCAACCACTTGTTGGATCCCATGCATATTTTCAAAAATGTGGGCAGCTTGCTATGGGACCACATCACAGGAAAGAGAGACACTATAGGGTTACGAATGGATTTAAAGGAGGTAGGTAAGATGGAGGCGCTTTGGCCGCAATCGAGTGCTGAAGGGGGAGTGCAGCTTCCTCGCGCTCCCTGGGTTTTGTCTACCAAAGAAGAGCGCATTGTGAAGCAAGTAATCAAGTCTATCCACACTCCGACGGGTATGATGCGTTCTCTCAGGTCCGCATTTTCTAAAGATGACCAAATGTCTAGGCTAAAATCCCATGATTGGCATAAGATATGTCAGGTTTGTGAAGAGAATGGATTTTAATTAGCGTGGACATTTTGAAATTTGAAAAGTGACCATTATTCTTAATGCTTTCTCATTTGTGGCAGTTTGTCCTACCGATCGCAATCGCGGGATGCCTAACTCCAGAAATTCGCGGGGCCATTTACAAGCTGTCGACTTTGGTGCAATGGATCTCACAGAAAGAGATTAAGACGTCCTCTATTGAATCCGCAAGGCGGGGAGCAGTTGAGACGGTCTGTCTCTTTGAGAAATACCTGCTCAGTAGCATGCTCACGATACAAGTTCACCTTCTTGTGCATCTTGTGGATGAAGTGGAGATTGCTAGACCTGTCCATACGCGATGGATGTTCTTCCTGGAGCGCTTCATGAAAACCTTGAAAGGCTTTGTGCGACAATGAGCTCGTCCGGAAGGTAGCATGGCGGAAGGTTGGTTGGTGTCAGAGGCGTTAGTGCATATCTCACAATGGCTACCAACGGTGGAACCAGACAATGAAATGCTATGGACGCTGAAGGACGATGAGAGGCTGACTGGAGATGTGGTGGTTGGAAATGGGGTAGAAAAAAGAATGGATGCCTCAATGGAAGAGAAGGTGAATCACTTTTGTATGTTGCACCATGCCTCCATGGAGACGTGGCTCGCCAAGTACCAGATTGCAAGGCAAGATCGAGAGGAAGCGCGAGCTGAATTCCGACGTAGTACGCATCACCGACCGATTCGATATCCCGAAGGCATGGAGGAGATGCCACGGTTTATGTCAACACGATGGTTGCATGGAGCCTTGACCGCAGCATCCAACGAAGGGACAGAGGTCTCAATGGAGGAGTGGGAGTTCTTGAGGGGATGTAGTCCAAAGGTAATGAGGGGTTTAGAATGTGTCGTATCTAAATTTGCTTGCTACATCTAATTTGAGTGTTTCAATGTGCAGTACAGAATATATAGTGCAGCATGGTCGCGCAGACGGCATTTTCGGGTGGAGCATATTGACAAAATGTGCTCCACAATGGACTGTGGTGTCATGGCAAGGTTTGAGCAAGAGAGCCGGCGACGAGCAACGGATCCGAACATGGTTGTGGATGAGATGGAGTATTTTGGGAATTTGCCAGCCATGCTCTACATCCATAGGCCACTTGCCACTCTCATAAACACCTCGAGCAATAAGATTAATCTCAGAACCATGATCAACTAAAGCGATCAAAGGAATTTGTTTCTCTCCAATCCTTACCACTGTCTCAGTGGTTGCTCTAGCCCAATGACTTCGTGAAAAATGGCTGCGAGGAATGAGAATAGGGGTTTCATCATCTTCATATTGCATAGGCTGAACTATTTTCTCCAATTGCGGATTAACAGAAGCATTCTCAACCATCACTGCATCATCATGCTCTTCCTCAAGAGCTCCATGCCACAATCCCTGTAAAGCAGGTCCTTCCATCGCATGTCGTTTCCTCCGCAAAAGATCCTGCATCTGATCCTGTATTTCTCTTCTAGCAATCGCAAGAGCTTCTCCAATAGTAAAAGTGACTTCACTATTCAAAATTCTTTCATGAAAAATCTTACTCATATCCGTTTGCATATCAAGGTCTGACAAGAGCTTGAATCATGGCTCTTTTCTTGGTTGCCTCTTTTCTTTCTGCTTGTCTCCCATTGGTTGTTCAGGACCTGATTCAGCTGGAGAACTTGACATAGGTGGAGCTGTAACAGGTGGTGAAACAAAGTCACCCCCTCTAGTCTTTTTGGAGGTGCTGGGACCCTCCTCATCTCTTCTTCTCTTTTCCTCAACCATGGCATCTAAACCCTGTGTTTTAGCCATATAAACAAAAATAGAATACCTGTCAATAGGAGAATCCCATCCTGTTTCTCCTCGGATGCTGGAGCCCACACAAGTCATAGTAGATGCCTGAACTTTCCCTCTTCTCGCTATCTCCAAGGCAGAGGACCATAAAGCAGAGTCTCCATCAGATTGCTGCTCAAGCTGGACTCCATAACCTGAAGCATCTCCTCTAACACTCACATAAGCTGATCGCGCAGCCATATCATCAACAAGCTTCTTCATGCCTCCCTTACCGAAGTTCGTGTCAAGAGGAGCTCCAGTCTTTGTCAGCCATATCTTCCCATCTTGTCCCCAGAACACTACATTCTTCTTACGCGCTTCCTGAAAAGCATCACAATCTCTGCAGTGTTGGTGCTCTGTACTATCGCACCAAATACATCGTCTCCCTTTTCTTTGACCTATTGGAAAAGCAGTCGCTGGAGCAGGTGCTACAGCAGGTACTGACATAAGTTTCTCCTTTAACTTACCAACTTCAGCTTTGACTGCTTCAATTGTCAAATCTGCCAAGCCTTTAATAACATCATCTACAGATAATGGCACTGGAGCAGGAGGAACTGGTGGATTCACAGCAGGAGGAGTAGGCTTAGGCAAAGAAGTTGCAGCAGGGGTAGAAGAAGAAGGCTCCAAGGATTTTTCACGAACTGATCCTGTATTTCCATGCAACCGTACTCTCCTGCGCTGCTTCTTAACAAGAGCATTCACAGCATCAATGACATGTCTCCACTCGGTCTTTAAACCTGAATCAGTAGCTTGATCTTCCAAAAGATCATCCAAATTTTCATGTAAATCAGCATCAGCAGCTTGTAAAAATAACTCCACTTTCTGCATCTCCAAAGCTTGCTGCTCACTTCCATCCAACTGATCATAGCGGCTCTCAAACTCTCACAGAAGAGCGGTAACAGAAAGTCCCTTATTAGGCATAGATACCCATGCTAAGAAATTCCTGTGATTCATAAGACCTGTATCCTCCAAGAAATATTCATCTTTTAATGCCTTCTTAAACTCTGCCCAACCTGCATGTGTTTCTTGAATTTCTGAAATTCGGACTTCAAGAGCGCGCACCACGATCCGCAAGAAGTAGTGGCTCCAAACATCTTGAGAAACCCCAAAAAACTTCATCTTTTCTTCATACAAATGCAGGTAAGTTGACACTTGTTGGCCATTAAACTGTTTCATCTCTTGTTGGACAGCTTTCAAGGCATCCATAGCATCACTATCACGTTTCGCGTGAGCTTGCTGCTGCATATAAATGGTAAAGGACTGAAACAGGTTCTTCGTGACATTATCATCTGACATCTCTTCTTGCAAGTGTCCCATCTTGCTGAAAAGTGACACAGCACTTTCACGTCAGGTTCACCAGAAATGTCGTAAAGTTCACACAAGGGCTGCAGAACACGAGGTTCAAGATACAACAAGAGATGAGGCTAACAAGAAGAACTCAAATATTTGATGCCAAAGTTCACTATATTCCTTGTCAAATGAGTTACAAGAAGTTCATGTTCAGAATAATCTGAAATATCTCATAAACTGTTTACATTCAGGTGTATGATAACAGTTACAGTAGGAAGAAAAACATTCTTCACATCAGCATGTTCATTCTGTAACTTGCCAGTTGCCTAATCAGCAGAGGATTTCAAAAACTCCAGAGGAACATCTCAATAGTGAGGTCATTCAGAAGCTCCAGAGGAACAACTCAATAGTGAGGCCATTCAGAAGCTCCAGAGGAACAACTCAATAGTGAGGCCAAGACCACCATTATTTTTTGAATAGATATCAGCAAGTCTTTATAACTTCCGTCTTTTGTTGATTGGATTCATGGCTAAAGGAGAGGGCAGTGTCACATCTAAAAGTTCAAGACATATGTATCCCCTGTTTCCTACTGTGACTGTGGAAAATAGTTGCTCTTGCTGCAATTTAAGTTCAGCGTTCTTTTCCTCTGACTCATTAGCAGAAGATCAATGGCCTGGGACAGAACAACGTCTGCTTCTGTTCAATGTTGTAAGGCCCTTTTCTTGATGAAGACCCTAAGTGTCTATGCCAACCATACCTTCAAGCTTCAGAGTCTGCAGATGATGAGTATCTCTCTGTGTATCTTATATTTTCTGTAATGCAATGCCATTTCTAGCAAACGGATGTCCTTCTGTGTCTCTTATTTTGAGAGAACATGGATCCCTCAATTCTCTGTGCAAGCCACCAGTATCAGACCTCCTAAAAGTGCGAATGATCAAGCGATTATGCAACTACAGTGCTGCCTGGTCTTGTTGAAGTGATGCTCCAGTAACGACTAATGGTGCATGTCGTGTCGCCTGTCCTTCGTCACTATCGCCATCGTCTTTCTTCAGAACGTTGATTTCACCTTCTTCTATGCCTTCATCATCGTTCCAGTATTCGCCGATGTTCCCCTTGTTTGTCCTCAACCTGCATTTATATAATCACTCTTTCTCTTTTGAGGCTCCTTGAAATTCCATACTGTAGCTTTTTCCTTAGGGAAAGCTTTCAGTATTAACTCATAGATGAATTTGTCCTTAACTATTTGATAGTAGGCAATCCAGTTAAACAAATCCTCTGTGCTCAACAAATTGATGTCGAAAGGCAGGGTTTTGCAGTGATCTCATAAGGTGCAGATATGGCACAGAGCAACCACCTTCCGTAGAGCTAATGTTCTCCAGTTTTTCATTCGTCGTTTTCAACTTTTCCTTTGCCATTCTCTGCTTCAGACGTTCTTTCATGGGGTAGAGATGAATACAATGCTCCTCATTCACTGCAGGCTGGCATTCCTCCTTGTCGTCACCTTCAACTCTCTTCCTCATCCATCTTCAGACTCCTTCACCTTCATATGCAAAGCACCGACTTTAGCATTGTCTTCTGATGTTAGCTTGTTCTTCGCTGTCAGCTTCCAAAGATGCCAGATACTCAGCTCACGACGTCGACGTTGAGCTATAACACTAGGAGATGGTGGCTGAGGTTTGGGTCTGCCGTAGTTGCACCTCCTAAATCTTCTGCTGGAAGTGCCTCTGATCCCCCATGTACAGATGGATAGCGAAAAACCTCCTCCTCTTCCCTGCGCTCAATGACATATCAAAAGCCCCCCCACGTTGCGCTCGAAGTATGATTGCCATACTGGGACCTTATTCTGTTGTTCTTTTCCGAACATTTACTGCCCTTTTTTTTTCTTCAATCACGACGTATAGAGCATGAACATCAGGATTTCATCTTCTGAATATTCTGAATTCATTTTCCTGTTGTTGATCCCTCCTGTACATAGAAGCACCGGCAGCAGTCTCAACAAAAGCCCCCTCCAAAAATATTGATTTTCCCCTTGTGATTTTTTCGTCATGCCATCCTTCCTTATCCCCCCCAAAATAGCCTGCTTTTTCCCTCCAAAAGCGGTTCAAAACCCCAAATTAGTTTTCCTCTCTTCATCCTTGAATAACCTCTTACACCTTTAGCTTTGGCGATAGTCTTCAGTTCTGCCAGTTTGCACTTTGAGAGGTCCAAATGGGGATCAGTGCATGGTTTTAGATCTGAAGATTCAGCACCAGATTCATGACTCAACAACTTCTTGCTGTCTGATTTTGGGACTTGCTTCTTTCTCTTCTTCCCATGCATTGTCATTTCTCTTTACAGTGTCTTTCATTTCTTTCTGTGGGCTAACCTTCAAGGCTCCTTTCACTACTTTTTCTGTAGCACCATCCACCTTTGAGCCTTTCTTCTCTAGTTTCTTTACACCAACAGGAGATCTACGCACAAACTTTGATTTTGGCCTTGAGGACTGGATGGCAAAATACTCCCTCGGTGCTTCACTAGCGCTTTGCTCACTTAAGCAGCTTTTGAGAGACTTTCTTCAACTCTATGTCATGGGAACTTTTGAACTTAGATGATCGCTTCCACAAACCTTCCTTTGATTCCATAATTCCCTACACTTTTCTTAGAGATCATCATTGAAATTATCAGCTTGATAATGTCCTTTGGCATCAGTTTTTCATATTTTTCTAACACACACACATCATACATCCAAACAAAATCATACACACGCACTAAGGGAATATATACATTGGATGCGGATTATCGTAATGCATCACACACACAATGAATCACACACAGAAAATAACACAAATGCACAACAAAAGAAATGGAGGTGTATACAACTCGGATGCGCAGTAGCACGACAGCATTGCTCCATCTCTCGATGTCGATCAACATGACGAGTCTCATGTTGGCATAGGGTTTGGTTGAGCAGAGACAAACGATCTATCTCGGGGGCACCTTCTTCAAACAAGTATTCAGGATCCTCCTGGGCTGAACTAGGATCATTAATTGAGGCACGGGAGTACCTTATTTCATGCTGAAATTCCTCCTGGGCCTTTGCTTTACCCTTGTGGCCTGCCATCCCAAGCGCAGCCCACCACACCCCCTGTTATAGAAATGATGATAACTTGAGCTAGCGAACTCCGATTGCCAAACTTTATGATTCAAATGAAAGCTCTTGATCCCCTCTATGCGGCTATGTAAAATTATCTCCGATAGTAAATGATCAGGGCTTTGTTGTAATCACTTTTTGTGGGCTGACTATGTAGGACTGCTGCCTGTCCCACAGTACCTTTGGGCACAAAACTGAGTGTAACTCCCAAACCGTAGGGCGGAATGGGGAGGTTTTTAGCTCAGATCGAAGTGGAAAATGCCCTCTTTGAATCACGCTATAGAGCTCATGCTCAATCACATGAAAAGGCTTTGCTGTAATCAGTTCTTGCGGGCTGACTGCTGCTTGTCCCACAGTACCTCTGGGCACAAAATTGAGTGTATCTCCCAAACCGTAGGGCAGAATGGGGAGGTTTTTAGCTCAGATCGAAGGGGAAAATTCCCTCTTCGAGTCAAGATATAGAGCTTGTGCTCAATCACACAAAGAGGCTTTGCTATAATCAATTCTTGTGGGCTGACTGTGTAGGACTGGTTGCCTGCAATATCCTGCAAAGGCTCCCTCAAGAAGCATTCTTTATCCCAATGGTGAGGGTCTTATCCCAGACATCCAGGGCCTCAATGGTGGCTCTCAATGCCCCATAAAGCCATACATTCTTTGCATCCATAGCTTATTGCTTAGACCAGTTCCATACTGCATTCCTTGCCCTTCTTGCATTGCATCCACCATACATTACCAAGCGGTTTATGACATTACCACTGCATGTAGGGGTTTGTAGGCTCAAATGATCAGGGTTCGGGCTATTCCATCAAATGTACCTGCACCTGCAATAATTCTTTGGGCTCCCGATCACTGGGAGGTGAACAAAGTTCCCCCCGGGTTGTGCACCCCTTCAAGGTCTTTGATGGCAAGGGGGGGTCACCCCTCTTTTGTCTTGCCACCTCGCCTGCCTTTTCATGAAGTCCATGGAATTGGAATGGAAAATAGGGATAGGGAGCTTACTGGCAGTGACTCACTACCTACTCACCCTTATACAATGGATTTTTATCACTTCTTGGCTTAGCCAATTCACAAAAAGCCAAACGGATTATGGGTAAGCAAAATATAATCACAATGAAGCTTCAGCATGAATAAAATCCATTTCAGCACTATAAGATCAAGGAGAAATGACTGGGACAATTAATCAGCATGCATTCAAGGTCTGGGTCTCCTATTATCTACTTGGACTCATACATTCTCTCAAAAAAATGGATGGGATTTAACAAGAGGCTTAAATGGAGAGAATGAGAGCCAAGAATCACTTACCTTGACTCTTTTGGAGAAGAAGGCAGCCACACTGATGCCACCTTAGTCCTCCATGAGAGCTCCATTTGATCCTGAATGCTCCATGGCTCCAAAATGGGTATGCTTCCTCAAGAAAGGGTGAAATCAAGCTTGGGGCAGGATGGTTCAGGACCTCCCCATGAGAGTTCTCGCTGAAATTGAGGTCCTACTCCATAGCCATGGCTGCCCACAAGTGTATGCCTTCAAATCTTACTTGTAATCTTCTTCCCGTTCTTCTTGATGGCTGAAATCTTGAGCAATGTTGAAGAGGGACTCCCGAGGACCAAGGAGAGACCAAAATCTTCAGGATTTCTGAGCTTGATGCCAAGGTTCCATGGCTGCCATGGACTACACCAGACTAGGGTCTCTTGAGTGCCAAAGGGGAGTCCAAGGGCTGAGGAAAATGTCACTGATGCTGCCCAAGAAGGTTACCAAGGACCAAGACTGAGGCCAGGAAGGAGGGGAGGGCTGGGGGGGCTGCCCCTCAGGCCAGGAAGCAGCCCGTTTTTTTCGTCGCAAATTTCGAGTTGCTCTTGGGGGCCACAGGCAGGGTTGAACCAGGGGGTGCTGCTGCTCACTGTGCTCCTCCCACTGAGGGAACACCTTAGGTTCAGCCAATCTTGCTGAGGAAGAGGAGGGGGAGCAGAATTTCTGAGATTCTTGAGCTGGAGCTTCCATGGCAGCTTGGGAAAAGAGAAGAGAGAAGGTCTTCTTGAAAAGTAACTGAGTTTTTTGCCTTCTCTAACTGTGCTGCCCTCCTTTTGCCCAAAACCCTAAAAAACTTGCATGAAAATTAGTGACGACCTGTCAAATTTGTCTGTCCGCCTCCAGATTTGTCCATGGTTCTTGGGAAAGCTCCAAGAAAGGCTGCCACAGTCTTCAAGAGGGCTGACAGCCTGCCTGAGTATCCTGTGTACCTATGAAAGAGATGTAACTAGAACTTTCTAACTGTGGGAAACTGTGAGAGCCCTAAATCTATGGGAAAAGAGAAGGATCAAAGACAAAGCTCTGATACCACTTGTAATGAAGAAGACCTAACTGTCCTAACTAAGGGGAAAGAGAGAGAGAAGGACTGCAGAAGAAAAGGGAGAGGAGAGAGAAAGGCAAGAAGAAGAGAGAGAAAGAGGGAGAGAGGAAGAAGAAGAGGAAGCCATGAAAGCTTGAGAAGGTGAAAAGAGAGTTTCTTGATAATTTCTGTGGTGCCTCAAAATACCCTCTTACACCTTATATACCGTCAGTGTGACTGGTATGTTGCTATCCATATTCCCATGATCCGTGTTCATTACAATCGGTAATCTAAATCTTTTCAGCTGCATGTAAAGCATGTGTCCATATTTCAGCCTTTGGATCAACCATCACTTGGTATGCATTCTATCCAACTGTAGACCAAAAGTAGAAGCCTGTACCGCCGCATAAGCATTTCGAAGAGTCAAATCTTCCCACAACTTTTGCATACCTCCCTTTCCAAAATTCAAAGCAAGAGACAATCCCATTTCTTGTGCATGGATCTTGCCATCTTTCCAAAAGATGAGCTGTCATGCCAAGGCCTCCTGATAGACAACACAATCCTTTCTCTCATGCTGCAAACTATCACACCATATACATCTTTTTCCTGGCTTAGGGACTACTGCCCGTCCCCTATCCTCTTGTCCTTTTTCATTCAATTTCGCAACCTTCAATTGAAGATCCGGCATCACTTTGACCAATTCATCTAAGACATCTTCCCTAACAGAGAAAACAATAGCAGGTACAGCCATAGGGTTAGCCATAGAAGTAGGTGGCTTACTGGATACATCAACTCTCTTGCCCATAACAAGGCAAGCTAGAAACATGCAATCTTTCTATTTTTCTTTGCTTCTTCACAAGTGCAGTAACAACTTCCTTGACATGTCTCCACTCTGTTTTAAGACCTCTCTCTATAGTCTGATTCTTTAGCAAATCATCAAGCTTCTCTTGAAGCTCAGGATCAGCTACCCATAGAAACAATTCAATTTTCTGACTTGCAAGAGCTTGCTATTCTACAAGATCCAATTTCTCAAATAGACTTTCAAATTCTCTTAACAATTCTGTAACCACAAGACTTTTATTGGGTTGTAAAACCCACTCCTGAAAAGTCTTGTGCATAATCTAACTGGTATTCTCAATGTAAAATTCTTCCCTGAGCGTCTTCTTGAAAGCTACCCAGTCAGCATCCTACACGTATAATTTAGTGATTCACCCTTTCAGTTCATGTACAATAACACGTACAAAATACCAGCTCCATGCAAGTTGAGCCACTCCAAAGAATTACATCTTTTGAGCATAGGTGTGTGCATATGCAAATACATTCCTGCCATTGAATAAATTTACCTCACTCTCAACTGCTTGCAAAGCATTCATTGCAACACTTTCTGTTTGAGCAGAAGCTTGCATCACCTGTTGTTGTTATTATACCTACATAAGCATATTCATATTTTGCACCAACTGTTGTAAACATCACTGGAGATTGTGTTCGAAGGTTCTCCCATCTTGTCTTTCCTTCTTCTAATGACCTTTCACGTCGAATTCACCAATGTCAGAGGGGCTTTTGTCGAAAGGTCGAATCCATCGGGGAACAAAGGTAGAAGGAAGTAGAGATAGGAGATGGAAGAGAAGATAAAGAATACACAAGAGATAAACACAATAATAACAAAGCACAATGATTCAAATCAATATGTATTGATTGAACCTAAAATCCTTTGTCTCGCACTACTCAGAAGCACTTTTCAGGCATTAGATCTCCTAGAGCTCCCTCGTAGAATAACAACGTGGATCAGAAATAACAGCTCCTTCTCTGCTGCTTGGAATCCAAATCTAATGGCTCCGTTGGCCCCAAAAGGGGGGTAAAACCTCAAGACACAGAACACTTGGTCAGAGATCTCCCAAATCACTTCTTCTTCCACTTCCAGTTCAAACTGCAGTTTTCAGCATGTCAACAGCAATCGCGATGCGTGTGATTTCGTTAATCTATCTTTTTTATGAAAATCCCATAACTGACTGAAAAAGTAACTTGCTTTTTGCATGCCATCCTAATCTAGAAGTTTTTTAACTTTTTCGGATTTTTTTACAATAAATAATATAAAAAATAGACTAAAATTATTCAAAAATCTAGTATTTATAGATAACCCATGCCACTCACACTAGTACTAATGACTCAGATCACATTGACTCTCTTAATCAATAAGAAAGTTGGATAATGATGCATTCCAGAGTTTTTCACACCATGTCTGCGTAGTGGCACAACAGCAGGGTCTAGTGTTTGACAACAATTCACCTAGCTATAAATGCATCTCTTGTGGGTTTCTAGTATATCTTAAATTTGCATCAATTAAGTGATTTGACTAGAGTGAATGTTGCGTAGTAATGGGGCACATTGTATAGATGCACAACATTGTCACATGTGCAATGATTCACACAAATGTTGTGTAAGCCAACACTATTTGTTTTAGGATGAGGTTTCAATAATCTAGTGATATACTCATAAAAGTGAGATTGGTTTTTTCTAAACTCATCTTCTTTAAGCATCACTCTCATAGCTTCTTGAGCTTTGGTGGCAATAATAGTGTTTCTTTTATGCTCATTATATCAGATAAGGTAATTCATGATGCAAAAGTATGTTTTCAAGGTACAATTGAATGTTGGAAAAGATACTAGGAAGGATCATAAGACAAGGCAAATGCTGAGCAATAAACAAAGAAGAGACAATGTCCCTTCATAGATTTCCAAGATCTTCAACTTTTTGACACACCAATTACCCCAACTATGATGTGTTTAGTTTGTTTTTGTTCAATGATCATTAGGACCTTTGCAACTTGTTGGGCCATGGATTCCATTAGCCATTGTCAAGTCGCTCCATGTCCTCTATTGAAAATCTTTAACCACTTGTCTTCTTTCAAATATGTCACTATGCATGCAATCCTAAAGTCTTCAACAAAATTGAATGATGTCATTTAGAATAACAAAGAGCAGTTGTAACTTCATCACCATTTCTTACATGTATAGGACTTGTGAGAAAGTTCCTCAACAATTGACACCAAAAATATTTGAGGATAAAAAGAATGAGAGGGGAGGAGAGAGAGAGATAGAGAGAAGTAATGTATTAATTAATGTACAATATATAATATAGTGGGTCTTGGAGTAAATGTGATCATGTTGCAATTGATTGATATCATGATTTTCATCAATGAGCATGTTTTAAATACAACCATGTGATTGAAAATTATTACTCAATTATAGAAATAATTAATTATTTTTATAAAATTAAATAAATGAACATGAGTTAGAAACTTATAAGTTTAATTATTTATCATGATAAAATAATTAAATTTCATAAATTCACGAGAATGTTAGTTGTGGTGTTGGGTAGAAGACCAAGAAAGTGGTCAAAAAAAGAGAGAAATTAGAAATGTAAATAACGAAAAAATTATGAAATAATATGTTTTAGTCATGAATTTAGTTGCTTATAGAGAGAGGGACAAAGAGAAAGAGGGAGAAAGAACAAGGGAATGGAGATAGAGTGGAAACACTAAGAGTGGAGAGAGAAATAGATGAGAAAGAAAGAGTAGAGACATGGAGAGAAAGATTAGAGCCAGAAAGAGAGTAGGAGAGTTGTTATTACCTATGACAAGTGGAGATATTATAGAGTTGAACAAGAAGGAAATAGACTATGTCTTGTCATGAGGTGCATTCAAATGTGACATACCATGACAAGCAGAGGTATACTCAAGCCTAAGCTTAATATATTCACCTCATAAGCCAAGTGCGGTGCTCTCAAGTCCATCCTCAAGCCTAAGCTTGATATATTTACCTTATAAGACAAGCATAGTGCCAAGTGCATCCTAAAGTAATTGTTTGATTAATGTATTCCTTGAGAAGACAAGTACTTTAGAAGTATTACATGCTAATGTGTGCTTCTTATTGATCTCATTGAGTTGATCCTTCAAAATATCAAGTAGGGTCAATGCTAGGTATCGCAATTTTTCTTCTCATATGAGAGATGGTTATCTTGGTATATACATATCTTCTTGAGTTTTTCTCTTCAACAAAATCTTCTATTTGTGTCCTATAATTTTTATATGAAGATTATTTGAATTCATGGATTTAGACTCTAGCATGGAGTTAGACAAGCCTAAGAAAGAGGAGGAATAGGGTTTAGTAGAGAGATAAAGAGGAAGAGGGGAAGTATACCATTCCTTATTATAGTAGAAAGTCCTTGTTATGATCAACATTGTGTGCAAAGTTAGAAGGCTTAGCTCATAGTGATGAGACCTGACACACGTGTTTGTGATGGCTTAGGTTTTCACAACTACAGCGGCTTCAACCCATGTGGAGGTGATGATGCTATCTTTCCATCGTAGTTTCTCACATGTTTTCTGATCAAGACTCGACCCTAGGATAGAACAATTGTCTTTATTTAGTAGCCATGTCATATCATAGTCACTACCAACTACTGACAAAGAGGCAAGAGGATGTACATTTCTATTTGAGTACTTCAACCTTGAATTTATTCATAAGTTTCATAGCAAATGCATGACTAGGAAATATTCAACACTTTTGCAATTATTTATTGGAAAGTTTATATGATACTTGCTCCTAGATGAGAAAGCTTTCAATAGTTCAATCTCGTAGGCCATATTTAAAAAATGTGAATGATATTTTCTTTCCAATGGGATGTGAGGCTTGTCTTGTGAATAGAGCATATGAGACATCTACTATTATCTGAGCATATCCTTTAAAATAGTAGATATGAGATGTTGGAAAGTAGGTTGTTCATTGTTCAAGCTATATGGCACATGTGACAATGTAGAAAATTAATTTCCATTCAGCAACAAATGTTGTCTTAGGTGGATCAATGTTGGAAAGTTGTACTTGATTATAACTAGAAAACCTATCTAGGAAGTTGGAAGATTCCTTGCTTGCTAGTCATTCATCATGTGATTTGTGCACAATGGTGAGAATAATGGCCTCATTTCATTGCAATTTAAATCTTTTTATAGTTCATATACTTGAAAATTACCATTTTTCTTGATTACTATGAAAATGGGAAATACCCATTCCATATACTCAATCTACCCATAGTGAGGATTCATAGGATATGGTTTTTGTTTAAAGATCTTGGCATCAAGTTTTAATGGGATTGTATATGCCAACATTTGAGGCAGTATGCCCTTCAAGTTCAAGTAGCTCTCAAAAAACATGCAGTCGAGCATATTACATTATTCTTTTAGTAGATTGATAAGATTTTTTCATCGTTTGCACTAAGATCTTGGATGACATAGATAGGTTTAGGGTGTTCCCCTAGATGAACAAATTTTACCTCTTTCACATTATTTGGCACTAGGTAGTTGGCTCCCTAGGATGGCCTTCTCTCTTGACACCAAGCAAAACAATGACTGAATCTCCTTTCTTGTACTTTGTAAATCATTTGGGGAGATCTTGTGGTTTTCTCCTCCCAGAGAGATCAGTCATAAATATATGTATGTATCACATGGGTTCAACATAAGGGAGTTTAAAAATGCCATTTTCACAAATTTTTTATATACATAAGGGTCCCATATAAAAGTCACTTACAGATTGAATAGAAAAGGGTTATGTTTTATTAAGGGAAAATTTACATGTAAGGATATTTATAAATAGGCCTTGAATGCATGTGATATAGAGGGTATACATATAGTGAATTCCCTGAGGGTTTTCTCCACATGTTGGAATTTCAATGTTGAAGTCCTCAATCCCATCTATCTTCAAGTTAGCATTCTATCTAGGTAGAGCATCAAACACAAGGGACTTTTAATCAATCCCTATATAGGAAATCTTGTGAAATGTAGGAAATGTTGCAATTTTTCCTGTGTGTGTATGCATGTATTCCCTATATAAAACTAGGGAATGAGATTCCCCACATCTAATAGTAGGGAATTAAAGGTCAATATAGACTATTTCCTACCTTCTTTTAAAATTTCCTATATAAGAGTATACATGAACGTAATTCCCTACTTCTCCTTGTAGGGAAACATAGGTCACTACGAAGATTTCCTATGTTCTCTCAAAATTCCCTATATAAAAGAATTATCTAAGAATGACACTTCCTAATTGTAATAGTAGGGAACTTTAAGTACATAGAGAATTTTCTACCTTCTCTCAAAATTCAATGTATAGGAAATTATAAGAAATTCAAGCTTTAATATAGCTCGTAAGCACAATATAAAAATTAATGAAATTGAAAGTAACCATATGGAGGTGAACCTAGATTTTCTACCCCCCATATACACACACACACATGAACATGTTGCATGCACCTGTTTGCATGTATGCGTGCACACATACACACACGAACATGTGTGCACATGCATACACATGCACATAGATACACACACATGCAAGCCTCTTCACTTTTAGTCAAAAGGCCATATCTAAATATAGTTGTGGGCTTGTTTATCCTAGCACTAAATGTTGGAAATGACCACCATGTTGTAGAAAAAAGGAGGCCTCAAACCAAGTAGTTACATACTTATTTTGTGCAATATTACTCTCTTTTCTCTAACTTTTTTGGATGATGTAACCATTTAATGCACATGTTTTAATATTTCTTGCAGACATAGGATATTGTATAATGGCACACATGGCAATGTTTGGATTAAAAACCTTATAGGTTTTCATGCACTCCTTGCATGAATTGGTCTACAAATCATGGTTAATTTAAGAACAATAGTAAAATACTCACCCTTGCAAGATTGGACATGCCAATGTAAACATAATCTTGGTTTAGCACCCTATGAGCCTTGGATGAGAAACCATCAAGATTTTGAATAGTTATAGTGTTTCCACTAATGACTAGATGGTTGAAATGATCCAATTTTTTTGAGATATCCTATTACTCTTGTTAGGAGAAAATGTTGGTATTTGTATAACTTCTTTAAATGAGCAAGATGACACTTGCCTTTGAGTGCCATAGTGATAACATGTGTCCAAGAGTCATAATCTTCCTTCAGTAGTTCTTAAAATAGCAGGACACATATGTTGTATACTCTAGATAATTCAAAGACCTTGGGATCTCCTCGTAAGGCCCCTTATGGACCAACTTTTAGAGGTCCCTAGAGAGGAGGAGTTACACTCTTAAGTAATTCTTATACAAAAATTCTCCAAATGAATTTAAGGGTGGCATTATAAGCTTGGGTGGGGCCCTAGCCATAGACAAGAACTCCACTTTTACTTCTTTATCACAACTCATTCTAGAGTGACGATGTTAGAAAACATCCATTTTGAGCTATGTCCATGTAATTTGTAAGGGACCTAACCATACAAATTAAGACAAAAGTGTTTGCCATTTGGATCCATACTCTATAGTAAATAAGGGTCATTTCATATTCATTCGGGGACAAATGTGTGCAACAAAGTTGTTAATTGAGGTTGCAATTATTCAATGGGGAATAGAACTATCATAGTGTTGCTAAATTTGACAAGCAGGAGGTGAGTGGATAGTTTTCTATAGTACACAAAAAGGAGTGGCTAGCCATTACCACCGATCAAATGCATGATGCAAGCATCCAAACAAATTTGAAATCAGGAGCACCCAAATCATGTTTGATCCGCCTTTCATTTCTTTTGGTTTATGCATTCTAAGGTGTTTGTTCATTTGGGCATTTATGAAACCTTCCTAAGCCAACAATGTTCCTCAAGGTGATGAGGTCCACAAGTCAGCTTTGGCTCTTTACATCCATAACCTAGTATGTCTAGCCAACAGAGTGCCATTCCAAGTCTATTCATAACCTAGTACATCTATCCAAGATTAGACAAAGCACCATTCCAAGTCTATTCATAAATCACACTTGTTGTCTTGTGGGGGACTAAAATCTTTAAATCCAACTTACAATTATCAAAAGTACAATCCCAATATGGTGATGAGAATACATGTCATGCAATATAGTTATCAAAGATACCACAGATAAAATTGAATTACACCAATCAAAATACATCACAGAGAGAGAAAATGGATGTGTGTGAAATAGGAATAGAGTTTGATTCTAGTTATGGCATGTGAGCTTTTGGACGACTTGTGCCTATGTGGTTTCTGAAGCGTGCCTCAATTGCTTCAATATTATAGCGTTAGGAGATGAAAATGGATCCCATTGGGTTTCATGTGCTAATGAAGCCATGAAAGGTATTGGTGGTTATTGAAGGTAGATTATGTGCTCTCGGATCCAATTTAATTTTCTAGGAAGAAAGGACATGAGAAGTGGGCAATTTTGTCAGTATAGTTGCTCTTGATTTGCATACAATATATTCAACAATCAATTTTTTGCATGTTTTTACTGATATAGATAGTTGAGGCGTATATTTCTTATTTGAACCTTCAGCAATTTGTCAACCTCTTGCCATTTGTATGGACAACTTAAAATTCAAATAAAGGTCTACCAGGATGGCTTTGAAAATGGAGACTAACTCAAACATGAAGGAAACAAATATCGATGGAATGTTGTAGCATGGGAGTTTTTAAGTGTTGAGAGGTCAAAAGAAGGACTTGGATTAATGAAACCAAAAGAGGGAACATATTCCTTGGTGTTTCAAATTCTTAAGAGGTTGGATGCACAACAACTATGGGCTATCATTATTTCCTTGGTGTTTCAACTACTTAAGAGGTTCGATGCACAACAACTATGCATTTGTAATGTGGGAATATAAGAAGAGGGATGCTCTTTTGAGGCACATAATGTGGAGGTTCAAAACTTTTTCAAGAAATGAGGTACCTAGCTCCTGAGATTGGCATGAGGGGTGACAATGCAAGTATGGACAACTTAAAATTCAAATATGTAGGTCAGCAAGGATGGCTTTTAATATGGAGACTAACTCGTACATGAAGGAAACAAATATTGATAGCATGTTGTAGCATGGGAGTTTTTAATAGTTGAGAGGTCAAAAGGACTTGGATTAATGAAACCAAAAGAGGGAACATATTCCTTGGTGTTTCAACTACTTAACAGGTTGGATGCACAACAACTATGGGCTATCATTATAAAGAATTGGGTGGCAACCTACCATACTTTAGTAGATTTGTGGTGGATAGGCCCAACATCTTGGGATATCCTAATAGCTAAAGCTATTATAGTCAAGATTATTGCCTTAGCAATGGCCCAACAATTGGGAAAGAAATCAAAATACAATGGAATCTGAATGTTGAGGAGTCTCTTGAGTTACAATGGAATCAAGATAATTGCCTTAGAAATTTCCCAACAATTACTCACACTTGAGTTGTGGTGTGCCAATTGGAAGATGTAAGGTTGTGTCAGATGTTGGTGAAAGTTGCAAAATAATCCCAAAAAAAATCGACAAACAACAACATGAGAGAAAAACCTCTTTATAGAATTTTCATATCATGAATGGTTTTAATTTCATCATACTATTTTCCCTAGTTGATGGCTTTCTAGATGTGAGATGTGACATGATTCAAACTTGCATCACATTCATTGATCATCGCATGAAAGATAAAATATATCATTATGTTTGTCCCTCAAGATTGTAATTAGTCCCCCTTGACTTGCTAGACCTCAAATCCTTGTAAGAACCCTATAATAAAGGTCTAGAGGGCATCTAGGCAAAGACTCACTCACCCGGTAGCTTGAACCTACACCACCATGATTGATCTCAATCACCTCCATAAGGTTGAAGATAGAAATTGATTCCATTTGGTTTATAAAGTGTTGCAGTAGTAATTTCATACAAAAAGCAAGTAGGGTTGTAGCCATCGAAACTAGGACCGGTCTCAATGATTAATTCGCAAGTAGAAGAGGGTTGTTCTGGGGAAAATAGATTGGTACCAATGCATCTAAAGTCACATGGCAAGCTATGGATCTTCACAAAAGAGAAAACCACTATTCAAGAGGAATCCTGGATTGAGGGTGCTTTTGATTGGAAAGAAAATTTAAACCAAAATAGGCTACCTTATATTACTAGTTTGGACACTACTAATGGAAGAATTGCACTTGCTTGAGATGTTATGGCTTCTATTGCACGAATAAATTATTTGGCTGTAATATTTCCGCGCACTGCGTACCATAAATATTAACTTCCCGCACGCCGTGTAAACCCTGTGCAAGGTTATCCCCTACATCGTATTATTGGGAGCATAATCCATACCGTGCACGCTCAAAAATGAGGCCTCCACATTGTAAATAAGAGGCTGAGGTTGAAAACCGTAAAAGCCGCGAGGGAACACCCTTTCTCTTGAAGGGCCAATTTGGAGATTTTTAGGCAAATTTTTTTTAATTAATATCCCTTCCCCCAGCCGATGCATGGCTGGAGGAGAGGGAGTGTGGGGAGGAATGGCCAAGGAGGAGTGAGTCGGATTGCATGAGGAGGAGTCCTCCACGTGTGTGGAGGCCCTCTTCCCCCCCCCCCCCTTCCCCCAAGGCCTATAAAAACCCCCCCTCCCAAGGGAGAAGGTAGGAGGACGGGCTGTGAGAAGGTGGAGAGGTCGCCGTGTTGAAGGAGGTCGCCGTGGAGAGGAGGTCGTCGTGCAGGAAGCCGCCGCGCTGCCGCCCCAATCCGCCAGTCGCCAGCCGCCATAGCCGCCACCACGTCCCGCCAGGCCACCTCAGTCCGCCGCCGCCCGCTGGATTACGACTCTCCCCCCCCCTCGACGTCGCTGCAGAAGCTCAAAAGCTTCTTAAGAAGCTTCTAAGGGGGGGGCTTCCTTAACCCCCCTTCCCACTACATCCCCCAAAGGTCTATTCATACCCCCGGACCCTTGAAGAGGAGAGGGTGAAGCTCATAAAGACCTCCCATAAGCCGTTTCCACGAGCTTTCCGGGATCTTAAAATCCATACCCTATAAAGGGGTATTCCTACATAAGGGAGAAGTAAACATATTTTGAGACTACTTGCCAAGACTCGGAGGAAATTTTGAGAGCCATAAAGGGGTAAGGACAAAACCCGGAGCCCAAATCCTCTACATCTACGATGGCCCCAAAAAGATCACAAGGTGTGACTGCGAGAGGTTCATCTCCGAGCATACAAGTGGATATCTCCCCGAGCCCACAGGTCCAGGTTCTTTCAAGTTTATTTTCGCTTAAAGAAATGATTAGCTGCGCTTAGTTCCATAGGGAAGAATGCATTTTACGCTTATTTTTAATGCATGTGGCAGTGGTAAAAAGACATTTGATAAAGTATCTCTTGAAACGTTAGGCAAGGTTGAAGTATGTCATGAATTTGAAACGGGTTGCCCGCCTTAGGAGACTAGCTGCATGATGCTATTTTTGGTACATTATCAAAGTAATGAGTCTAAACATATATTACTTAGGCAAAGAAATGGAATTTATAAGTGCATTTTTTCTTCTTAGACATGGTAGGAATAAGTATGTGCCGCATGTTAGGCAACATCCTCCTCGTAATGATTTCATGAGGAAAAGTTAACACCCATAAGATATTATCCGAAAAGAAATAGAAGAGAGTACGGAAATGATCTTATGGGCTTGCAAGTGGCATGTAAAATGGAATAAATTATCACTAGCTGTAGTTTTGTATGAACTTCATTGTAGCTAGGAGAACGTTGCGTATTGCATAGTCATCATGCAAAAATGTCATTCATTAGGAGCCGCATTTAGGAGTCAAAGCATAAGATTCTCAGTATAGACAATAAGGTTGTAGGCATGACTATTTGATGTAAGTCCTAGTAGGACCTAGGAAAGTTAGTGTCCAGGTTATCAGGCATTTTTACCTTACCAAGGAAGGATAGGGTTATTGTGAACCATGTGATGCGTAGAAGCAGTGAATCGCATGTTTACACGTATTGGTGTAATTGTAACTATTAATCTCCACTAGATCTAGTTTATTACCTTTAGGAAAGGTTCATCCGTGACGCAAGACAAGTATATTGAGTTGACTAAGTCACCTAAACCACAAGGATTCTTATGGACATGGTTGGATCGATATGATAGGTATCTCAAGTGCTAACTAGGGTTTAGTGCAATAAGAATTCGACCTAGTTTTACACCGGTTGCCAAGTCAAAACCCGCAAACCCAAAGATCTTACACACATTCACGAGATGTCGAATCAATTGGATGCTCATGCATAAAATGATCTAAGGTTTTATCCTAAGGATCATTCGTTCAAATGATGAAACTCCGACTGGGTTGGAAATTCCTAGGACCGTGGACCAATATAATTAGGAATGGGTTGGGTAAGAAGACACCCTAAACCCTGCTACTCGCCTAAAGTTAATTCCGTAACCTGAATACGCCATTCAATGGGTGAAATGATCCCGTGGAATAGATACAACACATGTACAAAAAGTTGCAACATCGCATAGACTTGAGATTTGTCCACGAGAGAGTTTTGTCATTTCTTGGAAATGATGTTGGCAAGTTATTGCGCTAAGTTAACCTACAAAAGGATGAGTAATCATCCTGTTACATCCCCTTTCCTGGGAAATAGTTGCTAAGGAAAAGGAAAGTTAGGTATTTGCCTGGAAGCAATTGACCAATCAATAGATTGAAGCGACATGGTCGCTGGAATCTACCATAACAAAACCTAAAGTATTGGTAGGGTATGACCCTAACCCAAGAATGATAGGAATCTTGCCAAGTTGCAATTGATTCCGGATCGAATGCGGGTTGCATTCGGAGAAAAGGAGTCACTCCTTAATAGTTTGCCAGCTAAACAACCATTGGAATTGATTGTGCTTGTAACAGTTTAGAAAGCACTGTTTGCATTGTTTGCTCAATGAACTAAAGGATGAAAATATATCTAAATACTTCAGGTTGAAGGCCTGAAGGGAGAGGCAGCTTCGGTTACCCCCGACTGCCTGCCTGACCCTAACCAAGGGGGTTGTTAACCACGCCGGGAACGTGGACCGAACCCGCCGTGAGAGGTCTCTCCGTTGAGTTCTACTTGGAGCAGGAGGACGCTTGGGTGCCAGAGGGGGCTCTGGCCGTAAATCCCTCGCCTTCCGGGCCCTGCACAAGAGGCTAACGTGACTCGGGATTGGATCTCGAGGCCCGCATACTAGTCTACGGGCGGAAACTTGGATTAGTGATCCCTGGTGGATTACTGGATAGCCTTCGGGCGGATTATGAATACGCCTACGGGCGGAACTCCTTGTATTTCAAAGATAAAAGGATAAAATGATAACAAAGAAGTTGTTTGGCATTTTTTTTCTTTATGTCCTGTGATAAGATTACGTGAAGGAACCAGTGCATAACAGGGTTAATCAAAGAAGCTGTTTGTTATATGTCAAACTAATGTGGTAGGTAATTACATAACTAAAACAAACCGAGGAAAGTGCGGAGGATGGACCATGGGTCCGTCCTATGGATGGGTGGTCCCGGTTAGCCGGGAACTTTTCTCAAAGTCTTCGGTAAACAGTGGATGATCGTCATCTCCAAAACAAGTAACGAGAACGATGACTTAGAATTAACTATTACCCAATTCACGCTGTTTTAGGGGAATGGAATGGGACTATGCCTTATGGCAGAGAGGTCGAGCCTTGTATCCCTCTCGTTTCCCATTCTCCTTGAACCAAGTGCAGCGTGAATCCGCTTCGGACCTGGCGTTTCTGCGTAAAGTAGTTCGCTCGGGTCTGACGCTAGTTGCTGCTAGCTAATGACCAAACTAGAAAACCTTAATTCCGGTCGATCCTAAGTGGGAAACGGCCAGGACACTTCCGCTACGTGGCAGACGCGGAAAGACCTAGATTACAAAACCCGTAACATTCCATGGGAGTGCCGGGCGGAGTTCTCTAGACAGCCTTCCGATGGACTGCCAAGACGTGTCCTAGAGGATTCTAGTGGACACGTTACATTTGGTATCAGAGCCGACCAACAATGGAATTTTTTTCATGAGATTTCATTAATAATGAAGTAAAGAAATTGTTCCTGTCCAAGCATTTCCTCATCTTCAATACTGTCTTGCAGAATTACGAGGCGTGGAATAAGTTTTTGGTGTTCCGGATCATGTTTATGACTGCAATGCATTCTCCACATTATAGGCAGAGAATTGAAATGATGAACATCTTGGAGCAGATTTATAATCCATCACCTCTATATATAGAGCGAAGATGGACTGGGTCTTCAGGAATCTACTACATAGCTGCCCACCGGTTCGCTTATCTACAGACCAACCTGAAGAGGATCAAGTGGTTGGAAGATTTGAAAGTCGTGAAGCTATTCATTTTTGTGGAAGCTCACGTAAATTCGACTTTGCATATTCGAGGTCGGAGAATTGAATTGAACTCATATGTATATGAGGAAGTAACCCGTGTAATTCCAGCTGATAGGATTAAGGTATTGGGCCGCCATGGGAAGTATGGATTCCAACGGAAAGGATATCCCGAACTCCCGATGAATTATCGATTCCTAAAGATTCATGACCCAAAACCCTACTATTATACAGTTCCTGTAGACAAATCCAATACAATGTTGTTCTCCCCAAACTAAATGTAATGATTGGATTATCATCACTCGAGATGTTGTATGAGGCTACGCCATACAAATATAAATAAGGATTTCTTTTATCACTATCCGATTGTGCATCAGGGTTGTTGCAAAAAGTTAAGTAGCTTCATGAGTTACGAGATAGCTGAACTAAAGATAAGCTAATGTCAATTATCATATAATAATGTTAAGAAAACTTTTATCCAGGCACAACCCCAGGTACAGGTTCCAAATTTGCCCCCTACATCAAGTACTACTGTGATCCAGGAGAAGAAGTTCCTCCTCAAACAGATAAAGCCACCCGAGTTTGACGGGAGAGGCAGATTCGTCCAGTCGGACGCTGAGATTTGGATTGAATCTATGGAGGACTACTTCGAAGCCGCTGGCACTGCACCTACCAATCAGGCCATGCTCGCCAAATTAAAACTCACCGGTGAAGCCAGACTATGGTGGAAACAATGGTGCAGGGATCAAGGGATTTCAGAGGGGTCCGTTACCTGGGAAAAGTTAAAGCAAGCCGTGCAAGGGAGATATTTGCCACCTGCATATCGTACACAGAAAATGAATGAGTTCTATGAGCTAAAACAGTTAGGACTCACCCTTGACGCATACTACTCTAAATTTGTCTCACTCTTAAAGTATGCGCCACAAATGGACACGACACAGCAGGTGTCCAAATTTTGCGCAGGCTTAAATCCACCTGTAAATACCCGTCTCGAATCTATGCGTCCATCAGATCTTCAGGATGCACTCATTCGAGCAGCATCTATAATTCAGGAAGTGCAAGCTAAACCAAGGAGTATTAAGAACTGGTCTTATAGCGATCCAAGCAGAGGAGCATTCAGACCCTAGGTTAAGAGAGTTCAAGGCCACAATCAGGGACAAAGGAAGAAAGCAAGGACAAATAACGTCAACAACTTTGTTCCTACTCACGGTAATGGCCGAAACATCCGATGTTTCCACTGCAATGAACTCGGTCACTTCAAAAGGCAATGTCCCAAGCTTAGCGAAGGACACCGTCAAGGTGCAGGCCGCGGTCAGGGAGCCGCCGCCTGTGGAAGGGGAAGAGCTGCCTGCATTACCAATAGGCAAAGATGTGAAGCAGAAGAAGGGGAAGACCCGACTATGGAAGCGGAATTCGAAAGAGCGATGGTCCATGCTGCTTTTCACAAGAAGGGGCCGAATCGCCAGTTCTCGGTAATTCAAACATCGTCGGACTATCAAGGTAAAGGTTTCAAAACCTTGATTGATTGTGGCAGTACACATTCCTTTATCTCACCAGCGTGTGCTAAGAGATTAGGAATAGCCACAGTAGAAGCACCTACCCTACTTGTGGAATTGGCAAACGGTCGTGAGGTAACTTGTGCTAGGCAAACTGCTAAGGAGGAGTTCTATCTGGGAGGAAAGAAAACCTCAGCCAAATTCAGAGTCATGAATTTAGGTATCCATGAGTGCCTACTCGGGATGGATTGGCTTAAGCCTAATGATGCTCACATCCACTGTGGAAAGGGTCAAGTTTCTTTCCGAAACTCTGAAAGAGAGTTTGTTACGACTCAAGGTGAAGCGGGAGTGCCAAGGATCCAGTTAGCCAAAGTATCGCGGATCATAAAAGGGGTTAGGAAAGGATTACCTGTTTACTTGATCAAACTCAACAAGTTAGATCAAAAGCAAGAGTCTCATGAGGGACCCTCTTGGCTAAAAGAATACGCTGACGTATTCCCTGAGGAATTAACTGAATTCCCACCTCCAAGAGAAGTTGATCATGAAATAAGGCTAATACCTGGAGCTGCACCAATTGCAAAGAGACCTTATAGAATGTCCATTCCGGAAGCTATTGAGTTGAAGGAACAACTCAAGCAACTGTTAAACCAAGGCTACATCCGGCCTAGCAATTCACCATGGGGAGCTCCAGTTCTATTCCAGAAGAAGAAAGATGGGACACTTCGTCTATGTATTGATTACCGTGGGTTGAATCAATCAACGGTCAAGAACAAGTATCCTATTCCTAGAATAGATGAGCTTCTCGATCACCTTCAAGGTGCAAAGATCTTCTCCAAAATTGATCTCAGGTCAGGTTACTATCAAATCAGGATCAAGGATGAGGATATTCCAAAAACGGCCTTCAATACAAGATATGGGCACTTTGAATTCTTGGTTATGTCATTCGGGCTTACAAATGCACCTGTCACCTTCAATAGATTAATGCAGGATATTTTTAGACCATATCTTGATGATTTCGTGCTTGTCTTCTTCGACGACACTTTAGTCTATTCTAAACAGGAAGAAGATCATGAACCTCAACTACGGATTGTTTTGGAGACAATGAGGTCTCATAAGCTGTATGCAAAAATGAAGAAGTGTGCATTCTTCAAAAGTCACATTGAATATCTAGGATTCATAGTATCATCAGAAGGAATATCAGTAGACCCAGCCAAAGTCAGAGATGTGCTTGAATGGCCAATACCATTATCCGTCAAAGAGATAAGCAGTTTTCTTGGCTTGACAGGATGGTATAGGATCTTTATCAAAAACTACGCTTTGATTGCAGCACCTCTTACCGACTTACTAAAGAAGCAGACTTCTATTACATGGTCAACTCCCGAACAAAATAGCTTCGACCAATTGAAGCAATGTTTAGTATCAGCACCTATTCTGAAACTTCCTGACCTCAATAAGGAGTTCGAGGTAGTAACTGATGCCAGCATTCTTGCCTTGGGGTGTGTTCTTATGCAGGAAGGTCATCCAGTAGCATATTCTTCAAGGAAATTGAAGAGTCACGAAAAGAATTATGCCACGCATGATCTGGAGTTATTAGCTGTCATCCATGCTCTAAAGCTTTGGAGACACTACCTGATGGGTAACAAGTTTACTCTAGTAACAGATCATAAGAGTCTCAAATGGATTTTTACCTAGAACGAGCTCAACATGAGGCAACGTCGATGGATTGAAGTATTGGAGGAATATGATTTTGAAATCAAGTATCGACCAGGGAAAGAGAATGTAGTTGCCGATGCACTCAGTCGCAAGGCATTCCTAAACTCCCTAATCTTGCAGAATCCATCAACGGCCAGATCTCTGGCTACAAAGGTATCTATGTCAAGCAACCCTATACTCGAACTAGCTAAAGAAGAAGCAAGCCATGACTTAGCCTACCAAGCAATGATAAAAGAAATATCTACCAAGGATCAGAATCTGAAGTTACAGGCCAAGTATCATGAATTTTCTATTGACAATGGACTTATTTACTACAGAACAAGACTATGTATTCCAACAAGCCAGTCACTTAAGCAGAAGATATTATGGGAAGCTCATGACTCCCCTTTCGCAGGACATCCTGGCTATGCAAAAACTCTTAATGCAGTTAGGAAGAGCTATCATTGGGAGAGGCTCAAAGGTGACGTCCTCAAATATGTCACTGAATGTTTGTCTTGCCAACATATCAAGGCTGAACATGTCATGATGCCAGGAAAATTGCAACCACTTGACATTCCCCAAATGAAATGGGAATTCATCAGTATGGACTTTGTGGTGGGCTTACCCCAAGTCCAAGGAGGATACAACTCCATTATGGTTGTAGTTGACATGCTTACTAAGGTTGCACACCTGATTCCAGTAAAGACAAACTATAAAGCCTCCGACATTGCTAGAGTGTTTATCAAAGAAATATTCAAGCTACATGGGTTACCTAGAAGGATCATTAGCGATCGAGACTCTCTTTTCACTTCACACTTCTGGAAAGCTATCTTTGAAGCTATTGGGACCCAACTTTATTTTAGCACTGCCTACCATCCCCAAACAGATGGACAAACAGAGCGAGTAAATCAAATCATTGAGGATATGCTTAGGGCTTACTGCTGTCGAGAGCCGAAGAGATGGATTCAGTACTTGCCGTTAGTAGAATTTGCCTACAATGCTTCTTACTAGCAGAGCATTCAAATGACCCCTTTCCAGGCATTGTATGGTCATGATTGTTGAAGTCCCCTAAATTTTTCTGATCCTACCCTGAGAGTGGAAGCTTCAAGACAAATGTTGGAGGACATGGATGACCAAATAAGGTCAATAAGACAAGACATACAAGCAGCCAAAGATAGACAAAAGGCATATGCGGATTTGAAACGCCAAGAGAGGGTCTTCGGAGAAGGAGACATGGTCTTCATTCGTGTACGGCCGAAAAAGAGTTCTTTATCTCTAGGTGAATGCAAGAAGCTAAGTCCAAGGTATTGTGGTCCGTATAAAATCCTCAAATGCCTAGGACCCAATGCTTATAAATTGCAACTTCCTGATAACCTAAAAGTTCATAATGTATTCCATATTAGTCTCTTAAAAAAATATGTACCCAACCCAAATCATGTACTTGATGACCAACAAATTGTAATGCCTAGTCAAGGAGTCCTTGAACTAAGACCGGAAAAGATTTTAGATGTCAGGGAGAGACAATTGAGATCTAGAACCTTGAAAGAATGCCTCGTCCAGTGGAAAGATTATCCCGAAGAGGATGCTACCTGGATGGATGAAAGCTCTCTCAATCTTCAATATCCCCAGTTTATCTCGAGATGAGGACATCTCGATTCTTCTAAGGGGGAGAGAATGTAATATTTCCGCGCACTGCGTACCGTAAATATTAACTTCCCGCACGCCGTGTAAACCCTGTGCAAGGTTATCCCCTACATCGTATTATTGGGAGCATAATCCATACCGTGCACGCTCAAAAATGAGGCCTCCACATTGTAAATAAGAGGCTAAGGTTGAAAACCGTAAAAGCCGCGAGGGAACACCCTTTTTCTTGAAGGGCCAATTTGGAGATTTTTAGGCAAATTTTTCTAAATTAATATCCCTTCCCCCAGCCGATGCATGGCTGGAGGAGAGGGAGTGTGGGGAGGAATGGCCAAGGAGGAGTGAGTCGGATTGCATGAGGAGGAGTCCTCCACGTGTGTGGAGGCCCTCTTCGCCCCCCACCCCCCCTTCCCCCAAGGCCTATAAAAACCCCCCCTCCCAAGGGATAAGGTAGGAGGATGGGCTGTGAGAAGGTGGAGAGGTCGCCGTGTTGAAGGAGGTCGCCGTGGAGAGGAGGTCGTCGTGCAGGAAGCCGCCGCGCTGCCGCCCCAATCCGCCAGTCGCCAGCCGCCATAGCCGCCACCACATCCCGCCAGGCCACCTCAGTCCGCCGCCGCCCGCTGGATTACGACTCCCCCCCCCTCGACGTCGCTGCAGAAGCTCAAAAGCTTCTTAGAAGCTTCTTAAGAAGCTTCTAAGGGGGGGGCTTCCTTAACCCCCCTTCCCACTACATCCCCCAAAGGTCTATTCATACCCCCCGACCCTTGAAGAGGAGAGGGTGAAGCTCATAAAGACCTCCCATAAGCCGTTTCCACGAGCTTTCCGGGATCTTAAAATCCATACCCTATAAAGGGGTATTCCTACATAAGGGAGAAGTAAACATATTTTGAGACTACTTGCCAAGACTCGGAGGAAATTTTGAGAGCCATAAAGGGGTAAGGACAAAACCCGGAGCCCAAATCCTCTACATCTACGATGGCCCCAAAAAGATCACAAGGTGCGACTGCGGGAGGTTCATCTCCGAGCATACAAGTGGATATCTCCCCGAGCCCACAGGTCCAGGTTCTTTCAAGTTTATTTTCGCTTAAAGAAATGATTAGGCGCACTTAGTTCCATAGGGAAGAATGCATTTTACGCTTATTTTTAATGCATGTGGCAGTGGTAAAAAGACATTTGATAAAGTATCTCTTGAAACGTTAGGCAAGGTTGAAGTATGTCATGAATTTGAAACGGGTTGCCCGCCTTAGGAGACTAGCCGCATGATGCTATTTTTGGTACATTATCAAAGTAATGAGTCTAAACATATATTACTTAGGCAAAGAAATGGAATTTATAAGTGCATTTTTTCTTCTTAGACATGGTAGGAATAAGTATGTGCCGCATGTTAGGCAATATCCTCCTCGTAATGATTTCATGAGGAAAAGTTAACACCCATAAGATATTATCCGAAAAGAAATAGAAGAGAGTACGGAAATGATCTTATGGGCTTGCAAGTGGCATGTAAAATGGAATAAATTATCACTAGCTGTAGTTTTGTATGAACTTCATTGTAGCTAGGAGAACGTTGCGTATTGCATAGTCATCATGCAAAAATGTCATTCATTAGGAGCCGCATTTAGGAGTCAAAGCATAAGATTCTAAGTATAGACAATAAGGTTGTAGGCATGACTATTTGATGTAAGTCCTAGTAGGACCTAGGAAAGTTAGTGTCCAGGTTATCAGGCATTTTTACCTTACCAAGGAAGGATAGGGTTATTGTGAACCATGTGATGCGTAGAAGCAGTGAATCGCATGTTTACACGTATTGGTGTAATTGTAACTATTAATCTCCACTAGATCTAGTTTATTACCTTTAGGAAAGGTTCATCCGTGACGCAAGACAAGTATATTGAGTTGACTAAGTCACCTAAACCACAAGGATTCTTATGGACATGGTTGGATCGATATGATAGGTATCTCAAGTGCTAACTAGGGTTTAGTGCAATAAGAATTCGACCTAGTTTTACACTGTTGCCAAGTCAAAACCCGCAAACCCAAAGATCTTACACACATTCACGAGATGTCGAATCAATTGGATGCTCATGCATAAAATGATCTAAGGTTTTATCCTAAGGATCATTCGTTCAAATGATGAAACTCCGACTGGGTTGGAAATTCCTAGGACCGTGGACCAATATAATTAGGAATGGGTTGGGTAAGAAGACACCCTAAACCCTGCTACTCGCCTAAAGTTAATTCCGTAACCTGAATACGCCATTCAATGGGTGAAATGATCCTGTGGAATAGATACAACACATGTACAAAAAGTTGCAACATCGCATAGACTTGAGATTTGTCCACGAGAGAGTTTTGTCATTTCTTGGAAATGATGTTGGCAAGTTATTGCACTAAGTTAACCTACAAAAGGATGAGTAATCATCCTGTTACATCACCTTTCCTGGGAAATAGTTGCTAAGGAAAAGGAAAGTTAGGTATTTGCCTGGAAGCAATTGACCAATCAATAGATTGAAGCGACATGGTCGCTGGAATCTACCATAACAAAACCTAAAGTATTGGTAGGGTATGACCCTAACCCAAGAATGATAGGAATCTTGCCAAGTTGCAATTGATTCCGGATCGAATGCGGGTTGCATTCGGAGAAAAGGAGTCACTCCTTAACAGTTTGCCAGCTAAACGACCATTGGAATTGATTGTGCTTGTAACAGTTTAGAAAGCACTGTTTGCATTATTTGCTCAATGAACTAAAGGATGAAAAGATATCTAAATACTTCAGGTTGAAGGCCTGAAGGGAGAGGCAGCTTCAGTTACCCCCGACTGCCTGCCTGACCCTAACCAAGGGGGTTGTTAACCACGCCGGGAACGTGGACCGAACCCGCCGTGAGAGGTCTCTCTGTTGAGTTCTACTTGGAGCAGGAGGACGCTTGGGTGCCAGAGGGGGCTCTGGCCATAAATCCCTCACCTTCCGGGCCCTGCACAAGAGGCTAACGTGACTTGGGATTGGATCTCGAGGCCCGCATACTAGTCTACGGGCGGAAACTTGGATTAGTGGGATTGCTGAATAGCCTTCGGGCGGATTATGAATACGCCTACGGGCGGAACTCCTTGTATTTCAAAGATAAAAGGATAAAATGATAACAAAGAAGTTGTTTGGCATTGTTTTTCTTTATGTCATGTGATAAGATTACGTGAAGGAACCAGTGCATAATAGGGTTAATCAAAGAAGCTGTTTGTTATATGTCAAACTAATGTGGTAGGTAATTACATAACTAAAACAAACCGAGGAAAGTGCGGAGGATGGACCATGGGTCCGTCCTATGGATGGGTGGTCCCGGTTAGCCGGGAACTTTTCTCAAAGTCTTCGGCAAACAGTGGATGATCGTCATCTCCAAAACAAGTAACGAGAACGATGACTTAGAATTAACTATTACCCAATTCACACTGTTTTAGGGGAACGGAATGGGACTATGCCTTATGGCAGAGAGGTCGAGCCTTGCATCCCTCTCGTTTCCCATTCTCCTTGAACCAAGTGCAGCGTGAATCCGCTTCGGACCTGGCGTTTCTGCGTAAAGTAGTTCGCTCGGGTCTGACGCTAGTTGCTGCTAGCTAATGACCAAACTAGAAAACCTTAATTCCGATCGATCCTAAGTGGGAAACGGCCAGGACACTTCCGCTACGTGGCAGACGCGGAAAGACCTAGATTATAAAACCCGTAACATTCCATGGGAGTGCCGGGCGGAGTTCTCTAGACAGCCTTCCGATGGACTGCCAAGACGTGTCCTAGAGGATTCTAGTGGACACGTTACATTGGCACTTAGGTAAGTAGCCTCGTCATCATCGTTTCACCCAACACATATGACATGTCCATAATACACAATAGGGAAAGTAATATGTATTAGTTTTAAATTTATTATTAGTACAATTGAGTTCATCCACAAGTTTTAGAGGACCTAGTGGAGTTCTATATAGTGCAAACAGGAGGCTAAAAACATTGAAAAGTATCCAAAGTTAATTTTATTTTCAAAATGCCTCCTCTTTTGCAACCACTCATCTGTTTCTACTTTAATGATGACATCTAGCAATGAACTTTGTGTTCTGAGTATAAGTCAACTTTATAATGTACATACCAATCTCCTCTATAAAAACTTCTGTGTTGTCTTTCTCAAAGCTCCTCAAATCTAAGAGAGGACTTGAGATCGTTACTTTGTTACAAAAAACACTAAGCGTATGTTCACCAAAATTAATGACATGATTCATGAGATTGTGAGGAGCCACTTGCATTTTATAGTTGGAATTTCATGACATTGATGATGATGACTCTGATTACAAGCTACTTGCCTATTTTTAGAATCTCCAAATGGTGAAGACTCTTCTTTTTAGCATGTGCAATGTAAAAGAAGAAACATCAAAATCCAATATAGAATTACATTGTGTAAGCATGTAGGTATCAAACATTGATCCATTATATAAATGTAATCTTTTACCAAGAAACACCAAAATCTAATTTTCATTATTGGTGAGCTTGATGAGAGTAATATTACTTTTATATTTGATCCAAGAGGACTGCTACACAAATGTTTGCAGACCAGGGGGAAGGACTAAATACGTCACGTGCTTTTGCATGGCTAAGAGATTAGCAGCTATGAGATTATGGTGGATTTTATTTCAACCCGACAAAGACATATTCCAATGTCAAATGGACTTGGTGGCATAACTGCATATGTACATATGCAAGATGATGCATCCTTTATTAAGGTCTAATAATAGAATGAAAAAGGGGGAGACATTATGTATTTCATTAAATTATTAAGGGGTTTAATGTGCTTTTAGGATGCATGCGTAGGGTCGGTAGCAATGTTCATTTTGCCGCCATTTTGAGGGAGACGTGTTATAACTCAACCAATATTGAGAGAGAGAGAGAGAGGTTTCTTTGAGTTATGGTATCGTCACTATTCATCTGCCTATCCTCTAATCCTCTCACTTTGTTGTCATTATTCATCTACAATACTGCCTATGGCTTCTATAGAGGAGGGGGCTTTCGAGGTCGTCAGTCCAGGAGCAGCTGGTGCAGGTAGGCAACCATCGATTAATTTTTGAGATAGCTACTGTTCATCGCCTACATCGCCTCCTTTCCACACCCGACAGGATGGGGTCTGGATCTTCATTCTTGATTGCAGAAATAGTGTCTACTCGTCGCACAAAATCTTGTTCAGAAATCAAACATGATCAGACTGCTTCATAAATTCAACCGCCGCGAAACTGGGCGCTTACTCTTCAGCTCGATTAAGCAGGCCCAAGGGGCCGCTGCGGTCGACGGGCACGAACTCTAGCTGAAGGCGGCACGCCTTCCGGGAGGATCTGGCTGGTCGAAGGCATACCAGCGTGGGGCGGGCAGCAAGGGGCCCCTCTACACCCAGTCACACTTGCCGTCGGCGTAGGGCGCACCTTCCCAGTCGCACTTGCCGTCGGCGCAGGGCGCGAAGGTGCGCACCATATTCTTGGTGCCGTCGTAGAAGCTGCCCGTGTGCGTGAGGGTGCCGTCGGAGGTCCAGGTGCCCGAGCCCCTTGGGCGTGTTTGATCGAGTTGTGCTTTATGCCAGTTTCGCAGCGGTTGAATGTCAGCTACACATCATATAGCAAACCTTACTAAAAAGAACAAGCTAGATCTCCCACAGCATGCAGGTATCCAGCAACACGTCATCCTTTTGACATCAATATATAAGCACCTATTCAAAGATTCAATATTAAAGATTCAGATCAGAAGCGATGTACGACGGGAATCAATATCGTCGAAATATATTTAGTTGGATTAGAAGAGGACGCGGAAGATGGGCCGTGGGAAGGTGGAGCTGCGTCGGATCGAGAATGCGACTATGTGCAACGTCGTGACCTTCAGCAAGCGCGCATAGAGCCGGACTGTTCAAGAAGGCCAAGGAACTGATCGTCATCCGTGTGACACTGAGGTATCTCTCTCTCTCTCTCTCTCTCTCTCTCTCTCCCCTTCACCTGTCCCCCCTCCCTCCCCTCCCTTAATTCATACTAGAATGAATACTTGTAAATAAGTCTTGCGATATGTTTTGATTTGTAGTAGGTTGCTAGGAGTACTTTCATGGTCATGGTCATCATCTACAAGTAAAGCACAACTATACCAAACATACCAATTAAACATAGGAAACAACTATAACCTAGACAGGGGTCAATATCATTTTCACTAAGAATATTGTGTAAATTTCACTTGGATTTATAAACCTAATTGTAGTTTCTAAGCTCTTAAATGTATGAAACTTTTGGTGGGATGCTTTGCAAGGAAATTATTGTCTTTTTGCTGATCAAGCTAGTACAAGCATGGGGTCTCTTTCACACATGCATGTATATTTTCTCTATCTTCATGTGCCTCTTTCTCTATTTATGTATTTCCTATCTATCTACCTAGCTATCTTAAGTACTATGGCACAAGGCACATCTCACTTACAAGTCATTTAGTGTTGGGTGAGGGATCTATCATATCATGAAGCTCCTAATAGCATAAGAGGTATTGTGAACCAATAAAACATGATGTCACTTATATAAAGTTATGCTTGAGATTGCCTTGAGTAACTAGATTTACTCTTTCTAGGGTTGTAAAAAATCCTAGTATCATTGTTAGTCTGGTTCTTTCCACAAGTTCTTTTTCAATAGGGGTCTTTACATTTGGCTTTTGTCGGTTTCCTTCATTGTAGACTTGAGATTTTAGTAGCTTCTTGTATATCCATCTTGTTAGAGACCTAATTTTATGCATCCTTCATCAATCCACTTTGTGTCTTTCTTGATTTTATGTAAATCTTTCATGGGATACTCTTCTTTTGTTCATATGGTGTCTACCCCTGGGTTACTAACTCTTCACATTCCTTACTTATCTATATCGTAAGTCAAGTTTTCCTCATCAAGTTTTCTATTTTGTGGAGTTTCCTAAACAATTCCACTTTTCTTGCATCCTAGTGCTAAGTAAAATTGGCCCCCATATGGATTGATCTTTGTGTTTCTGACCATATCTCTAGTTTTCCTAGTCTAGTCCAATATGAATATGTCATTTCATAATTGTGGATAAAGAAGATTGTAAAACCACAGGCAGAAGGGATAACTGTTGTGACGGACTACTAAGTGCTTATAGTTCTTGAGAATCTTTATTTTTCTTAAGCCTAAATCACATATTCAATGTGCCTTCATATATGAATCAGTTCGTACAATTATGTGCTTTAAGTTCATACACTTATTGAGAAGTATTTATCTTTTCTAAAGTATAAATCAACTTTTCTATATGTTTTAGCATATCAATCTTCCACCTTTGATATGTAACTTTAATATATAGATTGATTATTTTTTATTTATGTCTATGTTTCGGGAAGCCATAATGAATAATTTAAGGAGATGTCAATGCAATTATAAGTGTAGGCATTCAACCCTTGGTTATCAGAATGTTACTAGACAAACTTACTATGCACACAGTCGCAAGGATATGAATGGGATAATACATTCATCAGTTCTGGCTCATCAAGAATGTCAAAATTCTACTAACAATGATGTTCCTATGAGTGAAGATAACCCTCCTATGGATCAACCATCATCTCACTCTTTGCCTAGATGCAGGCGTTTGTGGTGCACATGCAAAACATATTGTGGAGGTGGACGTATGGTTCCTCACTCAACATATGCAAGACACATGAAAATTGAGGAAAGATTTAAGAGTCTCACTACTAATCTTGGTTTACGTGACTCTCAAGGACTACCACAAGATGACATTCTACTAGAGCATAATGACATGGGAGATGAGGTCCATAATGACCCATCACATGAGATTGACAATTTAGACGAAATGGAGGATAATGAGGTGGAACCACAACATGAAGTGTTCGATATGGATGATGTTGAACCTTTTTTATTTGACAAAATCATTCAAAGAATAATTCAATTGCAAGCACTTTGGGATGAGCATCAAGCTTCAATTGAGTTTCAAGATAAAATGCTTAAAATTGTTTTTGGTGATATGGTAAGTTCTAATCCCCCCCAAGCACATATGGACAATATATATATGCCAAGCTTGGCCAAACTACTAGTGCAAATGCCTAACACATGGGATGGAGACTTGAATGGTATAAATATTCCTACTTGTTGGGAGAAACTTGGTATCATGTTCACACGGCTAGGTATGGTTAACTCCCAACGTTACAGGGTATGCCAAGGAAGTGAGAGCTCTATTCATGCACCATTGCTTTATCAGCCAAGCAAGGAGGATAACTACATTAGAGACACAATTGAATGCTTGTGTAACACCAGAAAAGGAGGAAGGAAGAAGTTAAAGCGTGATTGTTCACAATGTTGTGAAAAGTGTTCCAAGTGTTCTCTACCGAGAAAAGATATGCTCTCTTTTGACTATGTCTCCATTAGAGAAAAATTGTGTCTACTAACTAGAAGTAGAACTCTATGCCATGAATTATTGGAAATGTGGAGAAATAAAAACAAATGGTTAATACAGGCGAATACACTTTGTGATTCTACAATAAATGAGTTTTGGGATGGTACAAAATGCAAAAGTGTAAATGATTTTTGGAATCCTGAATCATACTTTGAGCTTCCATTGATATGTAATAACATGCATTGCAAACAAGTCTATATAGCTTGGCCTTCTGCCCAAAGGTCACCATTGCTTGATCATTCATGGGATGATATTGAGAGTGCCTACAAGTTTATCTGCAAATCATGTCAAACTCACATACATGGGTACAAAAGGATTTGTAAGGTACACTTTATTATCATGCTCATTTTTTTAATTAATATAAATGAAATCTGATATAGGTTACTAAAATGTGGTGTGTTTTGTGATAAATAGGGTGATCCACGCAATTTCGCCTTGTTATTACATTGGGATGGATTCCAAGCCTCAAAGACAACCCAGAAGAATTGTGGAGTTGTTGAAATCAAAATTCTCAATGTTGGAAAGAGCTCCTTTATTGGAGTTATACCGGTTTTATTTATTCCATTTAGTTGCAAAAAAGTTATTGGAAGCTCTAGTAAACTCTTTCACATATTCATGCAGCCATTGATAGATGAATTAGAAAGTCTATCTGTTGATGGATTTGAAGTAGACTTCAATTATCCAGTCACACAGATTGTTGAACATGAAAATTCTCTTAGTCGAAGATTCATTGAACGTGCTATGCTAATGATGGTAACTGGAGACCATCCAGCTCAGTGCAAGATTGGATCCTTCAAAGATGGTGGTCAATCGTTTTGTCATAGAGACAAAGCAATAGCCACTTTGGAGGGTGAGCGCTCAGGACGTTACTTGTATGATCAAAATAGATTCCAGTTGAGATATAGACCAATTAAAAGATCAACCAATGAAATGCTTAGTTCTTTGACTATGGCAAAGCAAGCCCTCACCCAAGCAGAAAGAGAAGAGATTTTGAAAGATGCGGGACTTTCTAGTAGATCATGCTTGTGGAGACTATATGAACTCTATGGCTTTGATTTATCCCTGGACCTTGTATATGATTGCATGCATATTTTGGCTCTAAATTTGTTCTCAAAATATATATGTGCTCTAATAAGGACTATGGATAACAGGATGAAAGTAAAAATTGATGAGACAACACATCGTGTCAGTAAAGTGACACCATACTCTATTCATTATGGTCGCTGGCCAAGATATCCTAGTAAGTATTGTGAGAGCTACAAGGCTGAGGAAAATCAAAAGTGGATTCAATGGTGTTTGCCTTATGTACTATGTGAGATTGAAGGTATTCCGAAGGTTTTCTATGACCTAGGATTGATTCTGATAGACATTGCTCATGCTTTTTACAACTACACTCGTGACCATGGTTGGTCTAGAGAAAATATAGACACTTTGAGAGAATTGCTTGGTTCATGGAGAGTAAGCTCTGAGGAGCTCTTAAGATCAAACTCGGCTCCTTTGGAACATGTTGCAGGTATAAATATTTTTTATTTTCTTAGTTTCTTTATTTATATAGCAATTATATTTCACTTTAATCGTGTATACTTTCTTGTCTTACTAAATGTAGGTTTTGGAGAATTCTTGGATGACATTATTCGACATGGTAGTCATGATGCTTTCTGGTGTTATATTTATGAGCATATGGTCTCAGTATATGTCAATATCAAGATAAATAACAAAGATAATGAGATTTTTTATGCAAACTACCAAAGACGAAGATTCTTTACATGGATATTTATGCATATTACAAAAGACCAACATGACAGACTTATGTCGTATCAAAGGATGACAAGAGAACTCCACAAAGCTTTACTACCACCTGATGGATACTTAGTGGATTCTAATAGGTACGATGAATGTCCAGAATGGCATGCATCAGGTCTCATGCATGTATCATGTGTGGAGAAAGCAAAAGAAATATGGAGTTTTTTAGAAAAGGCTAATGATTGTGCATGCAAAAGAGTAGCTCTAACAAAGGGAATAACCATAGGAGCAAAGAAGTTAAGACGCAGGGATGCAACTAATGAAGAAAAGAGATATGTTCATCATAGCTTCAACATAGAGGTAGAAACAATGACAGAATATAAAAAGGTTTTTCTAAAGGGAGAAGTTTATAAAGTGGGAGATAAAGTGGTGGTAAGATGCGATGAAGACTCTAGAGTGGACATAGATGTTGGCCATTGGAAAGCATGCATATCATCATTTTTTTCGTTTGAATGCAATGGTGAAGTGAAACTGTTTTTTGGAGCTTATTACTACAGACAATGTATTATGGTTGAAAGTGGCCATGAAAGTCTAGTTGTGGATACCACTACAGGTATGAGTTTCTTGCAAAATGGTTTTGTTCCATTTTCATGGGATTGTATTAGACCAATACAATCATTGTTACACAAATTTATTCCACTTCAACATGGAAACAATATCATCGCATATGAGACAAAAGATTTGAGACCAAGGTCATATTTGATTAAGATAGGTTGCATCGGTTGCATTCCTCCTTGGCTAGAGGAAAATGATGTTGTCTATATGAAGTTTCATCTAGATGCTTTATGTGAGCCAAATGACCTCAAATGTGCCGTTATAAGAGCAGTACACTATGGCATGAAGCAAGTAAAAGTGGGTTGGCTAACTAATGTACACTTGCAAGAAAATATTTGGAAAGTGAGAATAGAGGATCAAGATTGGAAGGATTGGTAGCTATGTGTATCCACGAAAAAGCAATGGCAAGTACTCAAAATAAAAGTAATTGCAATTGACAATAAAAGAAAGATTGTACCTACCATGTGGCATTCGCATGAGCATGAGGCAACAATGTTATGACGGTATGTTTATTGAAGTCTTTTGTTTTGTATTGCTTAATGTAATTTACATTTTCAAACATTATGACGGTATGTTTATTGAAGTCTTTTGTTTTGTATTGCTTAATGAAATTTACATTTTCAAACATGCATTGCAAACACTTTCTTATTGTTACCGTGCCTATGTAGGTTTGCCATGTCGACTTCTAATCTAGAGATGATGGCTCTTTTGAAAAAAATGATGAGTGAGGATCCCAAACTACTTGGGCTTGTGGATTCAGTTTGTGGAAGAAGTGAAAGGTAACTAACTCTAATAACTAAATTTATACCTAATTTTATTACTAATTCATGTGTTCTAATCCAAGTGCTAAGAAATTAAGTGATTTAGTTTGATATAGCACTTCTTTTTAAAAAATACAAGTCTCTTATGTTTCTAAACTTTGGTTTATTATGTGTACATAAAGGTAACAAAATCACAAATGATGGTACAAGAGATAATGAAACAATGAAAGCTAAGGAGGTCATTGGCCCTAATGTCTCTTCAAATCACGATACAGGTATATGTCTTTATTTCTACTAAACATTGAAAATTAAAATTTGTACATATATTACAGCTTGCTTTATTATGTGATTCATTTTGAGATTAACTAGCTTTAATTAGTCTCTTTGCCTAATTTAAAATGTTCATAGTTATTCATATTTTTAAACTTTGGGTAATTGTGTGTATATATTAATAAACATAGATAAAAGAACAACAAAAGGTGGGAAAAGAGCTAATGTAAGAAAGGGAGATCAGGAGGTTACTTGCGATAATGTTTCTTCAAGTCAAGATGCAGGTACCAACTTTAAGGATCAAAAACTTGTACAAATTTGGTGACCCAAATTGATACAAAATATCTAATTACTTTCTTTTGTGTTATTGAAAATTTTCATAACCTTTTATTATCGTGAGCTTTGGTTAACTCTATGTATATATAGGTAAACAAGTTACTAAAGATGACACAAGAGACAATGCAAGAAAGGAAGACATTGAGATTGCTTCCCTTAACACTTATTCAAGCCAAGAATCAGGTATTACGAGCTTTCTTATGTTGATAATGAGCCATTTTTTGAAATGGTTATACTAACTAATGATATTTGATCACTTGAGTATCAATAGGAGTGATACGCATACCATCATATGATGATATCTATCGGCCACCCATGTTGAAATTTAGAGAAGAGGGTAGACTTTATGGAAAAAAGCTCTTGGCTGAATACTTTAAAAGTCAACACACTGTCATGCTCGAAAATTATCATCGAGTACATAGGTGGTTTGAATCCTTAAACCCAGATGATCTACGTTATAAAAATGTGGATAAAGAGTATATCATGAAAATCATATCAGAGAATCACCATGAGATTTTACCATTGAAGTTTATTGGATGTGAGTACATATGGAGAGAGAATGACATATATGAGTGGTGGAAGGGTACAAAGCAAGATGAAAGAAAGTATTTGAAGAAAAAAGATATTTTAAAGAAGGTAAGTTGATTGTGAAATTTTTTATTGGCTTTCCTAATATTTGAGGTGTAGATTCTTAGTTATTGAACCATTAATCTTATGACATATAGAGAGAATTATCAGCATCTCTTGGAGTGGATGATGTAGATAAGCTTCAAAATGTATCAAATGACATAACATCATCAATGGTAAGATGATATGATTTATAAGTTTGATATCATAAGTGTAGGATTGGTTGTTTTTCTCCTATACTCATTTAGGGGTGTCTATTGATGGCAGAGTGAACCATATGTTGCTACTATTGATTCTAATCAACTTGATGTATACATTCCTAGCATGGATGATATTGCAAATGAACAAGGTTTGAAAAAGGTATCTTATAATCTTACATGTTTATCATTTTTGTACTTGATTCCATATATTTTGGAGACATTTGATATATACACATGATCTTATTTTGTTGATGTAGCATCTTGAAGAAAGTAGCTCCTTTGAAGGACAACAATACAAGCAAACTGATTTATCATTGCAAGTAATGCTTTTAAGCTCATATCTAATAACTTTCTTTGAGAATGTCTCTTATATAGATACTTATACATTAACTTTCATTTCCCATAGATGAATATGTTCGTGGAGGAAGAAAAGAGCTTTGAAGAATTTCAATGTTATACATCCGATGAGGTTCTTTGCTTTATATTAAATTTAAGATTGACCATATGATTCATGTTCTTAACAATATCTTATCCTTTATATGCTTAAAATGTAGGATGTTGAAAATGAAGATGAGACACTTGATATGGAAAATTGTGCCAGTTTTTCAAAGTTATTGTCACATAGTTTAGACAAAATAATGTACTCAACTAAACGTCAAGAAACTCTGGAACAAAGTATCCATAGTTCAAGCAATGATAAGGTATGTAACTTTTTTTCTATATAAATTTTTTAAATGTGATTACTAATTTTAGTTTTGAATGTAGGCTAATCCAGATGATGACATTAATGAAACATCTCGAAAAAGTAAAAGAAAGAGGAAGGTATTTGATATATGTTTGTGAGAGAACAATAGCGTCATAGTTTAGTGAATAACTAAAGATATGATTTATTACATAACTATTTATTTTACGTGTTGACTAGCCAAGTGAGAAGATGAAGGATCCTTTGTAACAAAGAAGCATGAAACGAGGTACCAATATCAACGAAAAAGAACCAAAGGTGCTAGATGTAAATGTTTATATTTTTGTTTATGTCATGCATGAAAAGCATAATCTAATTTTTTTATTTTATTTGAATTAGGAATTTAAAGATCTCCTAAACCAAGGCATTGAGATTAACATTTCAAATGATGATTAAAGGGTAGATTTATAGTTTATATATATATATATATATAAATAATAGTCATGTAGTTAAATTTATGGCTTTTCATATTATAATTTGTGTCATTTAATTATCTATACATAGTATAATAAGTTACTTATTCTCTTTTTGTTATTCAATGCAGGTTAATATGACACAAAAGAGAACATGGAAACCATACTTTTGAAGTATCTTGGTGTGCCTACAATTCATGATATGTACTTTTCTTTAAAGAGTACATACATGAATCTCAAAAAGATTGAAGCTAGCTTTAGAGTCTTGATTAAGGATACAAAGAAGCCAACAAGTGATGATATGATTAAGGAGATTATTTATTGGCTACTAGGAAATGGCAAAGTTGTATTAAACAAAAATAGCAATGTGCTTAGTCTAGATAATGTGGAAGTTTTAGCATAACTTCTACTTTGAGTTAAGAATTTATTGCTTTTCAACATATTGGATATTTGAGGGATTACTCAAACATTTTTTACTTTGCAACATATTGGAGATTTAAGGGATAAAACAATCAAGACACACATGTTGCTTAATTAGTTTTTTGTTCTATGCTCCTTTAAAAGTAATTTCATTTTTCTTTTGGTTGCTAGAAGTAGATGTTGATGTCTTAATTTTTTAAATCTATTTTGATCATTAGATGTATGTTATTGATCCTTACTTAGAAATGATGACATTCTCTATATAATTTTCTAGTTAAAAATTTGTTGTGTAATTTCTTGTTTGATATTAGCATGTCTAAGAGTAAGGGCAAAGTAGATAAAGTGATAAGGAAAAAAGAGAATTCACATGGAATTCCCTAGTTGAAAGTACATATAAGTAGGGAATGTAAAAAATAGGAAAAATGAGAGATTTCCTAGTGAAAGTACCTAGGGAATCACCTCTAGAATTTTTTTCCTATATATCGAGTGTTTCCTATATAGGAATTATTCCCTACATAGAAAATTTTGTATTTTTCTATGTAGGAAATATTTCCTACATAGGAAAGGTCTTACGTCATTCCCTACTTATTATCACTAGGAAATGTCCCATTTTCCCTAGTTTTTACTTTCCCCACTTATATGTATTTTCAACTAGGGAATTCCATGGGGAATTCTCCTTTTTTCCTATATGGGGATCGATTGAAAGTTCCTTGTGAAAGGCTATACCAACTTTACTATTAGCTATTAGTTCTTTGAAGATGGGAGTCATATTAGCTAGTTGATATCCCCTTTTCTCATAATCAAGTATTTGTAAGTTCTACAACCATTCCAACTCTATATGAGTCTAACTACATGTGCATCTATAAGCAAAAATGAGAAGAATTGGGATCCACTAAGATTTGATCTATTTTTAGATCATTGATTTTTTATTTCATCTTCATTTTCATCATTTCTAAGTCCTTCACCCTTTGATTTGCTTTCCTTCCCTATGTTTACACCTTGTTCTTATAGTATGGAGATAGAGGTTGCTATGGTATTGAAACATGACTTGATGGAGGTTTTGTTCATTACTAATTGGGGTTGTTGAGTAACTCATCGCAAGTGGGGAGACTCAAAAACACGGCCACCCACTACAAGGGTATACACATATATCGACGCTAAGTAGCGACGTTTTTTTTCAGCGTTGTCGTATTGCTGCGCATTCGAGGTGTGAAATTCACCCAAAAGTTGTGTGTGGGAGTTGATATTTTGTACATACTTAGTTGTTATGTTTGCATCTTTATTCTGCGTGGTAATATAGTAAAGAGGGGTCTTTTACTATCTTTTCTTTCAGCTGGGGTTGCACCTGATAGGTCCTCCTTTAATAATGGTGGGCATGAAGGGATGCTTTCAGCCTATGTTGAGCAGGGCTAAGGAGAGAAGGCTTTACAACTTTATGGGCACATGTAGGTTGAAGGTGTTAACCCATTGGAGTAGACAATTGTCATTGCACTCCAAGCATGTGCAATCCAAGAAGAGAAGGACCGAATAACTCAAATAAAGTTTTTGGAAATTGGACAAGCGTTACATGTTGATGCCCTTCAGAAAGGATTCACATCAGACATTTATGTTTATAGTACCTTGGTGTCTATGTATAGCAAATGTGGGAGCATTGTAGAAGCAGAGAATGTGTTTGATGGGTTTTCTGAGCACACTATTGTGTTATGAAATGCTTTGTTTTCTGCCTATCTAGAGGTCAGTCAAGAAGATAAAGTTTTGTAAGTGTACTTCAAAATGAAAGCTGAAGATGTGATTTGAATGATATCACAATTTTATCTGCAGTAGCAGCTTACAGTATCACTGGAAGTGTAGAGATGTGCAGATAGCTTCATTTTTATATTGCTTTGCCAGTTATGATCTGCTTCCTGAGTTTGGAATGGCACTTATATGCACATATGGTGACTATTCATGTATGGTTGATGCTCAAGCCCTCTTCAATGGAATGGTCGAATGGGAGAAGGCCGCTTTTCTGGTTTAAAAAGAAAGAGGCTGCTTTTCTGAGCAGAATATATAGCGCTGGGGAAGAGGACAAAGGGGGCGTGAGAAAGAAAAAGCAAGAAGGGAGAAATAAAAAGCAAGAAGGACTATTTTTGAAAAGAGGAGTTTTGGGGGGGAAAAGCAGAATTCGGAATGAAAGCAGAACGGGGGAGTTCCATGTTTTTTTTTATGTTCCCAGGAAAAAATGGTACTGGGGGAATTCTGAGAAGAGAAGAGGAAGCAATTAGTTGCTTCGTCGCTAGTAAAAGGCCAATGATGTGATGTTTCTGTGATCGCTCTCTTTGGCGGATCCATGAGTCTTGTCTTGGTTCCTCTCTCCGTGATTCCTTTTCGAGTGTTGGACACAACGACGATCGAAGCAAGAATTGGAAGCCTTCGCTTGGGAGTCTCCCAGAGGTGGCGGCCTGGATGTGCAGGATTCAGAGCAAGACAATGATGATGAGGACATGTTCAAAGGGTGGTTCTACATCGGTACCTGCATGCTGACAGGGGTCGAAATGCGCTCTCCTGTGGAAGAAAGCAAGGGTATTGCCACCATCATCAAGGCTCCCAGGATCAATGACACCGACAACGTCTTCTGCTCCTATGCCTGCTTCTATCCCTGTTATTTGTTCTCCTCCTCAGCCAGTTTCTTGGCCTATGCCAGTGCCTATTGTTTCTACTCCTCCTATTCCTCCTGCTCCAAGACCGATGCCGGCTCCTTCTGCTCCAAAACCATCCACTCCGTCGGTGCCTACCTCTCTTGATGACATAATCAAAGGCATAACGGATTTGACACTGGAGTTAATTAAAGCGGAGTTGGTGGGAAAATTGAAAGAGAAGTTTGCTTCGACTGCTCCTACTATTTCTTCTAGTGCTCCTATTGCACCTAGGAGTGCTCCTAGTGCACCTAGGAGAGATCGAAGATGTATTTGGTGCGATAGTACGGACCATCAGCATTGCAGGGATTGTGAATCTTTTCAGGATGCAAGGAGGAAGAATTTGGTATTTTGGGGACAAGATGGTAAGATTTGGTTGACTGAAATAGGAGCTCCGCTTGCTACCAACTTTGGGAAAGGCGGAATGAAGAAGTTAGTGGATGACATGGCTGCGCATACTTCTTATGTGGCAGCTAGAGGAGATGCTTCTACATATGGAATCCTGATTGAGAAGGGATCAGAGAATCAATCAGCATTATGGACTTATGCTATGGAGACGGCAAACAAGGGAAAAATTCAGCAAACTGTTTTAACTAGTGCAGGCTCTAGCATCAGATCTGAGACAGGTTGGGATTCGCATGTTGTTGACAGGTACTCTATTTATGCCTACTTGGCTAAGTCTCAGGGAGCAGATGTACTTGTTGAAGAGAAGCGTAAGAGGGATGAAGAAAATCCAAGTGCAGCTAAAAAGACTAGAGGGGGTGAGTTTGTTACTCCACCTACTACAAGACCGTCTTTGAGACCGGGGCTAGAACGACAGATGGAAGATGCTCAAAAGAGAGAAAAGAGGTAAGAGCCTAGAGAGAGAAAGCAGCCAGGGTTTAGATTGATGTCTGATATTGAGACATCTACAGACATGAAGAAAATCTTTAATGATAAGATACTTGGCAGTGAGGTGACTTTTACTATTTCTGAGGTTTTGGGCATCTCGAAAAGAGAGTTTCAAGAGGTTCTGAAGAGGAAAAGACATGCATTGCCTACTATTGATACACAGGGAGTTTTGATTGGGGAATTGGATGAGGATGAGGATGAGGTTATGGTTGAGAATGCTTCTGTTTTTCCACAGATAGAGAAGAGAGTTCAGCCTATGCATTATGCTGAAACTGATGAGCCTGTCTTGATACCGCGTAGTCACTTTTAGCGGAGTCATTAGGCTAGGGCAACTACAGAAACGATGGTAAAAATTGGAGAGAAACAGGTGCCTTATGTTGCTTTGGTGGATCATGGTTCAGAGATTAATCTCATAGTTCGTGGAGTTTATGAAAGTAACAGATGGCCTATGGATGTAGAGCATGGGTGGCGTATGAGAGCCGCCAACAACACTGCAGGTGATTTGTATGCTACCTGTCCCAGTGTCAGGGTTTATGTTGGAGATGTAGAGGAGGATTTCCATTTCTTTGTGCAAGATTCATGCTCTTATCCCATAATTCTTGGACAACCATTCATCACAGAGATGCGTATGGAAACAAAGGTAATGGATGATGGATCTGCTTATGCACGGATTCGCAGTAAAGATGGCATGAGAGCAGTTCAGTTTATGATTGTGTGTGTGAACCATGTTAGAAATAGGGATACTCTCAGAGATGCACCTTTGTTGTGAGGGATTCTGGTTTTCATTAGGTACTGCCGTTTCGCAAGACGACGGTGGTACAGAACAGAGGAGATTGGAGTTCTCGCCTCCTGGCAGCAGTGTTTTCTCCTCCGATTTTGTTGGGATTTCAGCAAACAGTTCAATGAATTATCAGAAGACTTCTAAGTTGCCTAGAGTTGCCAAGCAGTACATATACAAGAAGGAGAAAATTTTGAAAAATGCAGGAATTTTAGAGGATGATGAGCATATAGATGGGATGTATAACAGTATGATTTGTGCAGATACGATGATAGAGATGGAAAATATGCTGAAAACTGATATGCAGAGTTTTCACAATAATGTATTAGTACAATCCCTGGACATGTTTCATGAAATTGCAGATTTTGTGTCACAGATAGAGTCAGAGGGTGAGGTGATTTAGCAAAAAGTACTGAGTGCTGAAGAAATTCAGCAAACAGAGTTTCTAGCTGATTATGATTAGCTTACAGAGACACAGAGGGCTGAAACTTTTCAGCCAACAGAGTTTACTACTGAAATATTTCAGCATCCAGAGTTTAGGGCTATTCCTATGCAATCCATAGAGTAGAGGGCTAAGGATATTCATCCATTGGAGTGCAGAATTGCTGATTTACAGCAAGATTTGAGTAATGCAGAGGATCTAATGAAGCCAGGGTTGACACGAAATACAAGACTGTGGATAAGAAGGTGAAGCCGGTAGCTATACCGCTTCCACCTGATAGTGATCAGCAAATAGAGAGGGCTGCCAAACAGCCAATTTTAAGGAATCTGGAGCATAAAGGCCATAAATTTTCAGTAGAGACTCTTGCTGAATTGAAAATTGGAAATGGTGAATTCTTGCTACCCACAGAGAAGCAATGCTTTTAGGAGATGCTTGAGCAACATGGAAGGGGGTTTGCTTTTTTTCCGCATGAGATTGGATGTGTGAATCCAGATATTGTTGCTCCTATGGTGATCTTTACTATTCCTCATGTTCCATGGAACCTCCGACCTATTCCAGTGCCTAAGGCACACCTGCCAAAGCTGATTGATTTGTTGAATGAGAAAATCAAGATGGGAATCCTAGAGCCTTCATCTGCACCATACTCAAATAGGTGGTTTACGGTTCCAAAGAAGAATGGTACCCTCCGATTTATACAGGACATGCAGCCAGTAAACAGAGTTACTATCATGAATGTTGGTACAAGTCCAGTTGTGGATGAGTTTGCAGAAGCATTTGCTGGATGTGCCATCTATTCTTTAGGTGATTTGTATTCGGGATATGATCAGTTTCAGCTGGCTTTGGAAAGCAGGGACATAACCACCATGAGAACTCCTATTGGGCTTGTCGGGATGTGTACCTTGCCTCAAGGTGCCCCTAATTCTGTTGCGCATATGATGAATGCCATGCATAAGGTCCTTCGTGATTATATACCTCAGCTTACTATGCCTTCTTGGATGATGTGCCCATTAAGGGGTGTGCAGAAGAAGAGAAGAATGAGAGTCTAAATGAGCAGGGATGCAGATACTTTGTGGCTGATCATATTTCAGCTTGTGAGAAGATTTTGGCCAGGTTAGAAGAAGTGAACTTGACACTATCAGGGCAAAAATCTGTTTTTGGAGTGAATGAGGTTGTCATTGTTGGACATATGTGTGGGTATTATGGCAGAAAACCCTTACCTGATAAGGTAGATGCTATAGGCAAGATTACGGAGTATTGTTCTACCACTTCAAAGGTACGGAGATTCATTGGAGCTTGTGTGTTTTATATGATTTGGATACCCCATTTTGCACACATAGCAGATTGTTTATATCACTTGCTTCGAAAGGGGCAGAAATTTTATTGGGATGAGAGCCACACTAGAGCCATGCGGAAATTGAAGAAGTTATTGCAGATTTCTCCTACTCTCAGGAAAGCGGATTATAATTGTGGAAGGCCTATTGTATTGACAGTTGACACTAGTCCACTTGGCATAGGTTGGGCTGTGGGTCAAGATGATGCAGATGGAAACATGTATGCTATTCGGATTGGGGCGAAAGTCCTAAATGAGAGACAGAGGAGATATCCGCAAATCAAGAGGGAGTTACTGAGGATTTTTACGGCTCTCAAATGTGATAAGGAGTACTTTATTGGAGCTTCAGTTGTGGTAGAGACAAATTGCTTGCCATTGATACGTATGATTACGAGTTTCTCTACTCCGGTTATAGCTATGCTGAGATGGATTTCATACATCAAGTCATTAAATCCGAAATTTAAACACAGCAGGGAAGGATAATCCAGTGGTAGATATGTTGTCTAGAGCCAGATATGATGATGAGGAAATACTACTTGCAGAAGAGGATAATGCAGAAATTTCAACCGCTATGGTTGATCATATTTGTCATGTCTATGATATTGTGGCTTTCATAGAAGAACTCTATGTTGGAGATTGGTTTCAGATTGGCAAGTACCTTAGTACACTAAGCAAAAGAGATGAATGGATAGATGAAGAGTTCAAGAAGATCAGAAGGAAAGCCTATGGTTATTTTCTCAAGGACGGATTTCTTTGGAAGCATCCGAAGAAAAGAGGCGGATTACCTTTGCGGGTTGTCTGCGATAGAGAGACACAGTTACAGGTGATGAGGGAGTTTCATGAGAGTCCTTGGGTTGGTCATAGAGGAGTGGGCTACTTATGAGAAAATCAAGGAGAAATATTGGTGGAAAGGCATGTATAGAGATGTTTCTCAGTTTGTAGAGACTTGCAGGGATTGCGAGATGTATTCGGTAGTGCGTCATCGAGATGAGGTTTATCCGACCTATCCACTATGCATTCATTATAAGTGGGTAGTTGACTTGGTTACTATGCCTATGGGTCTATGGCAGATGAGATATATTGTTTTGGCTAGAGAGGATCTTACCAATCATGTTGAGGGCAGATCTTTGAGAACGAAGACCACTAGTGCAGTGTGTAAGTTCTTATTGGAAGAAATTTTCTGCAGGTATGGCTGTGTGGGTAAGATCACTGTGGATCCCGGTGAATTGGATGCAGATGAAGCTAGGGAGTTTTTCTCTCAACTAGGAATCAAGTTGGCTCTAACCACAGCATACAATCCAGAGGGAAATGGGAAGAGTGAAAGAGGGCATCCGCCAATAGTGAAAGCATTAGCCAAAGCATGCAGAGGATGGATTGGAGAATGGCCGAGACTTCTACCATTTGCTTTGTGGGCTGATTGTACGACTCATAGTGTTACCACAGGATATATGTTTGCAGAGTTGATGTATGGTCAGAAGCCTGTTATGCCGACTGAGACTTGTGCTTTGACTTGGTCAGTTTTACCTTGGCAGGAGGATTTGACGAGAGAGGAGCTCTTAGCTCTTCGGATTCGACAGTTGGAGAGAAGACCAGAGGATATTCAACTAGCTATTGATAGGTTGAAGGTTGCTAGACTAAGAAATAAGGACAGGTTTGACAGCAGGCATCGCTTGCGGCCTAGAGCAATAGAAGAGGGAGACTGGGTATTAGTCTTTGATAGCAGCCTTGAAAATCAGCATATTGCACTTCGGAAGATGGTGAAAAGATGGTTTGGGCCGTACATAGTCAGACATGTCTTTGACAATGCAACATATGAGTTGACCGAATTGGATGGGACAATGCTTAGAGTGCCTATTGCAGGAAAAAGAATCAAGATTTTCAAGAAAAGAGATGATGAAGATTATGCATTGGAAGAATTTGCAAGAGAAGAGCAACGAGAAGAAACTCCAATGGAAGAGACAGATGATATGACAGATAATCTTGTTGATATACTGGAAATGCACAATGAAGAGATTGATCTCTTTGTGGATCTTGATGATAACGATCATGGGTAGTTGGCCCATCCGGAGGATGCGCAGGATTAGAGGGGGTGGATGTCATATTGCTGCGCATTCGAGGTGTGAAATCCACCCAAAATTTGTGTGTGGGAGTTGATATTTTGTATATACTTAGTTGTTATGTTTTCATCTTTATTCTGCATGGTAATATAGTAAAGAGGGGTCTTTTACTATCTTTTCTTTCAGCTGGGGTTGCACCTGATAGGTCTTCCTTCAATAATGGTGGGCATGAAGGGATGCTTTCAGCCTATGTTGAGCAGGGCTAAGGAGAGAAGGCTTTACAACTTTATGGGCACATGTAGGTTGAAGGTGTTAATCCATTGGAGTAGACAATTGTCATTGCACTCCAAGCATGTGCAATCCAAAAGAGAAGGACCGAATAACTCAAATAAAGTGAAATTGGACAAGCGTTACATGTTGATGCCCTTCAGAAAGGATTCACATCAGACATTTATGTTTATAGTACCCTGGTGTCTATGTATAGCAAATGTGGGAGCATTGTAGAAGCAGAGAATGTGTTTGATGGGTTGTCTGAGCACACTATTGTGTTATGGAATGCTTTGTTTTCTGCTTATCTAGAGGTCAGTCAAGAAGATAAAGTTTTGTAAGTGTACTTCAAAATGAAAGCTGAAGATGTGATTTGAATGATATCACAATTTTATCTGCAATAGCAGCTTACAATACCACTGGAAGTGTGGAGATGTGCAGATAGCTTCATTTTTATATTGCTTTGCCAGTTATGATCTGCTTCCTGAGTTTGGAATGGCACTTATATGCACGTATGGTGACTATTCATGTATGGTTGATGCTCAAGCCCTCTTCAATGGAATGGTCGAATGGGAGAAGGCCGCTTTTCTGGTTTTAAAAAAAAGAGGCTGCTTTTCTAAGCAGAATATATAGTGCTGGGGAAGAGGACAAAGGGGGCGTGAGAAAGAAAAAGCAAGAAGGGAGAAAGAAAAAGCAAGAAGGACTATTTTTTAAAAGAGGAGTTTTGGGGGGAAAAAGCAGAATTCGGAATGAAAGTAGAACGGGGGAGTTCCATGTTTTTTTTTCTGTTCCCAGGAAAGAATGGTACTGGGGAATTCTGAGAAGAGAAGAGGAAGCAATTAGTTGCTTCGTCGCTAGTAAAAGGCCAATGATGTGATGTTTCTGTGATCGCTCTCCTTGGCGGATCCATGAGTCTTGTCTTGGTTCCTCTCTTCGTGATTCCTTTTCGACTGTTGGACACAGCGACGATTGAAGTGAGAATTGGAAGCCTTCGCTTGGGAGTCTCCCAGAGTGGCCGCCTAGATGCGCAGGATTCAGAGCAAGACGATGATGATGAGGACATGTTCAAAGGGCGGTTCTACATCGGTACCCGCATGCTGACAAAGGTCGAAATGCACTCTCCTGTGGAAGAAAGAAAGGGTATTTCCACCATCGTCAAGGCTGCCAAGATCAACACCCAGCCAGTTCAACCCACTACTTCAAGTCCTCCGAGTGATGCTTCACACACTGGGGATTAGTCAAAAACTTGTCAAAGCAGCTCAGCTGGTATTGTTCTTGTCAAAGTAGATGCTATCAGTTCGCAAAGCATTCCAATGCCTCAAAAAATAGCCGGAAGCTGTGTACAAACAGGTGAAAGTGATGCAATCAGTGCTGTCGAAGACTGAATCACAGCAATTTCTAATGCATTGTGTGGTAAAATTAATGTAATTGCAGAACAAAGTACTGCAATTCCTACTGCAGGAGGTGGTCTAAGTGCCACACTTGTGAGGGAGATTCAAGAATTGAGAGAGACAGTGTACCCTGACATAGAGATTAGAGTTTCCCTTGTGGGACATCAGGAGAACCCACATGGTGAAACTAGTGTTAAGACAAGCTCTAACACCAAGCCCATTGACATAGTAAATGTACGGGCAACGAAATTCAATCTCCAGCTTGAGGAGAATGCAGGAATCACAGTGGGTTCTTTGCCTGATTGCAAGAGTCCACTGAGAAAAAGTACTATTAACAGAAGGAACAGACCAAGAACAAGGAGCGTTACAACCAATGATTTTACAGAGTTGAAAGATTGCATAGATTTGGGCTTTGTGTTCACACAGGATGATATCCCTAGGCCTTGCAGTCGAGATCTAGATGTTAAATCCCCACAACAGTTAGTGGGGCTTGCATAACCTGGAGCACAGTGTCTCTGAAGAATTCTGCGTCCATTGCAGAAGTGCATGCATCCATAGAGCTCACAGTCAAGATCCTGAATGCCAGCACCTCAAACTTCTTCTCATGGCTGTCCGGAGACTGGCGGATACCCTCTCCAAACACTTGGTTCAAGACATCTAGAGGTGTAGCTTAAAGAAACAGACTGGAACCAGTGGTGCTTGAATTCAATAGCTCTTCAGGCTGAGAACAGCAAGTTTATTGAACAGATGCATATTAAATCAACAATCTTTGCATTCAATATGAAGAGTTTGGAGTTTACTATTGCATAGCTAATCTCACTTGATTAATCTTTTATCTTGGAATTTCTCAAGAACCTCTATGGTCGCGACTTTGCTTTTGAAAACATTTCGATAGCGTCGCTAAAAACGTCGCTATTAGACGTAAATAGCGACGCTAATAGCGACGACTTACTGTAGTAATATTTCGCAGAAACCCGAACGTTTCTTTCAAATGAGCGCGCGAAGGTGGAGAGAAAGAGAAAGGGAGGTGATCAAGAGAGGGAGGTGAGCAAGGGAGGTGAGAAAGGAAGCAAGCCGCAAGCTGCACGCAAGGAGAGGAGCGTCGCTTGCACGAAGAGGTCGTGGAATAAGAAGAGAGCACGACGGTATGCCCTGTTTTGGTTTCTTTACAATCTTTGTTTTGCTTTGCAATGTAGGTTAGAAAGTGTTGGTTTCTCTTCGATCTTTGTGTTTCTTTGTGTTGCTTTGCAATGTAGGTTAGGAAGTGTTGAAAGAGAGAGAAATGGAAGTGAGTGTTTTCAAATTTTTTCTTGTGTTGGTTTTTATTCTTTGCAATGTAGGTACGAAAATGTATGTGTGTGAGCATAGTTTAGAGCCGACCTCAAAGATAGATAAGTTTAGAGCCGAACTCAAAGAGATAGGTACGAAAATTTTTAAAAAATGACCTGAAATATATATAGTGGAGTGGTCCCAATATACAATATAGAATCGTTATTAAATTATCATTCCATTACATCGCAATCAAGATGTCTAGCACTCACGACCAACATGGTGGTGATCGTGAGGCTTGGCTTAATCAATGTGTCCCCTGTCCATCCACGCAATGCAAATTGGCCATTCGTCGGGAATGTCGTTTGTCCATAGAGCATGTGCAACAGTATGGAGAGTTTCGAGTTGAGATAATCGACCAAGCAATCTTGAATTACGAGATTGCGGTAAGTTCTCTCTCATTACTATATGATATGTAATTAATTTAAGTATAACAGTTTGGGGTTAACTTAGAAGTTAGCTCCTTAACGTCCTTTACAGGGTCAGGGCCATGTCGATACATTGCAGTTTACAGATCTCTTTCGTCCAGTAAGACGGGTTCATCCGCACTCTATACAAATGCTGTCTGAGATAACTAACTGTCTCATAGAAGGTGATAACTCTCAACCCCCTTCTATGGGTGAGAATGCTGGAGACATGGACGATCCTTTTGCTTTTTTGGAGCCCGAGTTCGAGGACATGATGGAATCATTGCTTCCGACGGACTCGGAATCCCAAGATCCTTTAATTGCGGAGGCTACCATTCCATTGTATGATGGGAGTCGGGTATCCCGTTTGAAGACACTTCTTGCATTGTTGAGCATACAAACTAAGTATGGATGGAGCGATACGAGTGTGACAGAGCTATTCAGGTATATTATGATGTCTATTGAAAGCCATTAAAATGTGCTATGTAGTACTCTAATAACGTGTTTCATTGCAATTTTTCGAACGTGGAAATCTTACATTTTGCCTACCCAAAACACGATGCCTGAGTCTCGTGATGATGCAAGACAAGTGCTGCGAAAGCTAGGCATGGATTATAATTGCATTCATGCTTGCCCCAATGATTGTGTTCTCTTCCGGGGAGAGTTTGAATTGTTGACCACATGTCCCAAGTGCGGTGCAAAGAGATATCGAAATGACTTGCAAGGACAGACTGTTCCGCAGAAGGTTTTGAGGCACTTTCCGCTGATACCGCGTGTTCGTCACATTTTTCGGACCAAGAGTTTTGCAAAGTTGACTACATGGCATGCGAAAAATCGATCCACTGATGGTGTACAGCGTACACCAGCTGACTCTGAAGCATGGCATCACATTGACAAGACTTTCCTTGACTTTGCAAAGGGGGTGAGGAATCTATGATTCAGTCTTGCCATGGATGGGGTAAATCCTGTTGGTTTACGTTCCACCTCCTATAGTGTATGGTCCGTGGTCCTTGTTAACTACAATATACCGCCATGGCTTTCCACCAAGAAAGGATACCTTTTGCTTAGCTTGCTTGTGCCTGGACGATACAAAGTTAAGAATATGGATGTCTACCTCTCTCCACTGATTGATGAGCTAAAGGAGTTGTGGGAGGGAATTGTAGTGGAGGACATGAGCAAACATATTGGTAAGTGATCCGCAACTATAAGGGAAATTCTTATGTGGACCATGCATGACTTTCGAGGTTATGGAGAATGCTCTGGTAAAGTGTGTTTTCTTATTTTTCTAGTTTTCTTTGAGCGATATTGGTATTATGACATGCCTCATTGTACATGTGTGTTCTCCAAGGCTAGTCACGTCAGGTTACCATGCATGTCCTCTGTGTGAACCAAGGTTGGATTCTCGTATGTCAAAATCTATGAAGAAGATGGTATTTGAGGGACATCAGGCTTTTTTGCCAGAGGGTCATGTCATGAGATAAGGATTTCTTGGTCGCCCTCCTGCGAGAATGAACGCACTGAGCTGGTTTGATCGCAGGATGGTGGACCAAGACTCGCTTCCCAGTGGAATGGGAGGCTTCCTAATTTTCTATGAGCTGACTTATTGGAAAAATCTGAAAATTAACCACCTTTTAGATCCCATGCACATTTTTAAGAATGTGGGTAGCTTGCTATGAGACCACCTCATTGGGCAGCGAGACACACTAGGAGTGAGGATGGATTTGAAAGCAGTGGGAAAGATGGAACCATATTGGCTCGTAAGTGGCGTCGATGGTCGAGTGCAATTGCCGCGCACTCCTTGGGTTTTTTCTAGCAATGAAGTGCGACGATTAAAGGAAAACATCAAGTCCTTTCACACGCTGACTAGCCTAATGCGTTCTCTCAAGACAGCATTCACAAAGGATGACCAACTGACAGGACTCAAATCCCATGATTGGCATAAGATGTGTCAAGTATGTACGGTATGAGGCTGCATATGGCATGATTTTGCATATTAGATTTCAAAATCTCTGTTTGTTTATACACAATTTTAATTACATGGTTTTCACAGTTTATATTGCCGATCGCAATCGCGAGGTCTCTGACATCGAAGGTACAGACAGCCATTTACAAATTGTCTGAGTTGGTTCAGTTTGTCTCCCAAAAAGAGATTCACACATCATCAATTGAATCCGCAAAATTCATGGCAATAGAGACTACTTGTCTTTTGGAGAAGTCCAAGGTGAATCGATTTTGTATGCTTCATAGCACTACGATGGAGAAGTGGCTACAACGGTATGAGGATGCTCGAGCTGAGCGAGAGTCTGCAAGATCTACCTTTCAACGGAGTACGCGGCAACGGCCCATTCGATATCTGAAGGGCTTAAAGGAGATGCCTCTACTCATGTCCACTAGATGGCTACATGAGGCCCTAACCAAAGCATCTCAAGATGGAGAAACAGTTACTGAAGAAGAGTGGGACTTCTCACGTGGATGCAATCCCAAGGTATGCAATCCCAAGAAATTACAATCTATACTGCAAATGGCAACTAATATACTTGTTCTTCTCCCATTATAAGGTCCATAGTGCAGCATGGTCACGTGGACGACATTTTAGAGTAGAGCACATCGACAAGTTACGCTCGATAATGGACTGTGGAGTGATGGCAATGTTTGAGCAGGAAAGCCGAGGATGTGCCACAGATCCAAACCGTGTAGTTGCAGAGATGGAGTATTTTGGATGTTTACAGAGTATCCTTGCAGTGGACTATCGAAGTTTCTCCGTGACCATATTTGATGTGCAATGGTTCAAGGTTACTCTCGAAGGAGCAGGTGCAACTATTCGGCGAGGGCCAAGTGGCTTTGTTGAGATTGACTCAACGAAGAAGTGGATCGATTTGAGTGATACATTTGTTTTGCCAAATCACTGTGAGCAAGTAAGAGTCCCTAATACTTGACGCGCTTTAGCAATCTCAAAGTGGACTTTTATATTAATCATAATATGGATCAGGTCATCTTTTTCCCTAATCCGCAACAACCTCAATGGTGGTATGTCATTCCCATGACATCTAGGAGTATCCCCGTGTTTGCCAGAACCCCCGTATCGATCGTAGAAGAGACACCTTTAATAGCGGCAATGACAGAAGGCATACAAGAAACTAGGATGAACCGCCTGGAGGACCAAGACATCTCACCTATGGAGATAGAGGAGATAGAGGATGGGTTTTTTGAAAATGAAGCAGAGTCCTCATTTTGTGGAGAATTTTGTATAGATCTCCCGGTGTATACCGAGCTATGTCAAGATGAGATTGTGAAACCATAAACAAAAGTGACTCAATCAAAATGTTCCTCCCACTACAGCAATGCCAATTTTTGCAAATCGGTTAGGACAGTTTGTATGTTTTTGGAGTATGGTGTTTTGTATTATCTAATTATTATTATTATTTTAAAATGAAGTCTTGCTAATTAAGTCTTAGTTTTATTATGTCTTGCAATTCGTTATCTAATATTATTATTTCTCCTTGTATGTGCAGGTTTAGGATTTGGGCACGGACGACAGGATGAGTCACGATTTTACAGATGATGGCATTGACGCGATGCTAGTGCATTTCTCACCGGAGCAACTAGTACGGGTCAGAGATAGAGACGATGCACAGCTTTCCCGTTCCACCTTAGCGTGATCGACAGACTCTAGACGGTCCGATGCTTCGGTCTCTAGTAGACGCAGTTGCAGGTCTCGCTTTGCTTCAGAGTCACGTAGTCGAGGAGGAGGCAGCTCCATTTGTGGGGATACAGATGCAGTCTCTCCCACTCGCACTACCATCAGGGAGTCGACACCGTCTTTCACTGGCGGTGGCGGGCAGACGTCTACTGCTCCCACTCCTTCACTTATCAATTCAAGTTGTGTTTGACATATTTTGTATTAATGTCATGAAAGTACCCATTTGCAAAATCTTGCAGGTTACTCGTATCTCATAGATAAGGCCTCTGACCATTTATACATGAATGATCATGGAAAAGCTGTCATCTCTAGGATGCATGAGTTGTGCCAACAAGTATTTCAGCACAACATTATAGACAAGTGGAAGGAGATCCCAGATGCCAGCAAGGAGTACATAATCGATACATTATATTGAGAGTTCCCTCAGCCCTCTAGCAATGATAGATTTTTGAGAGGGTGGATGATGACGTGTATGTGTGCCTATCAGTCGCATAGGCGGTCTGATGCACGCGAAGTAGTCAAGCAGGGCAAATCGAAGCCGGAGTGGCTGGATACAGAGGACTGGAGTAATCTCCAGGATGAGGTGACATCCACTCCAGACAAGTGGAAGTAGCAGAAGAATGCAGGATCGGTGCATTACCTTGATAGCAGCGGCCATGCAACATTCCTGGCAGATTTTGTAAGTATTAATAGGGTAGAGTACTCTAATTTAATGACATCCATGTTGATGTATGTATTTCGAATATGAATCTCAAGTATGTTGTTTTTCAATGTTTGTGTGCCACAGCAAGGTTTTACGAATCGCGACCCTCGCGACCCGACTGCACTAGAGGTGACATACGGGGAGAAGCATGGCTTGAGTACCCTGATCGAGAAGCTCTATGCTCGTGGAGGATCGCTAAGTAGTAATAAATATCATTCCTAATTTGAGACATCTGTCATTATATGTCATTTTGTATTTGGTACTCACAATTATATATGTATTTGCTGTTGCAGACCCTTCGATATGCCACTATAGCGAGAGGAGTTTTCTGATGCAGATGAGTCGTAGAGAGCAGATTAGGCTACATAGGATTACTCCCCATCTTGTATTATGTAAGGCCTTATGGCCTCTATCCTCCATATGTAATAGCTAAGTGTATATGATTCGGACTTCTATGTTGCAGCATGACTCCATATTTGCTTTGTCGCAGTAGCACTTCTCAATTTAAGTTCTATTATTTTCTTTATCAATGCAGTACGCATTTGTGTTAATTAATGTCATGAAAGTACTTGTTTACAAAGTCTTGTCATTATTTGGGATTGATTGTCTAACTTCTCTGATAGCAGGAATTGTATCTTAGCCCTATGTGGCTCTAACTGTGGCAGGGCTGCATATGTAGCACTGCCACAAAAAAAAATTATTTTCTGCAACCGTCGGTATCAGCGTCGAAAAATAATTTTGGAATCGTCAGTATTAGCGTCGAAAATTTCTCTGTAATCGTCACTATTTTTGTCGCTAATTTCATCGGTATTAGCATCGCTAAATAGCGACACTAATATCGACGAAATTAGCGATGAAAATAACAGGGCAAATAGTGACGCTTTTGTAGCGACGCTAATACCGACGATGGGGATATTTTTCATATATAAAGAAAACGTCGTTCTAGCATGTATATGTTGTAGTGACCATTGGCTCAATATTTTGTGCAACTCAAGCCTACTATAAGGGATAAGTTAGCCCTTGATATGGGTTTGTAGTAGTCAGTTAGGGGCCATTGTGAAGAGGGACACCACTGAGACAGGATTTGATTGAGGGCTTATTGGTTGAATTCTTAGCTCTTTTTCTCCTTGTTAGCTCAAGCATTCACACATTTCTTGATACTTCGATTCCTCCATGACAACAATTTAAGAGTGGCAAGAGTGTGCATCATGCTCATCCTTAGGGCACAAAATGTACTTGCATGCACAATTTATTGTAGTCTAGCAATGTAAAGCCAACTTTAGTTGTTAACATTAAGGAAAATCTAATTTTTAATCATATTTAAAGTAAAGGTAATCTATTTATATGATATGCTATGAAGGGTTATGTATGAGGATGAGGATGAGGATGATATGCCTTTAAATTGTGACAATACGATAGAGATTTGTTAGAGATTTTTAAGAAAATGATAGAGATACTACAATGGAGAGAAAAAAATTGGTTGTGTTATTCAAGAATTTTAAGAAAACGATTGGAAGACAAAAAGGTTTATGGGACTGACAAGGAATATCTTCATTTAGCATGGCAACTTGCATCAATTATACCTCTTATTTTGTGTGCCTCCATAAATTAGTGCTCCAAAAGTACATACATTTCACATCTTCTATTTAATTTTTTAAATGGGAATAAAATTAATTCAAATTTATAAAACTTCATTTCCACCATAATGATATCTCTCCCTCTATTAGTTGAGATACTTTTTCTCTCAAAAATTAAAAGGCCCAAACTTCAATCACAATCGCCCCTAATTGCAACATTGGTCATTAACTATTATGTTTTAGTAGGTATCTCTCATCGGATGTAAAACATGTAGAGGTGCTCATGAGGACATGGAGGCCATAAAGTACAAAGTGGAAATTAAGAAATATTTGTGTCCAATGACAATACGAGCATCATAGATTTGGTAGAGATTTGGTATAATGGCTAAAAACTAGTCATGGTACATTTTGATGCCTTTGAAATAGAGAAGATACTTCCACGAGGGGTTTCAACATGCTTTTATAAGAAAATTTAATGTATCATTTGTGATAGACAAAGGTAGCTTCTTAAAAACACATATGTGGTTTCTCTATTTAAGCCTAGACACCCATAACAGAGAGGATTGGTTCATATGGATTCAATACATGAAATATTTTTAGGTATGACTCTCATGTTGGGAAGATTCACCTCAGTTATTTTATTTCAAAGTTTTTTGTTTTGCCTCGAACTCAATTAAACAGTGGAATGCTATAGTTGCTTGGGATTTAATAGCATTAAATTTTTAAAGACTAGAATCTAAGCATATTGGTGTTGTTTGGCTAGGAATTTCCAAATGACATGCCTTGCAACAACCCTCTAGCTAGCAAAGAGGATGAAACCTCAAGGAATATTCTGATCCATGTTGCACATGAAAGGAGAGAAGGAACAAAGCTTGCTTGGAAGAGCTATGGCGGGAGAGCAAGAGCAAGGAAAAGAGAGAGACCAAATGGGAACTCAAACAATCACAATGTGTGATCGGGCCTTCTTTTATTCAAACTATCACTAAAAGAATAAATAATAAAGTGATAGTGACAGGCGCCTACCATCTACAATGTGCAATGGCAGGTACTATCAGTGTAATAATACATGGGCAGCTAGGCAAAGGCGCCTTTACCCCCAACAACCTCCCCCTTAAAGGAGAATCTTCCCAATGAGGAGTGAAAAAGAAAAGAAAAGACAATACAATGTACACATGTACAACAAGATGAGGAAAAATATCATCTTATCCAACGCCCATCAATCTCTTGAGGAAGGCAAAGCACTCAGTAGTGAGGCTTTTCGTGAGTAGATCGGTAGGATTTTTGTCAGTGGAGATCTTAATAAGGTCAACAAACTTGTCCTTCACGACCCCACATATGAAATGATACCTCACCTCAATGTGTTTCGTCTTCACATGGAAGACCTAGCTGAATAGCACTCATAGAATACGAATGCAGCGTAGGTATAGAATCAATCCCAAGTTCATGAACCAAACGGCCCAATCATGTGGCCTCCTTGCAAGCCTCAGTGACTGCAACATACTTGACCTCAGTGGTAGAGAGAGCGTACACTTTTGAAACCTGGACATCCAAGAGATAGAACCTCTAGCATAGGTGAATACATAGCCAGAAGTGGAATTCCTACTATCTGCATGTCCTACATAATCAAAGTCTGTGTACCCCACAACTCTTGTATCCTGGCTGCCATAGCAAATACATGTATATGTCGTGCCTTTCGATTATCTCATGATACCCTTCACGGAATCCCAATGTTTCTTGCCAGGTGTAGCCATATAGCGTGCCGTAACACCAACTGCAAAGGAAATATTTGAACGAGTGGCTATCATGGCATACATCAAACTACCCATGGCTAATGCATAAGGGATCTTGGCCATCTCGGCCCTCTGCTCATCTGTCTACGGACAATCGGCTTGTGAGACCTTCACATAAGAAGGTAATGGATAGCCAATAGGCTTCACGTCTTGCATGCACAAACGCTCAAGGACTTTATGAATGTACTCCCTCTGTGAGAGGTAGAGTAGTCCCTAATGCCTATCGTGCTTAATGCGCATACCAAGAATGTGAGAGGCATGTCCCAAATCCTGGAGGTGATAAGTACCAACCAAATCAACAAGACAAAGACACTACATCATTGCCTCCACAATAGTCACCTGAGCCACCCTCTTTGGAACCAATACAAGAGTGAGGAGTAGCAACCCTCAACCGACCATGGGCTCATAGCATCCACATCTCTGCAATATCCCCTAGAACTGCTCCCTCCATCTGGGGCCAGTCTAGAGCGTCGACCTCATCCTACTAGAAATCGAAGTGACTTGACAATGTCAGTGATAGCTCCTGGTCTGCCATGTCTCTGAATGGGGCCATCTAACTAGCTAGAGACATACGTGTTAATATCTCCTACAACTCCTCATTGTCGATCATCGCGAAACTCATCTTGCTCTTTGGATATTGTCAAAGTAACCTGCACATACAAAAAATAATATTAGCATAATCAATATTTAGGTAAAGCAGGATAATATAAATCTCAAAAAAATGATGCTAATTAAAATGCATATACTAAAGTACCCTTAAAAGTGAATCATCAATGAATTGAGTAAGCGGATGCAAATACAACTCGGCCTACTCCTAGCTACAGAGCCCAGTATACACTAGAAGTTCTATAGATAGGTCACCATAGAAAGAGGAGTCCACTTCATTCTCAAAAAATTCTCGGCCTCCTATCTCTTTGCTACGTTACCCCCGTGTTTGTCTCCCTTGCTATACATGCTCTATGCCCTCTTCACCCTCTCCACCCTCCAGAATATTGACCCCTCCATCTGCATACTCTCCTTGTCTATGCTTGGAGCATTACTTTCATCATACACTCATGCACTCTGAGGAGTTGATAGCACAACATTCTACCATTGAGGTTGTCAAGGATTTGGATAGATGATTACATGTTCAATATGACATGTAAGAGTAAATCAACATTTGTGATTCTTTTGTGTGATGGATTTTTATTTTTTTTAAAGGTCATGCACCTGTTCAGAATGACTTGTGCAGGACAAACATGTCGCGTAGATCTATCAATCTTTTCTTGGAATTTATTTTAGAAATCCAAATGGACCTCATCAAACGCTTTCCCTAGCTCCTTCCAACACCACTTTAAACCTTTGTACGTCAAATATAATCATGGAGAAGCCACGGTAATCCACTAAGATAATACTTTGCAAGTTTCCAAAATGCTTCATCTCATCTACTAGGTATTCGAATCCATGGCCTGCCGTCAACTCTCTTGCTCAATCTTTTCCATGACACCACAATTACTTGTGGATCACATTACTCCTCAGTAGAGACCTCTACCCCTTCATGTGAAGTTGCAATCAAAGCTCTGTGTAACTACCACATAGACATAAACTGCAACATTTCCTCCATGCTCTCTCAGGATATCAATTGGAACGATGACATTTATTGCATTGAAAAGTCAATTGCGCTTCTTCTCGGTCTTTTCTAGCCTCCTCATATCTAGTGAGCCACTTCTCCATGGATACATGATGCAACATACAAAAATGATTCACTTTCTCCTCCATGGCAGTATCCATCCTTTTTTCTACTCCATTTCCAACCACCATATCTCCAATCATTCTATCATTGTCTTTCAATGACCATAGCATATTGTTGTCTGAATCCACCGTCAGTAGCCACTCTGCAATATGCACTAATGCCTCTGACACTAGCCAACCTTCAACCATGCTACCTTTTAGCCAAGCTCATTGTCACACAAAGCCCTTCAAGGTTTTCATGAAGGGCTCCAAGAAAAACATCCATTGTGTATTGATAGGTCCCACAATCTCCACTTCATCTACGAGATGCACCAGGAGGTGAGTTTGTATCGTGAGAGTGCTTGTGGGTAGGTACTTCTCAAAGAGACACATCATCTCTTCTACTGCTCCTCATCTTGTGGATTCAATAGAGTATAACTTGAGCTCCTTGTGTGAGATCCATTGCACTAAACTCAGCAACCTATAAATCGTCTCATGTATTTCTAGAGTGAGGCACCTCGTGATGCGATCGGAAGTACAAACTGTCACAAATGAAAAAGAATTATGAACATCGAGTAGACACTAAATAGTGAAATATTGAGGCTAGTTGCAACCAACATCAAGACAAAACCTGACATATCTTATACCAATCATGGGATTTTAGCCCTAATAGCTTGTCGTCTTTAGAGAAAGAAAACCCAAGGAAACGCATCATACGCATTAGGATGTGGATAGACATAATAATTTTCTTCACGATGCACTCTTCTTTAGTGGACAATACCCAAGGAGCACAAGGTAGTTGCAAGTGACCATTGGTGCTCGATTGTGGCCAAAGTGCATCCATCTTGTCTATCTCCTTCAAATCCATTTGTATCCCTGCAGTGTCTCTCTTTTCTTTGATGTGGTCCCCTAATAAGCTACCCACATTCTTAAAAATATGCATGGGATCCAAAAAATAGTTGATCTCTGCAAGTGGGTCCAATATGGTAACTCGTAGAAAATCAAGAATCGTCGCATTCTACTTGAATGTGACTCCTTGTGAACTATTTTCAACTCGTACTAGCTTTGGGCATTCATTTGTGATGTTGGAGATCATCTAAGAAAATCTTCTCTCAGTTCATGGCCCTCCGGCAAGAAAGTGGTGTGTCCTTGATATACCATCTTCTTCATGGTTCATAATATTATTCCGGAGTCTAACTATGGCCCATACAATGGAAATGCATAATAACCTAAGAGAGGTAACTAGACCTGTCACAACACCCTTATTTAGTCAACACAAACTTGAACAAGATATGTTAGGTATCACAAACTTGAACGAGCCCACTTACCTAAGCACTCTCCACCCATGAATCCTAGAAAATCATGCATGGTCCACATGAGAATGACTTGTATATTAGCAAACTGTCAACCATCGTGCTTGCTCATGTCTTCCACAACAACCACCTCCTCCCACAAAATCTTAAGCTCATCAATTAATGGACAGAGGTAGAAGTCCATGTTCTTGACTTTGTAGTGCCCAAGAATGAGCAAGCTAAGGATCAGGTGTTCTTTCTTTGTAGAAAACCATAGCGAAATGTTGTACTTAACAATAATTATATGCCACACATTGTAAGAAATTGAGTGGAGACCAAATGGATTCATGCCATCCATAGCAATACTGGGCCAAAGATTCCTTGGCTCTCATGCAAATCTCGGAAAGATGGAGTTAATGTGACTCCATGCGCATGAATCTAGTGATATTGGTTTGTCTCCATCTGTGGATCTATTTTGTGCATGCCAGATTGTCAAGCTTGCCATTCTCGATGTATAAAACATGTGACATATGCACAGTATAAGTGGAAAATATCTAATAATCTTCTGAGGGATGGTTTGCCCTTACAAGTCCTATCGATATCTATGAGCACCACACTTTGGACATGTCTCCATAGGGGGATAATATTACAATCATACAAGACATGTCACAGACAAGGATCGCGCAACCAAAAGGAAGCAAAGAAAGACCAAGGAAGCCCAAGTCAAAAAGTGAATGAAGAAACTCATTTTTCCCAAGTAGGAAAAGTGGAGGAGAAGGCAAGCTCACAAAAAACATAGGAGAGCATCGAAGATTCTAGCAAGATGCTCTCAAAGATGAAGAAGAGCATTGAATATTTCAGCAAGGTGCTTAGAAAGAACACAGAAAAGTATCGAATATTCTAGCAATGCTCTCACAAGGAAAGTGCGGGGCACAATGTAATTCATTTTATAAGAGCGTCAAGCTCCCTCCTGTGCAACTTGTAAGGTCTAAATGGACATGGGTGAAGAGACAAGAAAACTAGAAAGGAACGAAGAAAGAGGACTTTGGCAAGATGCCCAAGCATGTAAAAAAGGGGATAGGTGCCTAAGGGATTTAGGGTTTTGTATATAAACTCAAAAAGTGAATGAAAAGCTCATTCTTTAGTGCGTGGCAAAAGAGATCTCTTCTTCTTCTCTCCTTCTTGCTTTCTTGTGTGTGCTTGAGAGAGGGAGTGTGAGGGAGTGAGAGAGTGAGTGTGTGAGGGTGAGGGATCATGGGAAATAAGCTCTTCATTATCTCATTCTCTTCTTCTTCTTCTTCTTCTTCTTCTTCTTGCACGTGGCTATGGAGGATGGAGCTTGAAGGTGGAGGCTTGAGGTTGCTTGAGCTTGAATCTCAAGTCATGGAGCTACCGGCTTGCTTAAGTGAGGAGACTACTCATTCGGGCATCAAGGTAAGCTCACACACGCACATAGGATCAAAGAGCTCTCGGTGGCTAGGTGAGAGATAGCCATTTGTGCTAGCTTGAAACACTTGAAGCAATAAGCAGTCAGTGGGTCTTGGCACTTGAGCATGAGCTCCCACTACACATAGTCTCCTCGAAATAGTTCACAATCATTGATTAACACATGCATGGATGCTGTTATAGTCCATGCCAAGCTTTTGTAACACCAATCATGCATCATCACAGGACTCTGGCATCGTGCTTCCAAGTGGTAATATATGATACTTTAGCAATCTTTAAAAAAATCAGAAGATGCATTAAAGAGCATAATAAATGTTTTTTATTTTATAATAGAGTAAAGAAATTGACGGAGCACAGAATGTATATGAATAACACAGTCACACTCATATCGCTCCACTCCTACTTTTCTTGCACACTTAGGAGCGCAAGTGACATCTTTAGCCGAGATACTCGGCACCCATCATATAATGGTATAGACACTTCTTCTCTCAATGGATCATATGACTCGGCATCCATGGGTATTAATGCATCGATCATTGCCTCCATCTCAAGTTCCAAGATTGGAGGAAGGTTCGAAAGGCCCATTGTCTCCTCTGGTATCGAGGGTATCGTCTACGATATGCCCTCCAATAGGTGTATCCAGCTCACACAATCCATCCATTGCATGCCCACAAACTTTCTAATGGGCCATAAAATAGGTGCATTCCTTGGGACGAAGCATCACCTCTCTGTATAAATTTCATGGGCACGTCTAATATTTTTGTATATGATATCCAATTACTCTTCGAATGTAAAGCATAATTGATACACACTTTTCTTACCATTTGCTCAAAGTCTGAGATCCCTTGGTCAATGATCTCCAATTGAAACTCGTCGAAGCATCGTATGTTCTATGGACAAGGGACACTTTCATCTAAAATCCAACTTGTATTAATTGCAAGGATGCACGATATGTTAATTAAGATACACCTCACGATCTTGGGAATCACGACCATCATCGTTTCTCATTTAGTCTATGTTATGGTGTCGTGTTGCAGTGCATCCGAGCCGTAAACACCTCCATTTTTGTTGTGCATCTATGTTATCTTTTCGGGTGTGTTTCATTGTGTGTGATTGCTGCATTATCTTTCCGTCCTTTTCAGCACCCGCATCCAATGTACATACTCCACTTCTATGTTTGTGTTTGTGTGTTTTAGTTTGTGTGCATGTTATGTGTGTGTCAGAAAAATATGAAAAACTGATGCCAAAGGACATTATCAAGCTGTTAATTTCAATGATGAACTCCAAGAAAAGTGCAGGATATCGTGGATTTGTAGAAGCCGACATTTAAGCTATGAAGATAGAGGTTACACGTGAACAAGGTCGACGTAATATGTGGGACAAATCATTTTTGAAGAAGATACATTAGCACTACATGCCATGGAGAAGAAGGGTTCATATGCCTTTTCCTTTGATGGGAGGAATCTCCGCAGCTGTCTCAAAGACTGCATCCCATAGAACGTGTCAAGCTTCGACAAGGATGGCTATTGGGCCTGGTTTGCTGGTGTAACAATCAAACCAAGCAAGAGTGTTTGTGATATAAGGTTTTTGGTTTGTCACTTGCAATAAGAGATCTGGTGGAGCAGGTTATCCCTGGCACGCTCTTGTTCTTATTCAATTTTGATACAAGGAAATTGTATGGAATCTACGAGGTTATTTCTCATGGTGGAATGGACCTTGAACCCAATGCAGTTCGAAATTTCCAAGGGTCACTCCAGCAAATTCCAGAATTTACCAATAAAGAGGAAGGTTCACGAGGCAATCTTTCGGATACTTGATGGGAATTTCTCTATGGTTCTGAACTTATCAAGCTATTCACTTTTGGTTGAGATATCAAAACAATATCCACATGTCTTGGTAAGAGATTTGACAGATGAGGTTCATGGCTTGAGAAAGAAATTAATCCTCAACAAAAAGATCTGGTCACCTTTTAAAGTCAGTTATGGTGTTGAAGACAAAATTAAATGTGGACTTTCCACATGGCACACATAGTCAACAGAGAGCGAGCTCAAGGAGTTTACTTCTGTGTTGCAAGCAATCCAATCAAATATTGGTTCAGAATTTTGGGATGTTAAGCAAAAAGGAGGCATAGCGTCTTGCCCCTGTTTTGGGGGAATCCGCTATAACCGGTGGACTATGCCATCGCCTTTACTGGGGGGGAAGCTCTCTTTCAGGGGTACTTCGAAATCTAATACGGGAGCTGGCTGCTGGAATTTTGGAGGGAAAAGCGAGAAGAAAGCTGGTTGTCATGGTTGATGTCTTCGAGGAGAACAGGGCTTCCCCAGACATGGTGCATAAAACAGGAAAGCCATCGAGCAAGCTAAAGAACTCTTTGATATTCAGGACAAGGAAAACATTAATCCACGCAATGATCTTCGCAGAAGGGACTTAAGAAACCAAGGAACTGATCGAAGTGCAGAGAAATGACACTTTCAAGTATCAAGTAAGCTGCAGATGATCGAGATGAGGAGCTTGATGAGAATGAGAGCTGATCGAGGGGGGGAGATGGAGGCTTTTGGATGCCAAGGGACAGGTGTGACGTCTTCGTTTTGGGGTCACTATCTCTTTTCCGCAATCTGCTGCTAGCGCTAGAGGAGGAAAGTGGGAGCTATAGAGGAGAATTGGAAGAAGCCTATCGAAAAAGCGAACGGCATCAGAAGCAACAATTGAATTTTGGAACGCAGTAGAAGTGAAGAAAGACAACGATGAAGAAGAAGCTATGAAGTCAAAGGAGGCGAGTGACACAGGCGTTTGCAGAAGGGATCCGAGACTGTCGTCTCTACGATTCCCGCTCGGACAGTAGACTAAGACGACAAGAACTAGAGGCGCGATATCATTGCGACTAGGTTTGATGGAAGGGTCGGTCAGTCTAAATCCTCGTGTGCAGGCACCTCTCTGTCGACTACACGCCCTTCAATGTCGAGATCGCAATCCTCTTCAAGGCCCACAAGATTGACCCGTCTCTGCAGATCATGGGCACCTCCGCTAAAAAAAAAAAAGCTAGTCAGATTCTTCACTAACTGATAAACCAGCAAATAAGGCAAAACACAAGCACAAGATTTTCCCTCTACCTCGACCAAACCTCTCTCAATAATGTATTTGTTAGCTCAACCTTTGCAAAATTATGTAATTGGCTAAGACTATAAAGCCATGTGTTTCATAGAAAGGTTTAGACCTTAATGGATGTAACTCTACACTTTTAAGAAAATAAAAATAGGGTTGTGGGTCGTGGGGTGAAGGGGTGTGTCTTATGGCATCTCCTCTTCCTCTTCTTCACCCTCGATGCGCATCCCATCACACACACCTTTTCACGTTAAAAATCTCTCTCTCTCTCGCAAAAATGGCAGTCTCGTGTGATGATGAAAGTGAGGACGTAAATGATGATTCCTATCTTCTTTCTCGATGATGATGCTTAGCATGAGCATAGATTTTGCTTCCTGGTTCGTTCTCTTGAGCATTTCATGTGGGGGGCGTTGCGAGAACCAGGCGTCATCGACTACTCAAATTATCAAATCTTTTAAAGGACCTTTCTGGGCTGGCGGGCAGACAATATGCGATCTCTATCAGAGTACCAGAATGCTATCAGCAAGCTTGTCGACTTTAGCGGTGGGACGATTGGCTGCGCGGGCAAGATAATGGGCCGCCATAGCTTGGTGCAACTGCCTCACGGATGGCAGGCCTATGCTCTCACCTTCTATCACCGTCTTCCCTTCTTCTCCGCCTCCCCTCCCAGAAGCGTCTTCCTCCCTGCCATGCTCGTCCCATGTTCTCCTTCTCCCTCGGCTCATCTTCCACACGGCGACCTTCCCCCCTCGACACTGTTGGTTTTACCTACTGACGGCGGCTGCCTTCTTCTCTCGGTCCGCGCGATCTCATTCACGTGATCTCAATGGCCCACTCTTCTCTAATTTATTTAAAGCATTATACAAAAAGAAAAATATTCACTTATCTTTAGCACCCCATTCACATGCCAATTCTTAATGGTAGCATGTCACCCCATGGTGGTGTGAATTACCCTCGATACAAAGATTGGAATTAGAGCCCTACTATTTGAAGACTATGTAAAGTTTGTAGTATGGAAGATATGAAGCAAGGGTCCCTTCCCTAGTTTGATCATGAATGGTCATGGCATGGCTTGGCTTCATCAAGTTTTTCTTCATCACCGAGTTTTTCCCCATTACCAATTCCAAAGAGATTATGTGAGCTGATGGTGGCTCTTCTTCAACTTTGTTTGCGGGGACGCTTCACTCTTCAATGTGGGCGAGATGATAAACCAGGAAATAAGGCAAAACACAAGCACAAGATTTTCCCTCTACCTCGACCAAACCTCTCTCAATAATGTATTTGTTAGCTCAACCTTTGCAAAATTATGTAATTGGCTAAGACTATAAAGCCATGTGTTTCATAGAAAGGTTTAGACCTTAATGGATGTAACTCTACACTTTTAAGAAAATAAAAATAGGGTTGTGGGTCGTGGGGTGAAGGGGTGTGTCTTATGGCATCTCCTCTTCCTCTTCTTCACCCTCGATGCGCATCCCATCACACACACCTTTTCACGTTAAAAATCTCTCTCTCTCTTGCAAAAATGGCAGTCTCGTGTGATGATGAAAGTGAGGACGTAAATGATGATTCCTATCTTCTTTCTCGATGATGATGCTTAGCATGAGCATAGATTTTGCTTCCTGGTTCGTTCTCTTGAGCATTTCATGAATGATGACCGGGAAATCAGTGCAAATAAAGGCACAAAAATGTGCTCAACATAGAAACATCCTTTGCAAATTAACACTTTGCTTTTGTACTCCTTTGTCAAAAATCAAATATGAAGCAATGTAAAATGTGTAGTCCAAAAGAGACACACTATAAAATATTCCTAGGAAAAGGAAAGGTCAAACCCTTTTGTCTCATGCTAAAAATTGAAGGGTCTTTAGACCTTAGCCAATGTATGCAAATTTGAATTTCATAATTCAAGAAAGGAAAAGGAGGTGGTTGCAGTCGTGGGATTTGAGGAGGTGGGAGGTTGAGGTGGTTACACCCTCTCTCTTCCTTTATCTTCTCCTCTCACGGTTCATTTCTTCCTCTCTCATTTTGGCACAACACTTGCCTTCTTGTTCTTGCTTCCCTCTCTTGTGCTTTATGCTCATTTCTAATGGAGAGTGAGGAAGAGGAAGAGGGTGAGGATGGAAGACTTTCTCTTAATTTCTTGTGTGCCTATCTCTTGTGTGTTTGGAGAGCATGGTTCTTGGTGAGAAGAAGAAGAGGTTTCTTGCAGGTTTTGTGTCCAGCAATGTATTTGCAACCTCTACCTAGCCAGTTCGTGGTTCTATTTGTGCCGTGGCAGGGTGCTCTTCACTAACATGGTGTGCATGTGACGCGAGGAGATTGCCAAATGCCCTGGCTGCGCCTCTAAATCACCATCTATTTTGAGTATAGGACAGTGCAAAGGGCTGGTGAATTTGTTGTGACATTTCCCAGAGCTTAACATGCTGGTTTTAAATGTGACTTCAACTGTGCGGAGGCTCTGAATGTTGCACCTATCGACTGGTTACCCTTTGGGCAGAATGCAGTAAAGCTGTACAAAGAACAGAGACGTAAAAGCTTTGTTTCTCATGATAAGCTTCTATTAGGGCTGTGAAGCAAGCTCTAAGGAGTGCATGCCATGGTCTACAAGACAGGAATGATGCAGTTGATAATGTGTGGCAAGAGCTCCTTGCTCAGTATGGGATTGTGTTGAAAGTCTTAAAGAATCGAGTGGATTTGGAACGTATTAGACGTTTCAGGATAACGAATACCATACAAACAAGGAAAATGGATACAAGTTTTGATGCAATGGATGCAAGAGTGTGCCTTATATGCCATTATGGTCTGCATCTCTCTGCAATAGGTTACAACTGCTGACCTGAACAGTATACATGTCTGGAGCGTATGCATGCACTTATCAGATGTTTTATTCGTTGGACCTGGAGATTGAACAAGCTGTCTATGACTAAGTCTTGAATCTGGTTGAATTATTTGGTGCCTTGAAAAGCAAGCTCTTACGCTTTATTGTAAAGCAGTGAACAGATTGTAATGCTTTGTCATTTATTTTGACTTCATATCCATAAATCTTCAACATTGGTCTATGAAAAGAGCTTTATCAAAACTTTGTAGCTGACGGACGCTTAGCTTATGCAAATTCCTGCACAAGCTGGATGTTCAGAATGAGTACTCATGGATCTCTTGTAATTTACTTGACAAGCAATATAGTGATCTTTGACATCAAAAATTGAGATTTTCTTGTTACCTTCTTTCCTTGCTGTATCTTGAACCCCGTGTTCTACAGCTCTTACACGAACTCTACGACATTTCTGGTGAACCCGATATTGTGAAAGCGCTGCGTCAATTCTCAGCAAGATGGGAGACTCGCAAGAAGAGATGACAAATGACAATGTCATGAAGCATTTGTTTCAGTCATTTACAACCTATATGCAACAGCAAGCTCACGCGAAGCGGGATAGTGATGCCATGGATGCCTTGAAAGCTGTCCAACAAGAGATGAAGCATTTCAACGGCCAACAAGTTTCAACTTACCTGCATTTGTATGTAGAAAAGATGAAGTTTTTTAAGGTTTTTCAAGATGTTTGGAGCCGCTACTTCTTGCGGATCGTGGTTCGCGCGCTTGAAGTCCGAATTTCAGAAATTCAAGGAACACATGCTGGTTGGACAGAGTTTAAGAAGGCATTAAAAGATGAATATTCCTGGATGATACAGGTCTTATGAACCGCAGGAATTTCTTAGCATGGGTTTCTATGCCTAATAAGGGACTTTCAGTTACCGCCCTTCTGCGAGAGTTTGAGAGCCGCTATGATCAGTTGGATGGAACTGAGCAGTAAGCTTTGGAGATGCAGAAAGTGGAATTATTTTTACAAGTTGCTGATGCTGATTTATAGGAAAAGTTGGATGATCTTTTGGAAGATCAAGCTACCGATTCAGGTTTAAAGACCGAGTGGAGACATGTCATTGATGCTGTGAATGCGCTTGTTAAGAAGCAGCGCAGGAGAGTACGATTACATCGTAATACAGGATCTGCTTCTGAAAAATCCTTGGAGACCTCTACTTCTACCCCTGCTGCAAGTTCTATGCCTAAGCCTACTACTCCTATTGTAAATCCACCAGTTCCTACTGCTCTAGTGCCCTTATCCGTAGATGATGTTATTAAAGGCTTGGCAGATTTGATGATAGAGGCAGTCAAAGCTGAAGTTGGGAAGTTAAAAGAGCAACTTATGTCAGTACCTGCTGTAGCATCTGCTCCAGTGACTGCTTTTCCAGCTGGCCAAAGAAAAGGGAGACGATGTATTTGGTGCGATAGTACAGAGCACCAACACTACAGAGATTGTGATGCTTTTCAGGAAGCGCGTAAGAAGAATGTAGTGTTTTGGGGACAAGATGGGAAGATATGGCTGACAGAGACTAGTGCTCCTCTTGACACGAACTTTGGTAAGGGAGGCATGAAGAAGCTCGTTGATGATATGGCTGCGGGATCAGCTTATGTGAGTGTTAGAGGAGATGCTTCAGCTTATGGAGTCCAGCTTGAGCAGAAATCAGATGGAGACTCTGCCTTATGGTCCTCTGCCTTGGAGATAGCGAGAAGAGGGAAAGTTCAAGCATCCACTATGACTTGTGTGGGCTCCAGCATCCGAGGAGAAATGGGATGGGATTCTCCTATTGATACGTATTCTATTTTTGCTTATATGGCGAAAACACAGGGTTTAGATGCCATGGTTGAGGAAAAAAGAAGAAGAGATGAGGAGGGTCTCAGCACTTCCAAAAAGACTAGAGGGGGTGACTTTGTTTCACCGCCTATTACAGCTCCACCTATGACGAGTTCTCCAGCTCAATCAGGTCCTGGACAACCTATGGGACACAAGCAGATGAAATAAAAGAGACAACCAAGAAAGGAGCTAGGATTCAAGCTCTTGTCAGACCTTGATATGCAGACGGATATGAGTAAGATTTTTCATGAAAGAATTTTGAATAGTGAAGTCACTTTTACTGTTGGAGAAGCTCTTGGGATTTCTAGAAGAGAAATACAGGATCAGATGCAAGATCTTTTGCGGAGGAAATGACATGCGATGGAAGGACCTGCTTTACAGGGGTTATGGCATGGAGCTCTTGGGGAAGAGCATGATGATGCAGTGATGGTTGAAAATGCTTCTGTCAAACTGCAGTTGGAGAAAATAGTTCAACCTATGCAGTATGAAGATGATGATACCCCTATCCTCATTCCTCGCAGCCATTTTTCACGCAGTCATTGGGCTAGAGAAACCATTGAGACGGTGGTAAGGATTGGAGAGAAACAGATTCCTTTAAATGCTTTAGTTGATCATGGTTCCGAGATTAATCTTATTGCTCGAGGTGTTTATGAGAGTGGCAAGTGGCCTATGGATGCAGAGCATGGCTGGCGCATGAGAGCAGCCAATACTTCTGGTGATATGTATGCTGCTTGTCCGAGCATCAGAATTTCTATTGGAAATGTTGAAGAGGATTATCATTGCTTTGTTCAGGATTCTTGCTCTTATCCAATTATTCTTGGATAGCCTTTCATTACAAAAGCAAGAATGGAGACGAAAGTGATGGATGACGGCTCAGCCTATGCACGGATACACAGTAAGGATGGTATGCGAGCTGTTCAGTTTATGACTATTGGAGTAAATCATCCGAGAGACAGGGACTCCTTGCGTGAGGCACCACTACCTGCGAAGGAGTTGGATTTTCATTAGGTACCGCTGTCTTGCGAGACGCCAGTGGTACGGAGCAGAGAAAAGAGGAGATCTCGCCTCCTGGTAACCAGTCTTTCTCCACTAATTTTGTTGGTTTTTCTTCAGATAGTTCAGTGAGTTATCAGAAAATTTCAGATTTGTCTAAAGCTACCAGGTAGTACATTGGTAAGGTGAAAGAGTTGAAGACTGTAGGTATTTTGCAAGCAGAAGAGCATGTGGATGGGCTGTATGAAGGAATGTCTTATGCAGATACATTGTTTGAGATGGAAAATATGCTAAAAACTTATGTATGTAAGGGTTCAAAGATCATACCTGTGCAAACCTTGGATATGTATCAGGAAATTTCTGATTTTATATTGAAAATAGAGTCAGAGGCTAAGAAAATTCAGCAAATCGAATCTATGGCTGATCTTGATTAGCTTTCAGAGTTACAGAGGGATGAAACCTTTCAGCCAGCATAGTTAAATGCTGGAAAAATTCAGCATATAGAGTATGAGGCTGCATCATGGCATTCCACAGAGCAGAGGGCTGAAACCATTCGGCCAACAGAGTTTAATGCTGGAAAATTTCAGCATACAGAGTTTCAAACTGTACCCATGCAGTCCATAGAGCAAAGGGCTGAAATCTTTCAGCCAACAGAGTTGAGAGTTGCTGAAAATTTGCAGAAATTGCAGCAAAGAAAAGAGTGCCTGATTGATGCCAAGGTTGACACAAGGTATAAAACAGATGATAAGAAGATTAAGCCGGTTGCAGGGCCGCCTCCTCCTTATAGTGATGAGCAGATAGAAAAAGCTATGAAGCAGCCTATGTTGAGAGATCCTGCAAATATTGGACATAAATTTACAGCTGAAACTCTTGCAGAATTGAAGATTGGAAATGATGATTTCTTGCTTTCAATGGAAAAAGAATGTTTTTGCGAGATGCTTGGATGACATGGCAAGGCATTTGCTTTCTTTCCTCATGAAATTGGTTGCATTAGTCCCGAATTGGTTGCGCCTATGGTCATCTTCACTGTCCCTCATGTGCCATGGAATATACGTCCTATACATGTGCCTAAAGCACACTTGCCAAAGCTGATAGAGTTGCTGAATGAGAAGATTAAGATGGGGATTTTGGAACCCTCTTCTGTGCCCTATTCTAACAGGTGGTTTACTGTACCAAAGAAGAATGGAACCTTGAGATTTATTCAGGATGTGCAGCCCATGAATAGAGTGACAATCAGGAATGTGGGAACAGGTCCAGTTGTGGATGAGTTTGCAGAGGCTTTTGCAGGACGAGCCATCTATTCCCTAGGTGACTTGTATTCTAGTTATGACCAGTTTCAGCTTGCCTTGGAAAGCAGGGATATTACCACTATGCAGACACCTATTGGTCTTGTGAGGATGTGTACCTTGCCTCAAGGTGCCACCAACTCAGTTGCTCATATGATGAATGCTATACATAGAGTTTTGCGACTATATTCCGCATTATACCATGCCTTTTCTAGATGATGTGCCTATTAAGGGTTGTGCAGAAGAAGAAAAGAATGAGAGTCTTAATTTGCGAGGATGTAGACAGTTTGTGGCTGAACACTTGGTTGCTTGTGAGCAAATATTGACACGATTAGGGGAGGTGAATTTAACTCTTTCAGGGCTGAAATCTGTCTTTGGTGTTAATGAAGTTATCATAGTTGGGCATATGGTTGGTTATTATGGCAGGAAGCCTTCACCTGCAAAGGTGGACGCCATAAGCAGGATTGCAGAGTATTGCTCGACTACTTCAGAGGTGCGGAGATTTGTGGGAGCTTGTGTATTTTACATAATTTGGATTCCTCATTTTGCTACCTGTCTGTATCTGTCTTCCATATCTGTCTACCTTCAAATTCCCCTCAGCAAGCGGCCTACTTCTGGAGCCAGTATCTGTCTCGGGAAAACGCAAAAACATACACAGAGAAATCATGGCAATGACTATATCCAACAAGCATAAACAACATGGACAGTTGTTACATTGAAGAAGACATCTAAGGACTGAGATTCCTTGCGAGGTCTACGAACAATTTTTGCTACAGGGATCTTGGAATGTTGCAAGGCGAGGATCACCAGTGAACAGTTTGAAAGCAACACCACACCACTGCTGTTCTAAATGCATCAAAAACATGTGGAAGCATTGATTTTGATGATCTCTTGGAGCACCATAAAAAATGATGTTCAACAATCTGAAGAGAAATCCAAATCTGTCTTCATTGATTGAGTCTTAGCATATCTAAATGACAAAGAATACTTTCATTATCACTTTTTCTTTGGATATCCATACACTTGCTAAAATTGGGAATTGAATAGGTTGTTTCCTTTCTTTCTTCATGCAAAGCTTTGTATCTATGATAATGAAGACAATAAAACAGTCTATGATTGAGGAAACAGATTTGTGACCTTATGAGGATGTTTGTGATAAACACGAAGGATTGAATTCATAAGAGATCATTGACAATTCAGAGATTGATTCATCGAGCCACTGTAATTAAAACTTGTGGAAAAAGCAACTCTCCTTTTGTTCTTATAGACTTTATTGAAGCAACTATGGAGCTGAACAAGAGGGTGGAGTCCCTTTTAAATGCTCAAAAGAATGCAGGGTGTCCTGAAATTATAACAGATTTTACTTCATTTTTCTTGCTTGATCTTCTAGCCTGAAATTATCAAGGACTTCTGAAGTTGCGACATTGTTTTCCAAACCCTTCGACAATGCGTCGCTATTGTCGTCGCTATCAGCGTCGCAAATTCTCTGTAACCGTCGCTATATGCATCGCTATATGCGTGGGACGCTTCACACTTAAGCGTGGGACGCTTCATACTTATGCGTGGGACGCTTCACACTTAAGCGTGGAATGCTATATGCAAATTTGTTCGCAGGGACGCTTCACACTTAAGCGTGGGAGGAATGATAACCAAGAAATACGTGCAAATAAAGGCACCAAAATGTGCTCAACATGGAAACATCCTTTGCAAATTGACACTTTGCTTTTGTACTTTCTTGTGAAAATTGCAAATATGAAGCAATGTAAAATGTGTAGTCCAAAAGGCTCACATTAAAAAAATGTTGAAAGGAAAAGAAAGGTCAAACACCTTTTGTCTCATGTAAAAATAAAGGGTCTTTAGACCTTAGCCAAAATGTATGCAATTCAAATTTTTATAATATCAAGAAAGGAAAAGGAAGAGGCTTGTCAGATGATTTCAGGAGGTGGGAGGTTGAGGTGGTTTACAACCTCTCTCTTCCTTTATCTTCTCCTCTCACGCTTCATTTCCTCCTCTCTCCCATTTTGGCACAACTCTCATCTTTCTTTTTCTTGATCCTTTCTCTTATGATTCATTGCCAAATTTAATGGAGAGTGAGGAAGAGGAAGAGGGTGAGGATGGAAGAATTTCCTAATTTCTTGTGTGCCTTCATCTTGTTTGTTTTGGAGAAATGGTTCTTGGTGAAGAGGAAGGTTTCTTGGAGGTTCTTGTGGCCAGCAAGTGTGCTTGTAGCCTGTCTTGGCCGGTTTGTGGTTCAATTTGTGCCGTGGCAGGGTGCTCTTCATTTGGTGCACTGGCCGGGAAAGAGGTGGCTATGGAGCTTGCAAGAAAGATGGGTTTTGAAGTACATGAAAAGGGTCCAAGGCTTCAAGGTCTTTGTTTTTTGCAAAGTCTCATGCTTAATTATTATCATGATAGAGGAGCCATGACAATCTAAGAAGTACCAGAAAACGAAGGTCTAATGAGAGAGGAGATGAAGAAGGCTCTCAAAGACATCTCCCATGAGGTCAAGAAGTATTGCACTCACTGCACTGACATCTGCTATGTCATACAGTCCCTCTCACTTCTTGTCCTCTCCAGTTAGCAAACACTCCCCAACCTTCTCCTTGAACACCAAGAAGCCAAAGATGCATTAATCGAGGAAGCCGTGCTGGCACTGCGGAGCCTCTCTAATCGGACCACATTAGACGAACTCATGAATCAAGAAGAGCCAATGAAATCATGCAAAAGATTCTGGAAGGAGTGTGAATGGTCTCAAGAGAGGTGGAGTGCTATTTGCAAAACTAATCAATTTTTCGCCAATTGTGGCTTTCGTGTCATCGACCCGACTCTGTCCCCCTCTCCTCTGTGCAAGTCCTGCTACTTCTGTGCAAATGGGTTTCCTTGACAAGCGCTAGGATGATGTTGTCGCAAGTCCCCCAGACATGACAGCAGCTTTGGCCACCTCCGCAAAGGACCCAAAATGCAAGATGAATCTTTTTCCTTCAGTAAGATTGATGAGCGACCATTTCTGACTCTTGGCCCTCCACAAAACGGTTATCTCACCATCATTTTATCCATCCACGTGGAGGGAAATACATTTCGTCATCCTGAGAAATCGTTTAAAACCAATCCTTCAACCTTTGACCTTAAAAAATAACTACTTTTTGCTATGGTTGCATGTTTAAGCTTCTTAATAGTTGTTCTTATGCACATCTTGTTCCATTATCAATTCACTTCTTCTTTTCATCAAGATCACCCTATCCTAAAAGACACAATAAATGTTTTTGTTTCTTTTTGTTTTGTCTTCAATAAAGCTTACTTTTCTTTTCTTTTTCCATGAGTCGGGTGGGAGAACTTCAATGTTTTATCCTTAGTAGTAAGGGTGTACTTTGATTCCATATCTTTTGCGGGTTTCTATTTGTGGTTCACTAGTGGCTATATTTCATTCTATATTGAGTGTGATATTGCTCGTGTTCAATTTGTTGAAGAGCCCTATCTTTTGGGTTTTGTTTGTGGTTTTATTTGGTGTGTTTGTGACCTAGGCTTCAACGACGTAGTTATGTGTGTATTTTTGTGATTATTTCCTTTCTCGATCCAATGACAATTCAAAGATGATGAAGAAAAGAAATGAAGAAACGAAGACAAAGATGAAGATGAAGGTTTTTTAAGTGCTGATCGTGGTTCTTCTTCAAATTTGTTCGCAGGAATGCTTCACACTTAAGCGTGGGGGGAATGATAACCAAGAAATATGTGCAAATAAAGGCACCAAAATGTGCTCAACATGGAAACATCCTTTGCAAATTGACACTTTGCTTTTGTACTTTCTTGTTAAAATTTCAAATATGAAGCAATGTAAAATGTGTAGTCCAAAAGGCTCACATTAAAAAAATGTTGAAAGGAAAAGAAAGGTCAAACACCTTTTGTCTCATGCAGAAATAAAGGTTCTTTAGACCTTAGCCAAAATATATGCAATTCAAATTTTTATAATATCAAGAAAGGAAAAGGAAGAGGCTTGTCGGGTGATTTGAGGAGGTGGGAGGTTGAGGTGGTTACAACCTCTCTCTTCCTTTATCTTCTCCTCTCATGCTTCATTTCCTCCTCTCTCCCATTTTGGCACAACTCTCATATTTCTTGTTCTTGCTCCTTTCTCTTGTGCTTCATTGCCAAATCTAATGGAGAGTGAGGAAGAGGAAGAGGGTGAGGATGGAAGAATTTCCTAATTTCTTGTGTGCCTTCCTCTTGTTTGTTTTGGAGCAATGGTTCTTGGTGAAGAAGAAGGTTTCTTGGAGGTTTTTGTGGCCAGAAAGTGTACTTGCAGCCTCTCTTGGTCGGTTCGTGCCGTGGCAAGGTGCTCTTCAAGAAACTTGGAGGAAAATATGACACATTCTTACAGATTGTGAGAATCGTCCTATGGACAAGATTTGTATCTCAGTTAAAATTTTAATATAAAGTTTACTTTCAAGGAATTTGTCTGATCTTTTTTCGTGTCAGTGCATAAAATTATGTAAAAGAACATGTGACTAACATGTTGATTAAGGAAATTGCTTGTATGTGTTACCACTAATGTGCCCTTAGGTAAGTAGGAAACTAAAGCTATCAAGGGAAGCATGTTAATTAAGGAAATTTCTTATATGTGTTACTACTAATGTGCCCTTAGGTAAGTAGGAAACTAAAGCTATCAAGGGAAGCAAGTGGGCGGAACCCCCAACGGGTCCATCCTACTGTAGGGTGGTCCCAAAGAATTGGGAGGCTTTTCAACATTCAAATCAGGATGACATATTGAACTTAGATAATGTAGGGTACACCCTGACACATATCATTTTAGGGGAATGGAATGGAACTTTACCCTACAGGTAGAGAGGTCGAGCGATGCATCCCTCTCATTTGGGGCTTGCATCAAGGTATTGTGAGCAAGATCTCCTTGAAGAATGAAGCCATGGAATAGATTTATATGAAAGAAAGAAACTTTGTAGGTGAGGCAGTGGTTGGTCTCTCATTCAAACATAAATGCAATGATATTGGCTCTAGAAGGAGAACCGTAGCTCTACTGGTGAATATGAAGGAAGTTTGAGATAAACCATTAGATAACCAAGAAGATTTCAAGCTTCAAGTGGAGGCAAACCACAAGTCATTGCAAACTTATTGGCACTTGTATTATAGAAAAATATGGAGGGGAAATAAAAGGGAGTCTCAACAAAGAACAGCTTCCTCAAGCCGAAGAAGATTTCAAGCTTTGGCTAGAGGCAAACCCACAAGTGGTTGCAAACTTATTGGCACGTGTTACAAAAAATAAGTTGGAGGACTAGTTTGTGGGGGACTCATCCTAGAAAAGATTTGTGGTAATGTCTTGTGGTTCAATACAAGAGAAATAGTAGTCTTTTTTACTAGGAGGCCTCCCAAGGCTATGGAGGGTGCTTCTTGATTCAATGCTCTCCTTAAAAATGAAGGATATGCGAAGAAGATTTACTATGGGCCAAGGGATTCTATGAAGTTGTCTGTGAAAATAAGAATATAGCTTAGAAGGTTCTCAATTAGGGCATCTTATTTTGGGGGATCGACTTTGTTTACATTATGCCTTGGTAGCCCATCAAATTAGAAAGAGACCACTTCTGAAGGGAATTCCTCACTTGGAAATTTGCAAGCTCATAGCCTACACATGGACAATGCTTCTTAACATTTCTAGATTCCCCATTGGCTAACCCTTTTTGCAAACTTAGAGGGGGTTTCGTATCTCTTTTTATGCCATTGAAGAAACCCATATAACATAGAGTTGGAATTAAAATGGAATAAAAAATAGAAATAAGAAAACCTCGCATGGAGACACAACTATCCACGTGATTAGATTCTCAAATGTCCATGCATGATAGGTATTCAAGGCTCTCACAAATTAGACATGGCTACCCATACAATTATACTATCAAATATCCATGCAATGACTGGGCTTATTGTAGTTCTTATTCTTTTAGGTATGTTCTTCTTACTTGGTGGTAGGTTCTTCCTATTCAATAAGGAATGTTGTGTAGAGGGTTTTGCTTCCTAATCCTTTGGAACATGTAAGACAAGAAACCTCACTATGTGGATATTGGCATCTTGTAGTGGGAAAGTCTCACTTGGGTCAAAATTTGCAAGCTCATAGCCTACACATGGAACATGCTTCCTAACATTTCTAGATTCCCCATTGGCTAACCCTTTTTGCAAACTTAGAGGGGGTTTCGTATCTCTTTTTATGCCATTGAAGAAACCCATATAACATAGAGTTGGAATTAAAATGGAATAAAAAATAGAAATAAGAAAACCTCGCATGGAGACACAACTATCCACGTGATTAGATTCTCAAATGTCCATGCATGATAGGTATTCAAGGCTCTCACAAATTAGACATGGCTACCCATACAATTATACTATCAAATATCCATGCAATGACTGGGCTTATTGTAGTTCTTATTCTTTTAGGTATGTTCTTCTTACTTGGTGGTAGGTTCTTCCTATTCAATAAGGAATGTTGTGTAGAGGGTTTTGCTTCCTAATCCTTTGGAACATGTAAGACAAGAAACCTCACTATGTGGATATTGGCATCTTGTAGTGGGAAAGTCTCACTTGGGTCAAAATTTGCAAGCTCATAGCCTACACATGGAACATGCTTCCTAACATTTCTAGATTCCCCATTGGCTAACCCTTTTTGCAAACTTAGAGGGGGTTTCGTATCTCTTTTTATGCCATTGAAGAAACCCATATAACATAGAGTTGGAATTAAAATGGAATAAAAAATAGAAATAAGAAAACCTCGCATGGAGACACAACTATCCACGTGATTAGATTCTCAAATGTCCATGCATGATAGGTATTCAAGGCTCTCACAGATTAGACATGGCTACCCATACAATTATACTATCAAATATCCATGCAATGACTGGGCTTATTGTAGTTCTTATTCTTTTAGGTATGTTCTTCTTACTTGGTGGTAGGTTCTTCCTATTCAATAAGGAATGTTGTGTAGAGGGTTTTGCTTCCTAATCCTTTGGAACATGTAAGACAAGAAACCTCACTATGTGGATATTGGCATCTTTTAGTGGGAAAATCTCAAGGTTAAACTATCTTAGAATAAGACTGTAGACTCATATCACAATTGTAGCCTATGGGGACATTAATATAAACAATACCCTAGTTTGGAGGAGGAATAAGAAGCCAATAGAATTATCAAAAAGTGTGTTGGGTGGATATGGCAATGCCCGCATGACATAGCAACAATAAGAAGGATTAAAATCAATCTAGAGCAAAATAATAAGATAATGAATTATGGCAAATAGCTAGAAGTCATGAAGACAAATCTATAGCTACCAAGCAAAGCCATGTTGTACCTAAATGCATTGATATTAATCCACCTCTTGTTAAGGACTTCTCGAATAAGGCCTCCATATCTCATAATAGAAAATTCAGGCTACTAGATGGTAGGTGAACTACAATCCAACATCCAGCCTTGTGGTCAAGAGAGACAAGACTAACACACAAACGTTTCAAGGGTAAACTAACTATTTTTCTAGTAATACAACAAAACCCTATGAAAGGCTTGTCACAAATATTATTGTTGAAGATGTTATTTTCAATTATGCTTGGTTTGAAGATAAGGGAAATAGCATTCAAGGTTTGGATAATGTGGTGTCGAAGGGGTTTTTATCGAAAGGTTGAATCCACCAGGGATCAGAGGTAGAAGGAAGCAGAGATAGGAGATGCAAGAGAAAATAAAGAATACACAAGAGGTAAACACAATAATGACAAATCACAATGAATGAAATCAATATGTATCGACATAACCTGTAATCCTTTATCTGGCACTACTCATAAGCTCTCTCCAGGCATTAGATCTCCTGGAGCTCCCTCATAGAACAAAAACGTGCACCAGAAATAGAAGCTCCTTCTCTGCTGCTCGGAACCCAAATCTGATGGCTCCGTTGGCTTCAAAAGGGGGGTGAAACCCGAAACACCTCCTCACAGATCTCCCAGATCACTTCTTCTTCCTCTTCCAATTCAAACTGCAGTTTTCAGCATGTCAATAGTGATCGCGATGCGCGCAATTTCATCAATCTATTTTTTTATGAAAATCCCATAATTGGCTGAAAAAGCAACTTGCTTTCTGTATGCCATCCTAATTTAGAAGTTTTTTAACTTTTTTGGATTTTTTACAATAAATAATATTAAAAATAGGCTTAAATTATCCAAAAATCTAGTATTTTCAGATAATCCATGCTACTCACACTAGTACTAATGACTCAGATCACACTGACTCTCTTGATCAATAAGAAAGTCAGATGATGATGCATTCCAGAGCTTTTCACACTGTGTCCGTGTAGTAGTGGCACGATATCCATCCCCTCTGAATCTGCACATCCTCCGGTATGTGCCAAAATCCTAGTTGTCACCAGATTCTGAGTCCTCCTCATCCCTGACAACCATATCCTTTGCTTCTTCATCTTCCATGTCTTCCTGGCTAGCCCCTATATCATTGCCACTATTTTCTTCCAATTCTGGCAACTCATAGGCAGTAGATTCCTGCCTCTTGAATAATTTGATTCTTTTCCCTGCTATCAAAAGTTTTATGGTTATCCCATCCAACTCATTTAATGCATAAGCAACATTATCAAATACCTATCTTACCACATAGGGCCCAAACCATCTTTTGGAAACTTTACACATGGTACTATGCTGGTTGTCTAAATTGCTATCATAAACCAATACCCAATCCCCATCTTATATGGTTATTGGCCTCAATCTATGTCTTTTGTCAAACCGTTTCTTGTTCTATATCCTTGTTGCCCTTAACTTTGCAATTGTTGCGTCTATGTCTTCTGATTTTCTTTCCAACTTTCAAATGCGTAAGGCCAATAACTCCTCTCGATTCAACTCCTCCTCCCAAGGTAGCACACTCCATGTGACTGTCATCTCTTCCATCATGATGATAGGTCTTTGACCATGCATCAATTTTGTAGGCATATATCCTGTAATGGCACTACTATGAGTTATTCTTGTTGAGATATCGAGCTCCACTCGTGATATGCCATGGTGACCGTTGTGCATTTATGTCACCGACTTGTCAGTTGCAGATGCGGTTGGTACACCATCCATGAATAATAGCTAGATGACAGCTACCCTTATCTACTCTAGTTCGTGGCTCAGTTAGTATACCACCTTAGTTAGTTGAGTTTGGTTTGAGACCCATATATAGGGTTCTTCTATTTCTTTGCACTTGAGTTCTTTTTGGCTTACACAACTAAGAAGAGGAAAACTGTTTTCAGCCTCCACCTTTGTGTGTATTCCCCCATTGTGCAAGCAAGAAAGCTACAAGTGAGACTCCTTCCTTCTCTCCCACAATCTTGACATGGTATCAGAGCCTTGTTCGTGGTAAGGAGCTCAAGAAAGAAAGCCAAGTTCATGGTGTTCTGGTAAGAGGACCAGTGTTGCTTTCATTTTCCTGTCTTGGGAGCAAGTCTCTGCAAGTAGCACAACCGGAAAGTGTAAGAGTGCATTGTCTCAGATTGAGAGGCCCTTCGCAGTGTAGCAAGAGGGCAGTATATGCTGGGGGTGAGGCCTTTAGCCCTCGATTGCTCTGTTTTTTTTATTTGAGGCCATTTCGGGGCCTGTTTTGGAGGCGGAAGTTTTTTGCACGCACTCAAGAAAAGGCCCAGTTTTATGCTGTGCGACCACTGTTCTACAGGTCGGTGAAAAGTTACTGTAGAAATTGCATCGTATGCCTGTACGCAGAGACATTGGGAGTTACAGAATCATCCTTGTTGCCTGTTGATGCAAAATCATCACTAGAAAGTGACTGTGTGGTCAAATACCACTTTCATCAGTTTTGCAGATTTGCTCTTGTGAGGCTGAAGCTGTGTTCTTTGCAGTGACAAAATTTTTTGCAGTGTTCTATAATGGCGTCTGATTCTCTTTCATAGATTGTCATTGAAAAGCTTGACAAGAACAACTTCCAAACATGGAAGTTTAGAATGATGAATTTCCTTATGGGAAAAGGATATTGGGAATTCGTTGCAGGAAATGAAGAAGAACCAGTTCTTCCTGATATTCCCAATCAACAGGAAATACAAGCATTTAAAGCATGGCATGAGAGATCCAGAAAAGTTATGTACTGGTTGTCTATCAGCATTTCAGACTCTATGATTGTGCATATTCAAGATGCAAGTATGCCAAAGGAGGCATGGGATACTTTGTCAAAAATGTATAGCACAAATACACAAGCCAGGAAAATCCAGCTCAAGCAAGAGTTGCACAATGTGCAAAGAGAAAATATGAGCATCAATGACTACCACATGAAGGTGAAGAAGATTGCAGATGCACTTGCTTCCATTGGGTTGCCAGTGGAAGATGATGGTTTAGTTTCTGTGACCTTGAATGGTCTAGGAAAGGATTATGCACAGTTTCAAACATCCATTTCCATCCGTGAAAGATTTCCTGATTTTGAGGAGTTGATTACTCTTCAAATTTCTGAGGAGCAGAGAAATGGTGGTGCATCTTCTTCAGGAGAAACTTCAAAAGAAGTTGTCTTCTACTCAAATGCTGGAAGAGGTAGAGGCAGAGGTAGAGGAGGCCGATCTGGAGGCCGTGGTAGAAATCAGAACATGCAGCAAACTGAAGAAAACCAGTTCTATGGAGGAGGACGTGGTAACTCTAGAGGCAAGGGGAGCCAAAGAGGTCATGGTGGATGGCAAAGAGGCCAAAATGCAAACAGTAATGTTGAATGCTAGTACTGTGGTAAGATGGGTCATATAGCTAAAGACTACTATAAAAAGCAGAATGACATCATGAATGGAAAATTGCAACAAGGGAATTATGCATCTTCTAGTAGACAGGGTGATGACAGAAATGAGCATTTGTTTATGGTGCAGCACATGAATAATTCTGTGACAAGTGCAGAAGAAAGCAACGATGTATGGTATGTTGACTCAGGTGCATCAAACCACATGACAGGTCATGCAGAATGGATGGAGGATGCAAGGAAAATGGAAAAACCAAGATTTGTGGAGACTGGTGATGATACTGCACATCCTATTGTGCAGATTGGAAAATTTCATTTGTCTATGCAGGATGGGAAAAAGAAATAATTGTCCGATGTATTTCATGTCCCGAATATCACCAAGAATTTGGTTTCTGTTGGTCAAATGGTTGAGCAGGGCTTGCAGGTCAGATTTAATCCTCATGGATGCTTTGTTGAGGATATGAAAAATAAAGGTCGCTTGATAGCAAAAGGAAAGAAGAAGGGTAGAATGTTTACATTGGATGCAGACATGCCTAAATTGAGTGCAGCAATGTTTGCACATGGGACCAATAGAGTTGCAGATATTGATATCTGGCATAAACGCATTGGTCATGTTAATGTATAGCGACTTAAATCAATGCAGGCCCAAAATATTGTTGCAAGATTGCCTAAATTCAAGGTTGCAGAAATGCATAAGGTATGTGAAGCCTGTCAATTTGGAAAACAGGCAAGGAAACCATTTCCTAGACATGTTCAAGAGAGTAAGAAGCCATTGGAATTAATCCACTCTGATGTGTGGACTACTAAAGCTGCATCTCTCGGAGGCTGTCATTATTTTGTCACTTTTATTAATGATTATAGCAGAAAAGTTTGGGTGTATTTTATGAAAAAGAAAAGTGAAGTTTTTAGGCATTTTAAAACTCTTAAAGCTATGGTTGAAAAAGAAACAGGCTTGCAAATAAAATGCCTAAGGTCAGAAGGAGGGGGAGAGTACCTCTCAAATGAGTTTGCAAGGTTCTTGCAAGAGCATGGCATAAAGCAGCAATATTCATGCACTCATACCCACAACAAAATGGAATTGCAGAAAGGAAAAACAGGCATATTGGAGAGGTATCTCGTGCCATGCTCAATGAAAAAGACTTGCCAGATTTTTACTGGGCTGAAGCAATTGCTACAGCAGTCTATATAATGAACATGACTCCCACTGCAGCAATACATGGGATGACTCCAGAGGAGAGGTATACTGGTAGGAAACCAGATATTTCTCATTTGAAGATTTTTGGTTGCATTGCCTATGTTCATGTGCTAGATGAGTTGAGATCCAAGTTGGATCCAAAAGCTGAGAAGTGCATCTTTATTGGTTACTCTTTGCAGCAGAAAGGGTATAGATGCTATAACCCTTCTACTCGTAAGTTTACAATGAGCAAAGATGTTGTTTTTGATAAGATGAGTAGCTGGTGTAAACCAGTAAATGTGATTGATAATGTAGATATATAAAACGGTAATGCTGCACAGAATTCACAGCAGCAGTCACAAGATATTAGTGGATTGCCTTGTGAATTTAGGAATGCCTTGTGACTGAGTGCATCGGCAACTACATTCTCCTTCCCTGGTCGGTACTTGATTTCAAAATCATATTCCTCCAACACTTCAATCCACCGACGTTGCCTCATGTTGAGCTCGTTTTGGGTAAAAATCCATTTGAGACTCTTATGATCGGTTACTAGAGTAAACTTGTTACCCAACAGGTAGTGTCTCTAAAGCTTTAGAGCATGGATGACAGCTAGTAATTCCAGATTATGCGTGGCATAATTCTTTTCATGACTCTTCAATTTCCTTGAAGAGTATGCTACTGGATGACCTTCCTGCATAAGTACACACCCCAAGGCAAGAATGCTAGCATCTGTTACTACCTCGAACTCTTTATTGAGGTCTGGAAGTTTTAGAATAGGTGCTGATACCAAACTTTGCTTCAATTTGTCGAAGCTATTTTGTTCGAGAGTTGACCATGTATTGGAAGTCTGCTTCTTTAGTAAATCCATCAGAGGTGCTGCAATCAAAGCATAGTTTTTGATGAAGACCCTATACCATCCTGTCAATCCAAGAAAGCTGCGTATTTCTCTGATAGATACTGGTGTTGGCCATTCAAGCACATCTCTGACCTTGGCTGGGTCTATTGATATTCCTTCTGATGATACTATGAATCCCAGATATTCAATCTGACGCTTGAAGAATGCACACTTCTTCATTTTTGCATACAGCTTATGTGACCTCATTGTCTCAAGGACAATCCGAAGTTGGGGTTCATGATCTTCTTTCTGTTTAAAATAGACTAAAGTGTCATCGAAGAAGACAAGCACGAAATCATCAAGATATGGCCTAATAATGTCCCGCATTAATCTATTGAAGGTAGCAGGTGCATTTGTAAGCCCGAATGACATAACTAGGAACTCAAAGTGCCCATATCTTGTATTAAAGGCCGTCTTTGAAATATCTTCTTCTTTGATCCTTATTTGATAGTAACCTGACCTGAGATCAATCTTGGAGAAGATCTTTGCACCCTGAAGATGATCAAGAAGATCATCTATTCTAGGAATAGGATGCTTGTTCTTGACTGTTGATTGATTCAACCCTCGGTAATCAATACATAGTCGAAGTGTCCCATCTTTCTTTTTCTGGAATAGTATTGGAGCTCCCCACGGTAAATTGCTAGGCCGGATGTAGCCCTGATCTAACAGTTGCTTGAGTTGTTCCTTCAACTCTATTGCTTCTGGTATGGACATTCTATAAGGTCTCTTTGCAATTGGCGCAGCTCTAGGTACTAACCTAATCTCATGATCTACTTCTCTTTGAGGCGGAAGTTCATTCAATTCTTCAGGGAATACGTCAGCATATTCCTTTAGCCAAGAAGGTCCTTCATGAGACTCTTGCTTTTGATCTAACTTGTTGAGTTTGATCAGGTAAACGGGTAATCCTTTTTTGACTCCTTTTATGATCCGAGATACTTTGGCCAATTGGATTCTTGGCACTCTTGCCTCACCTTGAGTTGTGACAAATTCCCTTTCAGAGTTGCAAAAGGAAACTTGACCCTTTCCACAGTGAATGTGGGCGTCGTTGGGCTTAAGACAATCCATCCCGAGTAGACACTCATGGATACCTAAATTCATGACTCTGAATTTGACTGAAGTCTTCTTTCCTCCCAAAAAGAATTCCACCTTAGCAGTTTGCCTGGTACAAGTTACCTCACGACCATTTGCCAATTCCACAAGCAGGGTAGGTACTTCTACTGTGGTTATTCCTAATCTTTTTGCACATGTTGGTGAGATAAAGGAACGTGTACTGCCACAATCAATCAAGGTTTTGAAACCTTTACCTTGATAGTCCAACGGTGTCTGAATCACCGAGAACTGGTGATTCGGCCCTTTCTTGTGTAAAGCGGCATGGACTGTCGCTCTTTCGAATTCTGCTTTCATAGTGGGATTTTCCTCTTCTTCTTCTTCGCATCTTTGCCTATTGGCAATGCAGGCGGTTCTTCCTCTTCCACGGGTGGCGGCTCCTTGACCGTGGCCTACTCCTTGGAAAGGCGTTTGGCGATGTCCTCCGCTGAGCTTGGGACATTGCCTCTTGAAGTTACCGGGTTCGTTGCAGTGGAAATAACAGAGGTTTCGGCCATTACTTTGAGTAGGAACAAAGTTGTTGACGTTATTTGTCCTTGCTTTCTTTCTTTGTATGCTATTCTTTTTTCTTTTGTAGCCCTCCATCACAAATCACGATCTCACAGGTTTGGAGACTCGATTTACAAAGAGACACGATCTTACTGCACTTATCGATAGATTGTACGCGCACGACGGCCCAATAAGTCAATCCTCTTTCTTGTCGGTAGTCACTAGTTTTTCTATGTTGCATTATGTATAGGGGACTAATTGTCTAGTTGTGCATTTTCAAGATTCTGTTTGATGCTCCTTTGTGTTGGGATGAGCTTTCAGATGGCAAGGATCTCTAGCACGCACTTGGATTCGTGGAGCACACATCATCTTCTTTTTTAATCCTATGATCTATGTAGGCCTTTCCCATGTAGAATGCTTTTGATGTACTTATCATCCTTTGTATAAAATCACACTTTGCAATATTTACATATAGATTTTCATATTTATTTTGGCTCTCATCTCCATGGTTTCATGTAATTTCATGAGTTGTGATTACTATTCTTATATGAATTTTATGAGTTATTAATCTTGTGATTTTAAGTAGTTTTTGCACCTGTCTTGATGAAGATTGCGTATGCAATATGTAATTGATTTGCAGAATATTATATAGCACATGGTGCTATGGGTGGTAGGGAAACTTGTTGCTATTCCATATTTTTTTTTCATTGCTACGAGCATTGCAATTATGATGCTTATTGCGATGCTAATAGGGGCACTATTTACGAATTTGTAGAGATACTTATATCAATGCATTTAGTGATGATATTGGTATTTTTTTTCATGAATATTTGCGTCATTTTGAACATCGTATGAGGCTTGTAGCTTGGGGCTTGGAAAGGAACCAATTGAATAACCATAACACATTTTTTAATTTTGGGATCGTTCTAAATATTGAGAGCTACAAGATTTTTGAAACCTCAACATTTTATATGAGTTACTTATGGTATGTGATAATCCACAATGTGGAAAGGAATATGCAATATTTCCAAGCAATGTAAGGTCTCAGACTTTGCAAGATGGATGGAATGAGCTACAAAATGAGTGTTACTTTTTATGCAATGAATGTCATACCAATCAAACACATGAAAGTTTGGTATAATGTGTAAAGTTTTGAGCCTCCAAATGTCTTTTGTAATGGAAACTCATATTTCTTTGTTACATAACAAATGCCATATTGAATTTGCAACTAGATTCACAGAATATTACTTTGTTGTTAGATTGCGATGGATTTGAGGCATCATGAACTATACAAAAAGATTGTGGTGTTGTTGAAATTCTCATCCTTAATTGTGGACAAAAATTGGCATCAAAAGTAATAGTTGTTTTTTTTTTCCATTGAGTTGCAAAAAATTTATAAAAAACTATGGAGATGTATTTGGAGCCTTTTTTAAACCACTAATTGAAGAGTTGGAGCACCTCTTTGTGAATGGGATTTATTTGAAGTTTAATTATTCTTTGCAAGAAATATTTGATCAACCCCATGGGTTCTCTACACATTTTAAGGTTCGTGTCATGTTGATGATGGTGGTTGGAGATCACCTTGCATAATGTGAAATAGGCACTTTCAAGGATGGAGTATAATCTTTTTTTCTTCAACATAAACCTATTGCATCACTAAATTTTAGCAACACATCATTCCAAGTGTATTATATATACAATAATAATCATTACTAGGTGAGATATCCACCACAATATAGAAGGATATCAAAGGTGGTAGAAGCTCTCTCACAAGGAAAAAGAGCTTTCACTCAAGATGAGAAAGAGCCTATCTTGAAGATAATAGGTTTATCGCGGGAGTCAATCTACTGCCTATGAGTTACTGGAATTGGAAGAAAATAGTGGCCATGATAAATATGAACATTTGATTGAGTGGGAAAGGTGATTGGGTGAGTTTTGAGGGTCATAAAGGTTGCCTTTAGTTGTGGATGGCTTGTTTTATCTTGTCAACATCATGAGGATCATATTTTTTGTTGAGTGAATGTGAGATTTTGGGAGGGTGGAATAGAGTATAATATTTTCCCTTGCGTGAGATGAGTGATGAGGTTAAGGATTTAAAGTAATTAAGAAATTGTGTTTGCATCTTGCATGACACATGGGTACTTGTAGACAGTCTAGGCACTATATTTTCTTAGTGCAGCTATCTTTTCAAGTGTAGCATTGCTTGTATAATTGTATAGCATGAATTCAATTTGGCATTTCTTCGAAGTCATGTATGAGTGAGTTATATTTCTAATAAGAGAAATTGACAAAAACATTTTCTATTGCATATGCTTGAAGAAGTTTCTCAGAGCATACTAAAACCCAAAATTGAAGATGGTATTCAAGTTTGCATTCAAGCTAAATTGAACTCTCTTAAACCCACTTCTCTTTTGAAGCTACATCTTATGCCCACAATGCCGAGAAACAATTCCAATCTATTGTCCAAATGCTTCCTACTCCACAAACTCATTCACTTTGTTGCTTAAAAAACAATTGCAACCAAGAAACATAATTTTTAGCTTACCATCCTAATTCTTTTTTGTCTAGTAGGTCTTCCAATTTCCAACCACAAACTGGAAATATGCAAAGGTACCCATACAACAATCCTAATAATAAGATAAAGCCTCAAATTAAAAGTCTTCATATTCAAAATAAAAAAGTTTAAATTTATTTGTCATTGTTGTGAAAAATTTGGACACTATGAAGTGGATTATCGAGTTCCTTTACCACCCACAAACAACCAAAACCTTTGCATTGCACAACATCAAAGGAGAACTTGATTATGCTTTTGATTAGACGTGGTAAGAAGCAATTATTAATGAAAAAATAGATATGCCTATTTTATTACATTTTTTGTTGTAGATATGAATTGGAGAGATATGTAATCCTTCGAACGTGAAGGCAGTTTTATGCTCCTTTTCGGAATTCCACCGTCGCTTCAATACTCTTCTTCTCTCTTTCGAGGCAAGGAGCCGTTTAAAGAATTGACCATGAGAAGGGGGTAAATAAGACCTTTAAGGTCTTAGCTTCTTTGGAAGGGAAGGGTTTATAAAGCCTAAAAGGAAAAGTCCGTGGAACTTGCGAGGGAATGGGTGCTTAAATCTCGGGTGGGGGTATAAACCCACTTGGAGAAGGCTTGTGGAAGCCCACAAGGAAGGATTAAGAGGCTTGCAATATGAAAGGGCTTATAGGACCCTAAGGCATTTCATGGGGAAAGACCACGAGGAGGATTTTTAAATCCCGAGGAGGGTGGAAAAATAGGTTATAAAACCCTTCAAGAGGAAGGCTTATTAAAACCACGAAGGGGCTTAATGGTTTTTGAGGCCAAGGGGAGAGGGGGGCTATGGTGGCTTAAACACAGGTTGGGGTTTAGTGGCTCTACGGGAAGGGGTTAAGGGTTAAAAAACCCGAGGGGGGGGTGTGGGTGTGGTTCCAAGGGAAAGAGGGCTTAGGGCCTCTTAGAAGCTTTAGAGCTTCAAAACCGGGGAGGTGAGGGTGGGAAAAAGAAAGAAATAATGGGGACACGAGGGGAATAAAAAGGTCTTAGGGGGGTGTGTTAAAAAGGAGTATGAGGGGGGGTGAAAGGGTAAAAGGGATATGAGGGGGGTGAAAGGGTAAAAGGGATGTAAGGGGGGTGAAAGGGTAAAAGTATAGGAAGGGGGGCTTAAGGAGCCCCCCCTTAGAAGCTTCTTGAAGCTTCTGTGGGATCACAGGCCCACGTGGGGAGAGGGAGTGGAGTCACTTCATGACGGCGGACGTTTGATGGAAACAGCGGCTGCAGCTGGCGGTTGGTGGTAGGGCGGTTCCTCCTCAGCAGCGGTGGCGTTATGGCGGCCTCCCTCTCTCACAGCAGATAGACAAATGTCAGGCGGCAGCACAGCAAATAGCTTCGTTTCCCACGTCCTCCTCCCCTGTAGCCTGCGGCCCTCCCTCCATTTTATAGGGGAGGGGAGGGAATCCTCCCCCCTCGACATGTCCGTTTGCATGACTGTGGAGCCGAGCAAGCTCCAGCGAGGAGCTCGCTAGCTCCTCTATCCCCTTCCTGCACGACGTGCCGCGGATAGGAGGATAAGGCAAAGAAAATTTCCCCTTTGGTTAATTTGATATATTACAAGAGGCAACAAAGAAAGAGAAAGAGAGAAAGAAAGAGAGGGGGAGAGAAAGAGAAATGAAGAGTGAAGAGGAGGTGGAAGAAAAGGGTGGGTTAAGGAGAGTGAAAACAAAAGAGAGGGAGGGAGGGGGAGAAAAAGGGATGGAGCGAGGGAGAAAAAGAGAGATAGAGAGAACAGTAAATAGAGAGCGAGAGAGAAAAAGGGAAACACCGAGAGAAATAGAGAGAATGTAATGATAGTAAAATAAAGGGAGACAAAGAGAGGTGGAGAGATAGGGTGTTTCAATGTCCTTGTTTTATAATTTTTTTATTTTATATATTTCATTTTAATTGTAACAAGATGCATTGAGTGAGAGTGGAGAGGAAAATAGAGAAATAAATAGAGAGAAGAAGCGAGGAAAAGAAAAAGAGAGAAGAAGTGAGAGTGGTAGGGAAGATGGGGGAGAAAAAGAAACATTGAGAGAGACAGAGAGGGGAAGAGAGAAAGAAATAAGGATGAAGGGAGGCGAATAAAAAAAGAGAAAGAGAGAGAGAAAGAGGGGTGGGGAGAGAAACAAAGAAGGATGAAGGGAGCCAAATGAACAAAGAGAGATGGAGGGAGGGAAACAAATAAAGGGAAAGGGAGAGAGAGAGGAGTAGATATTAAAATGGAGGAAGATCACCAGTGAGGGGAACAAAAATCTATTGTTTGCCATAACATAGACTAAATGAAAACCGATGATGGTTGTGATGCCCAAGATCGTGAGGTGTATCTTAATTAACATATCACGCATCCTTGCACTCAATACAAGTTGGATTTTAGATGAAAGTATCCCTTGTCCATAGAACATACAATGCTTCGACGAGTTTCAATTGGAGATCATTGACCAAGGGATCTCAGACTTTGAGCGAATGGTAAGAAAAGTGTGTATCCATCATGCTTTACATTCGCAAAGTAATTGAATATTATACACAAAAATATTAGACGTGCCCATGAAATTTATATAGAGAGATGATGCTTCATCCCAAGGAATGCACCTATTTTATGGCCCATTAGAAAGTTTGTGGGCATGCAATGGATGGATTGTCTGAGCTAGATACACCAATTGGAGGGCATACTAGAGACGATACCCTCGATACCATAGGAGACAATGGGCCTTTCGAACCTTCCTCCAATCTTGGAACTTGAGATGGAGGCAATGATCGATGCATTAATACCCATGGATGCCGAGTCATATGATCCATTGAGAGAAGAAGCATCTATACCATTATATGATGGGTGCCGAGTATCTCGACTAAAGATGCTGGTTGCGCTCCTAAGTGTGCAAGGAAAGTACGAGTGGTGCGATACGAATGTGACTGAGTTATTCATATACATTCTGTGCTCTGTCGATTTTTTGACTCTATTATAAAATTAAAAACATTTCTTATGCTCTTCAAGGCATCTTCTGATTTTTTTAAAGATTGCTAAAGTATCATATATTACCACTTGGAATCACGATGCCTGAGTCCCATGATGATGCATGATTGGTGTTACAAAAGCTTGGCATGGACTATAACAACATCTATACATGAGTTAATCAATGATTGTGTGTTGTTTGGAGGAGACTATGTGTAGTGGGAGCTCATGCTCAACTGCCAAGACCCATTGACTGCTTATTGCTTCAAGTGTTTCAAGCGAGCACAAATGGCTATCTCTCACCTAGCCATCGACAAGTCTTTGATCCTACGTGCATGTGTGAGCTTACATTGATGCCCGAATGAGTAGCCTCCTTACTTAAGCAAGCCAGTAGCTCCATGACTTGAGATGCAAGCTCAAGCAACCTCAAGCCTCCACCTTCAAGCTCCATCCTCCATAGCCATGCACAAGAGAAGAAGAAGAAGAAGAAGAAGAAGAAGAGAATGAGATAACAAAGAGCTTCTTCCCCATGATCCCTCACCCTCACACACTCACTCTCTCACTCCCTCACACTCCCTCTCTCAAGCACACACAAGAAAGCAAGAAGGAGAGAAGAAGAAGAGTTTACTTTTGCCAAAAACCAAAGAATGAGCTTTTCATTCACTTTTTGAGTTTATATACAAAACCCTAAATCCATTGGACACCCATCTCCTTTTTTACACGATTGGGCATCTTGCGAAAGTCCTCTTTCTCCGTTACCTTCTAGTTGCCTTATCTCTTCAACCATGTTCATTTAGACCTTTCAACTTGCACAGGAGGGAGCTTGACGCTCTTATAAAATGAATTACATTGCGCCCCGCACTTTCCTTGTGAGAGCATTGCTAGAATATTCGATACTCTTATGTGTTCTTTCTAAGCACCTTGCTAGAATATTCGATGCTCTCCTTCATCCTTGAGAGCACCTTCCTAGAATCTTTGGTGCTCCCCTACGTCTTTTCTGAGCTTGCCTTCTGCTCCACTTTTTCTACTTGGGCAAAATGAGTTTCTTCATTCACTTTTTGACTTGGGCTTCCTTGGTCTTTCTCTGCTTCCTTTTGGTTGCGCGATCCTTGTCTATGACATGTCTTGTATCATTGTAATATTATTCCCCTATGGAGACATGTACAAAGTGTGGTGCTCACAGGTACCGATAGGACTTGCAAGGGCAAACCATCCCTCAGAAGATTCTCAGATATTTTTCACATATACTGTGCATATGTCACATGTTTTATACATCGAGAATGGCGAGCTTGACAATGTGACATGCAAAAAATAGATCCACAAATGGAGTCCAACCAATATCACTAAATTCATGCGCATGGAGTCACATTGATTCCATCTTTTCGAGATTTGTAGAGAGCCAAGGAATCTTTGGCCCAGTCTTGCTATGGATGGCATGAATCCATTTGGTCTCCACTCAAATTCTTATAGTGTGTGGCCTATAATTCTTGCTAAGTATAATATTCCGCTATGGCTTTCTACAAAGAAAGAACACCTAATCCTTAGCTAGCTCATTCTTGGGCACTACAAAGTCAAGAACATGGACTTCTACCTGTGTCCATTAGTTGATGAGCTCAAGATTTTGTGGGAGGAGGTGGTTGTTGTGGAAGACATGAGCAAGCACGATGGTTGATAGTCTGCTAATATACAAGTCATTCTCATGTGGACCATGCATGATTTTCTAGGATTCATGAAGAGTGCTTAGCTAAGTGGGCTCGTTCAAGTTTATATTCAAGTTTGTGATACCTAACATATCTTGTTTAAGTTTGTGTTGACTAAATAAGGGTGTTGGGACAAGTCTAGTTACCTCTCTCAGGTTATTATGCATGTCCATTGTAAGGGCCATAGTTAGACTCCGGAATAAGATTACGAACCATGAAGAATATGGTATATCAAGGACACGCCACTTTCTTGCCGGAGGGTCATGAACTGAGAGAAGGTTTTCTTAGATGAACTCCAACATCACAAATGAATGCCCAAAGCTAGTACGAGTTGAAAATGGATCACAAGGAGTCACATTCAAGTAGAATGTGATGGTTCTTGATTTTCTACGAGTTACCATATTGGACCCACTTACAAATCAACCATTTGTTAGATCCCATGTATATTTTTAAGAATTTGGGCTATTTATTAGGGGACCACATCATAGAAAAGAGAGACACTATAGGGACACAAATGGATTTGAAGGAGATAGACAAGATGGATGCACTTTGGCCACAATCGAACACCAGTGGTCGCTTGCAGCTACCTCGTGCTCCTTGGGTCTTGTCCATTAAAGAAGAGTGCATCATGAAGCAAATTATCATGTATATCCACACTCTAATGCGTATGATGCATTCCTTGGGTTTGCTTTCTCTAAAGACGACAAGCTATTAGGGCTAAAAGCCCATGATTGGCATGAGATATGTCAGGTTTTGTCTTGATGTTGGTTGCAACTAGCCTCAATATTTCACTATTTAGTATCTACTCGATGTTCATAATGATTTTTCATTTTTGTCAGTTTGTACTTCTGATCGCATCACGGGGTGCCTCACTCTAGAAATACATGAGGCGATTTATAGGTTGTTGAGTTTAGTGCAATGGATCTCACACAAGGAGATCAAGATATCCTCTATTGAATCCACAAGATGCGGAGTGGTGGAAGAGACAATCTGTCTCTTTGAGAAGTACCTACCCACAAGCACGCTTATGATACAAAGTCACCTCCTAGTGCATCTTGTAGATGAAGTGGAGATTGTGGGACCTGTCGATACACGATGGATGTTTTTCTTGGAGAAATTCATGAAAGCCCTTGAGCTTGGCTGAAAGGTAGCACGTTTGAAGGTTGGCTAGTGTCGGAGGCATTAGTGCATATTTCAGAGTGGCTACTGACGGTGGATTTAGACAACAATATGCTGTGGTCATTAAAAGACGATGATAGACTGAATGGAGATATGGTGGTTGAAAATGGAGTAGAAAAAAGGATGGATACTGCCATGGAGGAGAAAGTGAATCATTTTTTTATGTTGCATCATGTATCCATGGAGAAGTGGCTCGCTAGATTTGAGGAGGCTAGAAAAGACCGAGAAGAAGCACAATTGAATTTTCAATGCAATAAACGCCATCGACCCATTTGATATCTTGAGCGAGCATGGAGGAGATGTTGCAGTTTATGTCTATGTGGTAGTTACACGGAGCTTTGATTGCAACTTCACATGAAGGGGTAGAGGTCTCTACTGAGGAATAATGTGATCCATATGTAATTGTGGTGTCATGGCAAAGTTTGAGCAAGAGAGTTGATGGCGGGCCATGGATTTGAATATTGTGATAGATGAGATGGAGCATTTTGGAAACTTGCAAACTATTATCTTAGTGGATTACCGTGGCTTCTCCATGATTATATTTGACATACAATGGTTTAAAGTGGTGTTGGAAGGAGCTAGGGCAACCGTTTGATGAGGTCCATTTGGATTTCTAAAATAGATTCCAAGAAAAGATGGACAAATCTATGTGCCATGTTTTTCCTACACCAGGTCATTGTGAACAGGTGCATGACCTTTTTTTAAAAAAAATTCCATCACACGAAACAATCACAAATGTTGATATACTCTTATATGTCATATTGAACATGTAATCATCTATCCAAATCCCTGACAACCTCAATGGTAGAATGTTGTGCTGTCAACTCCTCAGAGTGCATAGTGTATGATGAAAGTAATGTTCCAAGCATAGATTAGGAGAATATGCAGATGGAGGGGTCAGTATTGTGGAGGGTGGAGAGAGCGAAGAGGGCTTAGAGCATGTAGCAAGGGAGACAAACACGGGGGTAACGAAGCAAAGAGATAGGAGGCCAAGAATTTTTTGAGAATGAAGTGGATTCCTCTTTCTATGGTGACCTATCTATAGACCTTCCAGTGTATACTGGGCTCTGCAGCTAGGAGATTGACATGGGTCCATAGGTCGAGTTGTATTTGCATCTACTTACTCAATTCATTGATGATTCACTTTTAAGAGTACTTTAGTATATGCATTTTAATTAGCAGCATTTTTTTGAGATTTATATTATCCTGCTTTACCTAAATATTTGTATTGATTATGCTAATATTATTTTTTGTATGTGCAGATTACTTTGACAATACCCAAAGAGCAAGATGAGTTGCAGGATGATCAACGATGAGGAGTTGTAGGAGATATTCACACGTATGTCTCTAGGTTGCTAGATGGCCCTATTCAGAGACATGGAAGACTAGGAGCTATCACTAACATCATCAAGCCGCTTCGATTTCAAGTAGGATGAGGTCGGCGCTCTAGCCCTAGATGGAGGGAGGAGTTGTAGGGGATATTGCAAAGATGTGGATGCTGTGAGCCTACGGTCGTTTGAGGGTTGCTACTCCTCACTCTTGTATTGGGTGGCTCAGGTGACTGTTGTGGAGGTAGTGATGTAGTGTCTTTGTCTTGTTGATTTGGTTGATACTTGTCACCTCCAGGATTTATCACACCTGTAGGGACATCTATCCTTGTGACTCTGAGTTTTGCTCAGTCATTTGCAGGTGGCACCCCTATGGGTGTTACTCTGAGAGATACTACCCTTGCAGCACTACAAGGAAATGCAGGAATAGTAACGGCGAGTAGCGATGCAGGAATAGCAAGTGGGCCGAAACCCGAGCGCATTTCATTTGATGCATTCATGAAACATTTCGAGAGGGAGAGTGAGAGAGAGAGTGACCGTTTTGTATAGAGGGTGAGAGAGGGAGAGGAAGAAGACTTGTGCCGCCGCTGCCACCGCCATTCGCGAAGGAGAGGAGGAGCTACCAAACCCTCCTGCAAATCTTTACGATGAGTCCATTCACTCTCTCTCTTTTACTTGTTTAGGGTTTAATTTGTGTATATTGAGAGAGGGAGAGGAAATGAGAGAGAAAGAGAGGGAGAGGGAGAGGGAGAGGGAGGGGGAGGAAATGAGAGAGCGAGAGGGAGGGAGAGTGCATTCTCTCTCTCTTTTACTTTTTTAATATAATTTGTGTATATATATTGAGAGAGGGAGAGGAAATAAGAGAGAAAGAGAGGGAGAGGGAGAGGGAGGGAGAGAAAGAGAAAGAGAGGGAGAGGGAGGGGGAGGGGGAGGAAATGAGAGAGGGAGAGAGAGAGAGGGAGGGGGAGGGGGAGGGGGAGGGGGAGGAAATGAGAGAGGGAGAGGGAGGAAGAGTGCATTCTCTCTCTCTTTTACTTTTTTTATATAATTTGTGTATATATATTGAGAGAAAGAGAGGGAGAGGGAGAGGGAGAGGGAGGAAATGGGAGAGAAAGGGGGAGGGAGGGAGAGAGAGAGAGAGAGAAAGAGAGGGAGAGGGAAAGTGAGGAAATGGAAGAGGGAGGGGGATGAAATAAGAGAACAAGAGGGAGGGAGAGTGTATTCTCTCTCTCTTTTAAAATTTTTGTATAATTTGTATATATTGAGAGAGGGAGAGGAAATGAGAGAGAAGGAGAGGGAGAGGGAGAGGGAGAAAAATAAAGAGGGAGAGGAAGGGAGGGAGAGAGAGAAAGAGAGGGAAATTAAAGAGAGGGAGAGGGAGGAAATGGGAGAGGGAGGGGAAGGAAATGAGAGAGGGAGAGGGAAGGAGAGAAAGAGAAAGAGAGGGAGAGGGGGACGAAATGGGAAAGGAAGAGGGAGGGAGAGAGAAAGAGAGGGGGAGGGAGAGGGAGGGAGAGGAAATGAGAGAGGGAGAGGAGACATCAAACATAATAGGGAAATGAGAGAGGGAGAGAGAGAGGGAGGAAGACATTAAACATAACAGGAAAATGAGAGAGGGAGAGGAAATGGGAGGGAGAGGGAGAGGGGGGAGACGAAAACATAATAGGGAAATAAGAGAGGGAGAGGGAGGGAGAAGAAATGAGAGAAGGAGAGGAAGAGAGCAAAGGAAATGACAGAGGGAGAGGAGTGGAAAAAAAAGAGAGAATGAGATGAGAAAGAAAAAGAGAGAAGATGTTAAACATAATAGGAAAAGAGAGAAAGAGAGGGTGTGGGTGAGGGTGAGCGCGAGGGAGGGAGAGGAAATGAGAGAGGGAGAGGAAGAGAGAAAAGGAAATGAGAGAGGGAGAGGAGAGAGAAAAATAAATGAGAGAGAGAGAGAGGAGAGAGAAAAAGAGAGCAATCATTAAACATAATGGGGAAAGAGAGAAAGAGAGGGTCAGGGTGAGGGAGGAAGAGGAAATGAGAGAGGGAGAGAAAGAGAGAAAGGGAAATGAGAGAGGGAGAGGAGAGAGAAAAAAAATGAGAGAGGGAGAGGAGAGAGAAAAAGAGGAAAAAATCATTAAATCTAATAGAGAAAGAGAGAAAGAGAGGGTCAGGGTGAGGGAGGGAGAGGAAATGAGAGAGGGAGAGAAAGAGAGAAAAGGAAATGAGAGAGAGAGAGAGGAGAGAGAAAAGAGAGAAAAATCATTAAACCTAATAGCGAAAGAGAGAAAGAGAGGGTCAGGGTGAGGGAGGGAGAGGAATTGAGAGAGGGAGAGAAAGAGAGAAAGGGAAATGAGAGATGGAGAGGAGAGAGAAAAAGAAATGAGAGAGAGAGAGAGGAGAGAGAAAAAGAGAAAAAGAGAAAAATCATTAAACCTAATACGGAAAGAGAGAAAGAGGATCAGGGTGAGGGAGGGAGAGGAAATGAGAGAGTGAGAGAAAGAGAGAAAGGAAAATGTGAGAGAGAGAGGAGAGAGAAAAAGAGAAAAAAATCATTAAACCTAATAGAGAAAGAGAGAAAGAGAGGGTGAGGTGAGAGAGGGAGAGGAAATGAGAGAGGGAGAGAAAGAGAGAAAGGGAAATGAGAGATTGAGAGGAGAGAGAAAAAGAAATATGAGAGAGAGGAGAGAGAAAAAGAGAGAAAAATCGTTAAACCTAATAGGGAAAGAGAGAAAGAGAGGGTCAGGGTAAGGGAGGGAAAGGAAATGAGAGAGGGAGAGAAAGAGAGAAAAGTAAATAGGACCTTACAGTAAGCTCATCCTAGGCTCATAGGGGTTAGGCCGATCCTCAACAAACCTAAGGGATATATGACTAGAGAGCCCTAGCATACTTGTGCCTCCTAGCATAATGTTCTTCTTACAGAGAGACCTCTCATACATGGGGCTTGTCCTAGCCTCCACCACACAAATATACAATGAAGGCAATCAGCCTACTAGTATGAAAAACATTCATTCTTCATAACGTAATCCCAAAAATAACTTTAGATATTCCATAAAAATCAATCTCTTCTTAAAAAAACAAATAAGAAAACTAAAAGAGCATCATTCATATATATGCTTCGCAAAACTAAAACAGTATCACCACAAGATCTCTTAGGAAAATCATCTTCAACTATCAATTTTAATTAATAAATATAATATAAAATCACTTGCAAGGAAGGACACTCTTTTATCATTAACCCTCTTTCTTCCTTAGAATAGTCTTAGGAACAAATTTATGCTCTAACAAGCATATATTTGAGCATAATAACTATTTCAAGGTTTATTTCATGAATAGTAGTAGTATATATGCAACCATCAAGCTAGAGATCATGCTTTGGTATCTGTGGAGATCCCAATATCATGCCCTCATAGAGAGTGTAGTGTGCAATAGTGTCGAGTGAAGATGGGTGAGTTGTAAATGGTAAAGGAGAATTCTATTGATGATGGAAAGAAGATGAGGTGAATCGCCAATCCTATTCTTAGTGAGTGCAACCTACCCATAGTCATGGTGGTCGTGGTCATGGTCCTATTCATAGTCGTGGTCATGGTGGTCGTGGTCGTGATCGTGGTCGTGGTCATGGTCATGTTCATGGTCGTAGTCGTGGTCGTGGTCATCGTAGTCATGGTCCTGGTCATGGTCGTAGTCATGGTCTTGGTCGTCGTAGTCGTGGTCGTGGTCGTGGTCGTGGATCGTGGTTGTGGTCGTCATAGTCATAGTCGTGGTTGTGGTCGTGGCCATGGTCGTAGTCCTAGTCCTAGTCGTGGTCATATTCATAGTCATGGTCATGGTCATGGTGGTAGTGGTGGTGGTAGTGGTGGTGGTGGTGGTCGTAGTCGTAGTCATAGTCATGGTCGTGGTCGTGGATCGTGGTTGTGGTCATCGTAGTCATAGTCGTGGTTGTGGTCGTGGCCGTGGTCGTAGTCGTAGTCGTGGTCATAATCATCATCGTAGTGATAGTCGTAATCGTAGTCGTGGTCATGGTCGTGGTGGTAGTGGTCGTAGTCGTAGTCATAGTTGTGGTTGTGGTCGTGGTCGTAATCGTAACATAGAAAAAGAGAGAGAGATGAAAGGAGAGGATAACAATTTAAGAAAGAAAAAAAAGAGAGAGATTGAAGGAGAGAATAACAATTTAAGAAAAAAAAGAATGATAACAAAAACAAATTGTTTTTTGTAACGTAGATAAAATGAAAAACAATGAAGGTCCTGTTGTTCAAGATCACGAGGCGTATCTTAATCAGCGTGTCCCATGTCCTTGCTCTCAATGCAAGCTGGCAATTAGACAAAAACGTCGATTGTCTATAGAACACATACGACGATTTGGCGAGTTTCAATCTGAGATCATTGATCAGGCGATCACGGATTTTCAGCAAATGGTAAGAAAAGTTAATATCAATCATGCATTGTATTTGCAAGCTAATTGAATACCATATACAATAAGATTGGGTCTCGCTGGAAAATTTTCTATCCAGGGAGGTGATGTCTCTTCCCAAGGAGGAGTGCACCCTTTGCGGCCAATTATTGGGAGACCAAAGTCTTTCACCATCACTGCTTAAGGATTTTGATGAGTATCTCGGTTGTATTCAATGAAAAATGTGGGATAGAGCCTTTGGTTCATCCTCTGAATATGCTAAATTTTGACTATCATAGTTACGAATAAAGGGGTCGATGATGATCGGATCTGTGAACCCTTTATAAACGTATCCATTATATTTTGATGGAGCATCTAGTGGTCCCAATAAGAAAGGGAGTATTGGGATACTCATTAGATATCCCTGATATAGAATCATGATGAAGTTAGCTACCTACCTTGGGGTAGGATTTACTAATAATATAACAGAATATAATGCCCTGATCATGGGATCGAATATTGCTCTAAGAAGGGTGGTATTCGCCAATTACTAATAAAAGGGGATTTCCAGTTGGTTTTGAATCAATTGAATGGGCTGTACATAGTATGGAATCCCATCCTTCATATGTATTACCACACTATTTTATGAGCCTAATTGATGAGTTTGAGAGAGTGTCTCTTGATATAATTCCATGATATTGAAATCAGTTTGTTGATTCCTTAGCAAATTATGCTTATGAAGAAGACCTTTTTTTAAATTGTGATCCTTGTTTAGATCTTCTGTAATATATTGAGTATATAAAAAAAGAGGATTTTTTCCCCCCACGGCGGCGTATTGAGTTAGCGTGTGTGAGGGGGGATGGAGGAGCCAGCAAGCTCCTCGCTGGAGCTTGCTTGGATCCCTTGCCATGCATACCGACAGGTAAGGGGGGGAGGATTCCCTCCCCTCCCCTATTTAAAGAGGAAGGGAGGTACGGTTAAGGAGAGAGGAGGAGGAGAAGGACATACTCACCGCCTGCCTGAATTCTGCCGCCTGTTGTTGCTGCCACCACCAGCCGCCGCTGCCATCCATCACCTTCAGCTTCCCTCTCCACAGCGCCATTGTCAGACTCCTCGTTTTTCCCCCCAGATTGTCTTTCCCCCCTCCTGCCACGTGATAAGGAAGTGGAAGCTTCCTAAGGGGGGGGCTAATCAAGCCCCCATTCACCCCTCATATCAACTTCCTCTGAATTTTCATTTCCCCCTCCCCCAGGTTTTAAACCCCCAAGCCCCCTTTCCCGTGGTGCATTAACCCCTTTTCCAGGGTAGACTTAAGCCTTTCCAGGGTACGATTAACCCTTTTCAGGGGTGCATTAAAGCCAAGTCCCTTAAAATTCACCTTACTCTAGGAGGAGAAAACCCTTAATCCCCGTGCCTCCTAAAACCAGAAGTCCCATCTTGTGTTGACCCCGTGTTTTACCCTCATTTGTTCTTTTTCTTTTGTACAGTCCTAAGCCCTTTCCAAAACCCCGTACACACCTTTTTCCCCAACTATAATCCCTTGTGTTATTTTTCAATTTTTCCTTTGGGTTTGAAAAACTCCCAAATCCTTCCATTCCATTGCCAAAGATATCCCACGGGCTTTCATAGATGTTTGTGAAGCCACGCTCACACATAATCTTTCCACCGTGATTATATCCTATAGATCCTTTATCCCTTAAGCTTACAAACCTTTTTTCTCTCCAAAGAAGCTAGGATTTTAGAAGTCTTATTATCCCTTCCGGTGGTCAACTTTTTGATCGACTTCTTGCCTCGAAAGAGAGACAGTGGAAATCTGGAAGAAAGAGTAAAAGCTGCCTTCACGATCAAACTACGATGCCGCCTAAGAAAGTCCAGGGAGTAGCTGCGGGAGGGTCGTCTCCCGGTATACATGTGGATATCTCACCCCAAAACGAGGTTTTTCCTTCTTGGTTTTATATCAGGTTTTAAGTCAAATCATGTAAAGATAAATTGTTAAGGATATGATTTTTTTTTTTCCGAGTTATTTACAAGGAAGAAGTTCAGTTTAATTGAACAAATGATAATGTATAGAACGTAGTTTCCTTCGAATAGCATTATGCATTTATAACGAATTACAAACAAGATTATCTACTTACTATACTAGTATATTTGAGTTAAATTCTTGAAGGTATAAAAGCTGCATCTTGCACCATTAACCCTATTCCTTTAACAACGATTCATCATGAAATCCATGAAAGGTTTTTTTTTTCTCGTTACTCAAATTACTAGGAAGTTATCATTGCTAACTGCATTTCTTAGCAAAGAAAAGATTATTATTTGGCATGAGTTCATTTGCAAGGAAAAAGGAAGGTTAAATTGAATTCATCGACTGAAAAATCAATTATCACAAGGATAATAAATCGTGACGAGGTGATCAATATTACCTTCCAAAAGATAACTAAACCAATCTAAACTTAGAAAATACCATGCTGAAGAGAAATATGCCTTGAAAGTGATTTAAAGACCAAAGAAACGTTTATACCTTAAGCACTTGACTACTTTCCTTATTGTAGGGTCAATAAATTCATAACGATAAAGGACTAGGGTTTGTCCCTGAGGTTCTTAAAAAGAAACCCTAGGTTCGACATACGTCCAGCTTAAAGAAACCAAAACGGATTATTTCAACGCACGACTTGCGCAACAAGTACGAAGTCATGTAGTCTTGTGATTGATTCACAAGACGAAAGGGTAAATAACCTCAACAAGGATGGCAGATCCTTACTCAAGTTAACTTATCTTGCAAATGGATGTATTCTTGGATATCCTTCTAAATAAGGAAAGTTATAAACCGGAAACTAAAGTATCTAATGAACTTTAGGGTTGACCAATTTGGGTTAATAAGGTACGCCCTAACCCGGACTATAAGGGATCTCGCCAAGTTACAAGACACCTTGGGAACGAGTGCTGATACACTCAAAAGGAAAGAATAATTCCTTAGCAGTTTGCCAAACAACACGGTCGATTTAATGGAAATGTTTGTGTTCGCTAGAGATTTTTGAGCACTGTTTGAATTATGAATTACAAATTAAATGAATACCTATACTTCAGGTTGAAGGCGTGAAGGGAGAGGCAGTTTCAGTTACCCTCGACTGCCTGCCTAACCCTAACCAAGGGGGTTGTTGACCGCGCCGGGAGCATGGACCGAGCCTGCCGCGAGAGGTCTCTCCGTTGAGCTCTACTTGGAGTAGGAGGATGCTTGGGTGCCATGGGGGGGATCTGGCCATAAATCCCTCGCCTTTCGGGTCCTGCACAAGAGGTTAACGTGACTCGGGATTGGATCTCGAGGCCCACATACTAGTCTATGGGCAGAAGCTTGGAATAGTGATCACTGTGGATTACTGGATAGCCTTCGGACAGATTATGGACAAGCCTACAGGTGGAACTCGTTGTATTTCAAAGATAAAAATGATGATATGTTAATAAAGAACTTGTTTGATATTGTTTTTCTATGTCACATGACAAGATTACGTGAAGGAACCAGTGTTTAACGGATTAATTAAAGAAGCTGGTTGTTACATGTCAAACTAATGTGTTAGGTAATTACATAACTAAAACAAACCGAGGAAAGTGCGGAGGATGGGCCATAGGTCCGTCCTGCGGTTGGGTGGTCCCGGTTAGCCGAAAACTTTTCTCAAAGAACAGCGGGATGATCGTCAAAAAAACGAATAACGAAAGCGATGACCTAGAGTTATGTCTTAACCGATTTACGTTGTTTTAGGGGAATGGAATGGGACTATGCCTTATGGCAGAGAGGTTGAGCTTTGTATCCCTCTTGTTTCCCATTCTCCTTGAACCAAGTGCAGCGTGAATCCGCTTCGGACCTGGCGTTTTTGCGTAAAGTAGCTCGCTTGGGTCCGACGCTAGTTGCTGTTAGTTAATGACCAGTCGAAAAACCCTAATTTCGGTCGATCCTAAGTGGAAACAGCCAGGATACTTCCGCTACATGGCAGACGCGGAAAGACCTAGATCGCAAATCCCGTAACATTCCATGGGAGTGCCGGGCGGAGCTTTCTAGACATCCCTTCTGATGGATTGCTAAGACGTGTCCTGGATGTTACAAAGAGGACATGTTACAATTGGTATTAGAGCCGACCAATAACAGAATTGCTTTTATAAAATCTCAATTAAAAGAAGTAAAGAAATTGTTGATGTCCAAAACATTTCCTTACCTTCAATGCTGTCTTGCAAAATTATGAAGCGTGGAACAAGTTTTTGGTATTTCAAGTCATGTTTATGACTGCAATGCATTCTCCGCTTTATAGACAAAGAATTGCGATGATGAACATCCTGGAGCAGATTTATAATCCATCACCTCTATATATAGAACAAAGATGGACGGGGTCTTCTGGAATCTACTATATAGCCGCCCACCGGTTTGCCTATCTACAGACCAACCTAAAAAGGATCAAGTGGTTGGAAGACTTGAAAGTCGTGAAGCTCTTCGTCTTTGTGGAAGCTCACGTAAATTCGACTTTACATATCCAGGGTCAGAGGGTTGAGATGAACTCATATGTATATGAGAAAGTAACCCATGTAATCCCAGCTGACAAGATTAAAGTGTTGGGCTGCCATGAGAAGTATGGATTCCAACGGAAAGGATATCCTAAACTTCCAATGACTTATCGATTCCTAAAGATCCATGACCCAAAACCCTACTATTACTCAGTTCCTGTAGATAAATGCAATACAATGTTATTCTCCCCAAACTAAATGTAACGATTCGCTTATCATCACATGAAACGTTGTATTCGAAAGGGCTATGCCCATGTAAATACAAATAAAGACTTCTTTCTATCAATGTCTGGCTGTGCATAAGAGTTGTTAAAAAAAGTTAAGTAGCTACATTGTTTACGAGATAGCTGAACTAAAAATGAAAGATAAGCTAACGTCGATTATCATATAATAACGTTAAGAAAACCTTTATTCAAGCACAACCCTATGTAGAGGTTCCAAATTCGCCTCCTACATCAAGTACTGCTGTGATCCAGGAGAAGAAGTTCCTCCTCAAGCAAATAAAGCCACCCGAGTTTGACGGGAGAGGCAGATTTGTCCAGGCTGATGCTGAAATTTGGATTGAATCCATGGAGGATTACTTCGAAGCAGCTAATACTGCACCTTCCAATCAGGCTATGCTCGCCAAGTTAAAGCTCACCGGCGAAGCCAGACTTTGGTGGAAGCAATGGTGCAAGGATCAAGGGATTTCAGAGGGATCCATTACCTGGGAGAAGCTGAAGAAAGCCGTGCAGGGAAGATACTTACCACCTGCATATCGCACGTAGAAAATGAGTGAGTTCTACAAGCTAAAATAGCTAGGACTCACTCTTGACGCATACTACTCTAAATTCGTCTCACTTTTAAAGTATGCACCACATATGGACATGATGCAGCAGGTGTCCAAATTTTGTACAGGCTTAAATCCACCAGTAAATACCCGTCTTGAATCTATGCGTCCATTAGATCTTCAGGATGCACTCATTCGAGCGGTGCCTATAATTCAGGAGGTGCAAGCTAGATTAAGGGGTTCTATTGAGCTCTTCATTAGTCCAATCTTCCTTCTTTGTCATAGTGCTTAGAAATTGGCCAATTTTTAGCCAATCAGTTGCATAATATTCTTCTTTAAAGTGCAAACAAACCATAACAAAACATTGAGCATGCTGTCTTTCAGCTGCCCACCATCCTTCCATGGTTGTTTCTTCTTTCTTTGCTGCTGTAAATTTTGTTACAGCAGCTGAACCTATTGTACTTGCTGTAATTAATGATGTATTTGCATTTTTAGCAGCTGAACCATCATTATGTACAGCTGTACTTGCTGTTTTCATATCTGAACCTACAATTACAGCATCATTTTTAGCAAATATAGACTCTGATTCTTCCTCATCCATCATCTCTTCTTCGTCCTTATATCTGGCACACGAAAGCATGTCAATAATTGGATTATCTCTTTCTGCAATATGTTTCAAATCAGGATTTAAGGATTTAATATAGGCTATCCATATTAGCATAGCTATGTCGGGAGTGGAGCAGTTGGCAATCATGCCCAAGAGTGGAAGACAATCTGTTTTAACTATTACATGTGCGCCCATGAAGTACTCACCACGGTCACATTCCAATGCAGTTACAACTCCCCAAAGTTCTCTTTTAATTTGAGCATACCTTCTTTGACGTTCATTATGAACCTTTGCTCTGAAGCAAATTGCATATCTGTTGCCCTCAAGTTCATCTTGACCAACTGCCCATCCTATCCCAATAGGACTTGTGTCCACTGTGAGTATGATAGGCTGTCGATTAGAGTAATTAGTCCTCTTTAGGGTGGGGGCAGAAATCAGCAATTTCTTCAATTTTTGAATAGCTTGAGTATGCTCCTTTTCCCATATAAACCTTTGGCCTTTTCTTAGCAATTGATAGAGATTTTCAGCAACATGAGCATAATGTGGGATCCAAATAAGAGAAAACACATGCTCCAAGAAATCTTCTCACCTCCGAAACATTTTTGCATATTTCCCGCATTTTGTTGATAGCATCAATCTTGGTTGGAGAAGGCTTTGAGCCATATGGACCACACATATGCCCTACCACAAGAATTTCTTCGACTCGAAAAATAGATTTAGCACCTGAAAGAGTAAGATGGACTTCTTCCAATTTAGACAAGATTTGAGCACAATCATTAATATGATCGGAAACAAACTTGCGACATCCAAGCTCATTGAGTTATTCATTCTTCTCATGAATTTCACATCCTTTGATCGGTACATCATCAAGGAAAGGAAGAATTAGTTGGGGAATATAATCTCAAAATACTTTATGCATATCATTCATCATGTGAGCTACTAAATTTGTAGCTCCTTGAGGTAGAGTACACATGCAGACTAAACCAAGAGGCGTCTTCATTGTGGTAATGTCTCCGCTCTCCAAAGCAAGCTGAAATTGGTCATAACACGAATATAAATTACCCATGGAATAAATTGCTCTACCTACAAAAGCCTCAGCAAATTCATCAACAATTAGCCCCGAACCAACATTTCTAATAGTGACTTTATTGACAGGCTGTAAATCTTGAATGAATCGCAAAGATCCATTCTTCTTAGGCACCGTAAACCATCGGTTGGAATATGGAGCGGAAGATGGCTCCAATATTCACATCTTTATCTTTTCATTTAAAAGCTCCAATAACTTAGGCAAATGAGCCCTTGGTATTGGAATTGATTTAAGATTCCAAAGAACGTGTGGGACCGTGAAAATCACCACTGGTGCCACAACACTTGGATCCACACAGCCAATTTCATGTGGCTGAAATGAAAAAGCTTTCCATGTTTCTTTACTGTCTATATGAAGATTTGCTTTTCAGCCGGCAAGAGAAAAGAGTCTTCACCAATTTTCAGCTCTTGTAAACTTTCAGTTGTAAATTGGTGACCAATATCTTTGGGATCACGAAGGCTTGGCTATTTGGATGCCCTTTCTGCCAGTCCTTCACTTTCGGGAGGTAGTGGAGTAGCCACCGGCTTGACCTTCTTGTCAACTGTCTTATAATTTGTTTCTACTCTTACCTCATCCTTGTTTGGCTGTCCAAAAGCTTCTTGATCTGCAAATTCTTGAATTATATCATAAATATCCAATGTGCATACCTGTATGGACTGATTTCCAACTTGATTTTCTGCATGAACAGCTGCATGTATTTTAGCCAATGTATCATTATAAATCAGCCCATGAAATAGCCCTAAAAATTCTTCGTTTTCAGCCAAAACATCAATTTTCTTTAGCTCTCGTTCCACATGACATAAATGCTTTCTTTTAGCCCTATTCATGGCTGAAATCTGTTTATAATAGCCCACACTATTGGCCGTAAAATCCTGCAAGTCAGCTTTTGGCATAGCCCCCTTTACATGTGGAGGAAATTTTTTATGACATGAAGCACCGCCATAGCCTCCACTTATAGTAGTGCTACCTGAAAACCCTTAAATTCTCGGACATTAGGAGGTACATGATGATCTCTCAATCGATCTCTATTCCGATGATGATTTATACATACAGTCAAGAATTGGACAGCGTTGTCATTATCCTTACTTCTTATCCAAGCATATGATGAACCATCATCAAGGGCCTTTGTCTCCAAATGAGACTCTGAAATAAAAGGTTGACCAAGAATGATAGGATAGCTGCAGGAATCTTGAGCAAAGAAATGAAATTCATGTTTTACATTACCAATAGTAACTTGTACATAAGGACATGCCGCATAGAGATTGCCAGAGGAGTTATTGGCTGCTTTCATGCACCATCTTGGGTCCACATCTATGGGCCATCTGCCATTCTCGTAGAGACTTCTTGACATGATGTTGATTTTAGAGCCATGGTCTATAAGGGCAATGCATAGAGTCTCTCTTTCTCTAATCTTGACAATGGTTTTGGTGGTCGCCCTTGCCCAATGGGTATGGGAGTAGTGACTACTAGGAATAAAATGAGCATAATTCTCTTCTTGCATGTTGTGAAGACGAGCTTCTTTCTTATTCATGGGCTGCTCTTTGGATTGAGAAGACCCCACCATAACATTCTCTGCAATAGCTTCTTCAATTTATGCTTCATAGATGTCTTCATCTTTGGCTTCTATGGCTGCAATCAATTCTTTGATTGCCTTCAATCGAATCCCTTGAGTTTTCAGCTTCTCTTCATCCTGAAAATACACATGAAGTGCTTGCAAAAAAGCATGCACAAATTTTTTAGTTTCCTCACCAACATATTGTCTTTTCTGTTTAATTACATCAATTATTACATCATGAGATCCTCATTTTGCAATTTTGAGAATTTCACCTAATGTAAATTAAATTCTACTTCCAAGAATCCTTTCTTCTAGGATCCGATCGCAGTCTCTATGTCAGACTATAGCTTGTAGCCGGGACGTTTGCCTTTTCTCTTTCCTTTCGTCTTCTTTGCTTGTGGGGCATTTCCCATATCAAGCTCTGGCGATGGTGAATTTTCAGCAGCCTTCTATTGATTCGGTTTACTTCTTGTCACACATTTAGTTGGCCCTAAAGAGGAGGGACCGGCAATATCTTCATCTCTTCTTCTGTTTTCTTCTATCATAGCTTCATGATTATTAATTTCTGCTAACCGAGAAAAAGATGAAAATGAATCAACTGGCTCGGTCCATCCGGTTATTCCTTGGATGCATTGATTGGTAGTAGTGAAATCATCTTTGGTTGCCTTGCCTTGCTCCATGCGGTCTAAGGCCTACATCCACACTTTAGATTTTACATCAGTTTTACATGCTTTAACAATTTCATTAGTTGGCTCAATTTGTAGCCCATAGGTAGCTGCATCAACAGTTGCATAGGTTGTTCTTGTTGCCAAATCCTCCAGTCTTTTCTTCATGCCACCGTTACCAAAACTTGGATCAAGAGGAAGCCCGGTTTTGGTTGCATGAATTTTACCATCCTTCCAAAAGACTAATTTCACATCAAGCCTTTCCACCTTGGAATTAATCTCTGTTAGATTAAGATGGAGATCCTGCATGCTTTTGATCAACTCCTCCATGACATCCTTCTTTGGAGGTGGAACAACAGGATTTCTTGGTTGCTCGGCCATAGAGACAGGAGGTCAAGATACAGGAACATGCTCCTTTATGGATTCAGTTGGTGCGGAGGTAGATCCCCACCTTAGGTGCATCCGCTCTCTTCAAGCAATCATATTAACTGCTTCAGTGACATCACTCCAAGCAGTCTTCAATCTCGTCTCAGAGTTAGGATCTTCAAGCCGATCAGTTAGCTTCTCTTGAAGAAAAGGATCCACATCCTTTAGAAATAATTCAATCTTTTGGCTTTCCATACCCTGCTGATCGTTAGGATCTAATTGAGCGAATTTGCTTTCAAATTCGCGGTGAAGAGCAGTGGTGGCGGTTAGTCCCTCATTGGGCCTTTCAACCCATTCAATGAAGACTTTTTTTGTCATGAGGCTAGAATGTTCAAGAAAAAATTATTCTCGAAGAGCCTTCTTGAATGCAGACCATTCCGCATCTTTTTGAAAAAGACCATGAATCCGGTCCTAGAGGCCATGCACAGCCAAATGGGCAAAGTATCGACTCCAAGCATGATGAGGAACTCCAAAGAATACCATCTTGCCAGTATAGAGGCATAAAAAAGAGGACACATTTTTCCCATTAAATTGCTTGAGCTCTTGTCCAATTGCTTCCAAAGCCTTAATGGTAGCGGCATCATTCCACTCTTCATCTTGTCTCTGCTGTTGTTGTAGTTGCAACTGTTGCTGAAATTGCAATTGTTGTTGTTGGATTTCTTGCATTAAATGAACCAATTGCTGCAAGGAATCTCCTCTCGAACTTGATGATTCTCCCATTGTACTTTCTCTTCTGCAGCTGACCTTCACGTCGGGTTCACCACTATCGTCGTGTTGGGGGTTGAAGGCCTTCCACCAGGGTTTAGAGCAGAAGAGGAGTGTGGGATTCAAGGTTAGGAGAAGGAGAAAAGATTGGGGTTTGATAAGATTTGGGTTTTTTAGATGACTTAGTTGAAGAAGAAGATCTCAAGCTTTTTCTTTTATTTAGCATACATGAATGGAATGAAAGACTTTGTCTTAATCACATCAAATGCATATACGGTAAATAAGCCAATAGATTTAGGGATAATCTCAGATTTAACCCAAATTCATATTCCAAATGTAAGCTCAAATGGTTGCTATTTCATGAACATGAATGGATAACAACTCCAAGATACAAGTATTTTGATGGTAGACTCTACTACATCCAAGACATAGATCAAAAACTCATGAAATGCATTGATAAAACATAAAATTTACTTCAGCCCTGTTTTAAAACAGTAATTTCTAGCCCGTAATCAAGCTCCAAAAGTGCACATAAACCCAAGAATAAGCTTCTCTAATCATTCACAAATGAAGCCCTGATATTAAGAGGTCAATTCCTTCTCTTACAACCACATAGATCGCTTATTTACTCATCAAAATGGACAAGAACAGTGGGCTGCCCTGTTTATGACTGGTTTTGTCAGTCCAAAACAGCCCATACATCTTCAAAATCCTCCCCTTTGCTTGCCCCCAAAGTCACTCAAGTACTTGGGTACAAGATGGGCTTCATTGGACCATGAATATGGTAAAAGAATGAAAGAAGACGTACATAAGAGCAGGCTGAATACTTTTTCTCAGGTTTCTCCCTTTTATGGACTGTCATACCACTCATTTTTGTCATACCAAATGGTCGGGAAAGAAGAGATCTCACCTTCCTTGTTTGTATCTCCTTCAACTTCAGTTTGCCTTGAGTTTGCATGCTTTGGAGCATGCACCATAGCCGACAGCTCATCCTCCATCTGCCACAGGTATGCAGGCCTATTTTTTGCGCCGAAAAATGCGGGCTGCATCCTCCTCAGCTCCCACTCTTCATTTTGACCATTTAGGTCACTTATAAGTCATATAAGACCATTATTTCAGGTCCCACACAAACCTAGTGGACTTTTGGCACTTCTCTTGATTTCCAACCAAATTTTCCTCTTGAACCAATGTGACTTAGCCTACAAACTGTCAATTACCTCCAGTTGATCAAGTTGTGGGATCCCATAGACTTAGGTTTTGTCAATATACATGGTACAACTGAAAATTGTAAGGCATTTACAAAAGAACTTATGAAACTAGGTGATATTTAAGTCAATTGTTGGGTAACAATGACTGAATTATGTATGAAATATTCTCATGTGAATCCTAATAAAGTTCTTCTGCAAACATAAGAATTCTATGATGTATATTATGAAAAAAAAACTCTTTGAAAGCGCAGGACAAATATGTCGCATAGATCTGTCCATCGTTTCTTGGAATCTATTTTAGAAATCTAGATGGACCTCATCGAATGGTTGCCCCATCTCCTTCCAACACCACTTTAAACCACTGTACATCAAATATAATCATGGAGAAGCCATAGTAATCCACTAAGATAATACTTTGCAAGTTTCCAAAATGCTCCATCTCATCTACCACGGTATTCAAATCCATAGCCCGCCATCAAATCTCTTACTCAAACTTTCCCATGACACCACAATTACTTGTGGATCATATTACTCCTCAGTAGAGACCTCTACCCCTTCATGTGAAGTTGCAATCAAAGCTCCATGTAACCACCACATAGACATAAACTGCAAAATCTCCTCCATGCCCTCTCAGGATATCAAATGGGTCGATGGCGTTTATTGCATTGAAATTTCAATTGCACTTCTTCTCAGTCTTTTCTATCCTCCTCATATCTAGCAAGCCACTTCTCCATGGATACATGATGCAACATACAAAAAATATTCACTTTCTCCTCCATGGCAGTATCCATCATTTTTTCTACTCCATTTCCAACCACCATATCTCCAGTTAGTCTATCATCGTCTTTCAATGACCAGAGCATGTTATTGTCTGAATCCACCGTTAGTAGCAACCCTGAAATATGCATTAATGCCTTCAACACTAGCCAACCTTCAACCATACTACATTTCGGCTAAGCTCACTGTTACACAAAGCCCTTCAAGGTTTTTATGAAGTGCTCCAAGAAAAACATCTATCGTGTATCGATAGATCCTGCAATCTCCACTTCATCTACGAGATGCACTAGGAGGTGAGTTTGTATCGTGAGCATGCTTGTGGGTAGGTATTTCTCGAAGAGACAAATCGACTCTTCCACCACTCTGTATCTTTTGGATTCAATAGAGGATATCTTAATCTCCTTATGTGAGATCCATTGCACTAAACTCGGCAACCTATAAATCACCTCATGTATTTCTAGAGTGAGGCACCGGCCTGTGATGCGATCTTGAAAGTACAAACTGTCACAAATGAAAAAGCATTACCAACATTGAGTAGACACTAAATAGTGAAATATTGAGGCTAGTTGCAACCAACATCAAGACAAAACCTGACATATCTTATGCCAATCATGGGATTTTAGCCCTAATAGCTTGTCGTCTTTAGAGAAAGTAGACCCAAGGGAACACATCATATGCATTAGGGTGTGGATAGACCTAATAATTTCCTTCACAATGCACTCTTCTTTAGTGGACAAGACCTAAGGAGCACGAGGTAGTTGCAAATGACTATTGGTACTCAATTGTGGCCAAAGTGCATCCATCTTATCTATCTCCTTCAAATCCATTTGTGTCCATGTAGTGTCTCTCTTTTCTCTTATGTGGTCCCCTAATAAGCTGCCCACATTTTAAAAAATATGCATGGGATCCAACAAATGGTTGATTTGTAAGTGGGTCCAATATGGTAACTCGTAGAAAATTGAGAACCATCACATTCTACTTGAATGTGACTCCTTGTGAAGCATGTTGAACTCATACCATCTTTGGGTATTCATTCGTGATGTTGGAGATCATCCAAGAAAACCTTCCCTCAGTTCATGACCCTCGAGCAAGAAAGTGGCATGTTCTTGATATACCATCTTCTTCATGGTTTATAATCTTATTCTGAAGTATAACTTTGGCCCATACAATGGGTATGCATGATAACCTGAGAGAGATAACTAGACCTGTCACAACACCCTTATTTAGTCAACACAAACTTGAACAAGATATGTTAGGTATCACAAACTTGAATACAAACTTGAACAAGCCCATTTACCTAAGCACTCTCCATGAATCCTAGAAAGTCATGCATGGTCCATATGAGAATGACTTGTATATTAGCAGACCGTCAACCATCGTGCTTGCTCATGTCTTCCACAACAACCACCTCCTCCAACAAAATCTTGAGCTCATCAACTAATGAACAGAGGTAGAAGTCCATGTTCTTGACTTTGTAGTGCCCAAGAATAAGCAAGCTAACGATTAGGTGTTCTTTCTTTGTAGAAAGCCATAGCGGAAGTTGTACTTGACAAGAATTTTAGGCCACACACTATAAGAAGTTGAGCAGAGACCAAATGGATTCATGCTATCCATAGCAAGATTGGACCAAATATTCCTTGGCTCTCATGCAAATCTCGGAATGATGGAGTCAATGTGACTCCATGCGTGTGAATCTAGTGATATTGGTTGGACTCCATTTGTGGATCTATTTTGTGCATGCCACATTGTCAAGCTCATCATTCTCAATGTATAAAACATGTAACATATACACAATATAAGTGAAAAATGTTTGAGTATCTTTTGAGGGATGGTTTGCCCTTGCAAGTCCTATCAATACTACCTGTGAGCACCACACTTTGGATATGTCTCCATAGGGGGATAATATTACAATGATACAAGACATGTCATGAACAAGGATCATGCAACCAAAAGGAGGCAGAGAAAGAACAAGGAGCCCAAGTCAAAAAGTGAATGAAGAAACTCATTTTGCCCAAGTAGGAAAAGTGGAGGAGAAGGCAAGCTCACAAAAAACATAGGAGAGTACCGAAGATTCTAGGAAGGTGCTCTCAAGGATGAAGGAGAGCATGGAATAATCCAGCAAGGTGCTCAGAAAGAACATGGAAAAGTATCGAATATTCTAGCTGTGCTCTCTCAAGGATGAGTGAGAACCTCCAAGGGCTCTCACAAGGAAAGTGCAGGGCGCAATGTAATTCATTTTATAAGAGCATCAGGCTCCCTCCTATGCAAGTTGTAAAGTCTAAATGAACATGGGTGAAGAGATAAGGAAACTAGAAGGGAATGAAGAAAGAGGACTTTGGCAAGATGCTCGATCATGTAAAAAAGGGGATGGGTGCCCAAGGGATTTAGGGTTTGGTATATAAACTCAAAAAGTGAATGAAAAACTCATTCTTTGGTGTGTGGCAAGAGTGATCTCTTCTTCTTCTCTTCTTCTCTCCTTCTTGCTTTCTTGTGTGTACTTGAGAGAGGGAGTGTGAGGGAGTGAGTGTGTGAGGGTGAGAGATCGTGGGGAAGAATCTCTCCATTATCTCCTCCTCCTCCTCTTCTTCTTCTTCTTCTTCTTCTTCTTCTTCTTCTTCTTCTTCTTCTTCTTCTTCTTCTCTTGCGTGTGGCTACTTGCACGTGGTTTATGGAGGATGGAGCTTGGAGGTGGAGGCTTGAGGTTGCTTAAGCTTGCATCTCCAGTCATGGAGCTACTGGCTTGCTTAAGTGAGGAGGCTACTCATTCGGGTATCAAGGTAACCTCACACATGCCCGTAGGATCAAAGGCTTGTCGGTGGCTAGGTGAGAGATAGCCATTTGTGCTCGCTTGAAACACTTGAAGAAATAAGTAGTCAGTGGGTCTTGGCAGAGTTGAGCATGAGCTCCCACTACACATAGTCTCCTTGAAACATCACACAATCATTGATTAACACATGCATGGATGCTGTTATAGTCCATGCCAAGATTTTGTAACACCAATCATGCATCATCACAGGAATCAGGCATCATGCTTCCAAGTGGTGATATATGATACTTTAGGAATCTTTTAAAAAATTAGAAGATGCCTTGAAGAGCGTAAGAATTTTTTTTAATTTTATAATAGAGTAAAAAAAAATCGACGGAGCATGGAATGTATATGAATAACTCGGTCACACTCGTATCGCTCCACTCGTACTTTTCTTGCACACTTCGGAGCACAAGCAACATCTTTGGGTGAGATTCTCAGCACCCATCATATAATGGTATAGACGCTTCTTCTCTCACTGGATCATATGACTTGGTGTCCATGGGTATTAATGCATCGATCATTGCCTCCATCTTAGGTTCCAAGATTGGAGGAAGGTTCGAAAGGCCCATTTTCTCCTCTGGTATTGACGGTATCGAGGGTATCGTCTGTGGCATGCCCTCCAATTGGTGTATCCAGCTCAGACAAACTATCCATTGCATGCCCATAAACTTTCTAATGGGCCATAAAATAGGTGCATTCCTTGGGATGAAGCATCACCTCTCTGTATAAATTTCATAAGCACATCTAATATTTTTGCATATGATATTCAATTACTTTGCAAATGTAAAGCATGATTGATACATACTTTTCTTACCATTCGTCTAAGATCCCCTGGTCAATTATCTCCAATTGAAACTCATCGAAGCATCGTATGTTCTATGGACAAGGGACACTTTTGTCTAATTTCCAACCTGTATTAAGTGCAAAGATGCGTGATACGTTAATTAATATACACCTCACAATCTTGGGTATCATGACCATCATCGTTTTCCATTTGGTCTATGTTACGTCAAACAATAGAATTTTGTTCCCCTCACTGGTGATCTTCCTCCATTTTAATATCTACTCCTCTCTCTCTCCCTTTCCCTTTATTTGTTTCCCTCCCTCCATCTCTCTTTGTCCATTTGGCTCTCTTCATCATTCTTTGTTTCTCTCCCCACACCTCTTTCTCTCTCTCTTTCTCTTTTTTTATTCACCTCCCTTCATCCTTCTTTGTTTAATCTCTCTTCCCCTCTTTGTCTCTCTCAATGTTTCTTTTTCTCCCCCATCTTCCCTACCACTCTCACTTCTTCTCTCTTTTTCTTTCCCTCCCTTATTCTCTCTATTTATTTCTCTATTTTCCTCTCCACTCTCACTCAATGCATCTTGTTACAATTAAAATGAAATATATAAAATAAAAAACTTATAAAACCAGAACATTGAAAGACCCTATCTCCCCACCTCTCTTTGTGTCTCCCTTTATTTTACTATCATTACATTCTCTCTATTTCTCTCGGTGTTTCCCTTTTTCTCTCTCGCTCTCTATTTATTGTTCTCTCTATCTCTCTTTTTCTCCCTAGCTCCCTCCCTTTTTCTCCCCCTCCCTCCCTCTCTTTTCTTTTCACTCTCCTTAGCCCACCCTTTTCTTCCACCTCTTTCTTCACTCTTCGTTTCTCTTTCTCTCCCCCCTCTCTTTCTTTCTCTCTTTCTCTTTCTTTGTTGTCTCTCTCTTTGTTTCTCTCCCCCCTTGTTGTTTCTCTTACTCATTTTCCTCTCTCCATCCCTTCATATCTAATTTCTCTCTTCCTCTCTTTCTTTGTTATCCTTCCCCCCTCTCTCTCTCTCTCTCTCTCTCTCTCTCTCTCTCTCTCTCTCTCTCTCTCTCTCTCTCTCTCTCTCTCTCTCTCTCTCTCTCTCTTCCTTCATATCTCATTCCTCTCCTCCTCTCTCTCTTTCTTACCTTTCATCATTTTTCCTCTCTCTTCCTCCCTCCTTTCCTCTCTTCCTCTCTCTCTTTCAATACATCTCATCACAAAGAAAAATAAAAAAATAAAGAAAGAAAATACAAAAAAAGCAAGAAGAGGCAATGTACCTACCACAAAGGCTCGAGGATGAATTCTTTTCTACCTCCTCTTCGCAAGACGTCCCTTCTTTCTACCTTGCACACTTCTCCCTCTTCTTCGTGTACAGTGACAGTGGTGGAGAGGAGCTCTCCTTCTCTCTCTTTCTGTCTTCCTCTCCCTCTCTCTCTCTCAAGAAGGCCACAAACTCTCTCACTCTCTCTTGAAAATGTTTGCAAGAAAAGCCATGCTCGGGCTTTCGCCCCTTTTTTTCTCACACAGACGTCACTCTTTGCATCCCAATTAGTGTCCCCATTAGTGTCACAGTTTACACCGCTAATTGTCACTATCAATGTCGTAGTTAGTGTTGCAGTTATCATTGCTAATTAATTTAGTGGCACAAATAGCGATGTCGTTATTTTGCATCACAAATTGGCATCGCTATGTTCTCATTCCCTTGTAGTACCATCTATTTTTGTTATGCCACATCTCAAACAAGTAGTTAATGATAAAATAATCTACTTTTAGTGAGTAACTCAATTTACTTTCCTATTGGTATATAGTCAAACACAATTGTCACTCACCTTGGTATCTCACATTGAGGACACTTCTCACAATAAAGATTGAAATCTTTTTGCAAAACGTTTTTTTATTAGTTGTCCTCACATACATAATAAACCATACTTCCCAAATATTTATCATTCTTCAATGAACAAAGTATCTAAGGTTGATGTGTATTTACGTATACCCTCATTCACAATCTCCTCTAATGTTCTACTTGACGCATGCCAAGATTGCTAAAGAAATGGGTTCCAACTTTCTGGGACCTTAATTTGCAAGAGGCATTGCACCCACTTCATGGTACTAGGGAGCTATACTATGAGCTTTATAAGACAAGTTCTCTTCTCATTAATTTTTCGATCCCCAATACCACCAAAGGGAATTTCTAGCATCTTCTCTTGTAGCATTATTGAGGCATTGTGCTCATTCCACAATGGCTATAATTTAATTATAGTCTCCATGATTTATTTTTCTAATGTTTTATTTTGAAGTTTCATCAAAAGTATTATTAGATAGATTTGCATCATCATGCACTCCTGTATTATCCATGGGAACATCATCCACCTATTGAATCCTATGTCTTCATCCCCATGTTCTATATGTGCATCACATGCATTGGCTTCTACACTTTTAGCTTGCAAGTTTTCTTCATCTCCATCTATAGCATTGAGACTAAGAGAAATAACAAGATTTTCATATTTCTCTTTTAACTTATTATGTTTGCAGAAGGTTCGGGTTGCTATATATCATCCATCCTCACAAAAAGATGTACAATTACACTAGGATAGTATGAAATTTTTAAGGACTAGAGTCTAAGCATATTGGCACTATTTGGCTAGGAATTTCCAAATGACATGCCTAGTAACGACTCTATAGTTAGTGTGGAACCTCAATGAATATTCCAATCCATGTTGTAGAGAATGGCAACAATCTTATTTCAATGCAAAAGTGTATATAGGCATCACTTTTATTAGGATAAGAGCATGCTTACATGATTGATTAACTATAGGATTTTCTATCTTAGAATCATAGGAGAGCGAGTGCAATGACTGAAAGTAGCCAAGAGCCACCACAATAGCAATTATGTGTGCCCCTCATGTGGTCATTTGGCATATTCTTGTAACTCATGCTCCCATCATCCATGGGCCACAAGTAACATCATTATTAAATGAAAATGCATTATGCCCCATGTTTTAGTTAACCTCATCTATGTGACCAAATTATCATCTTAATCATATTAATTATTTTACTTTATAATGTCACCTTAAAATACATGCATTGATATAAACTTCAAGGAAAAGATACTTACATTCAATTCTATTGTGTTATTTTCAGTCTTTGATATGCTTTCCCATATAATTTTTGGGTACATTGTGTATGCATTATTCTCCTAAAGTTAAGCAGTCACAACACAAGTAAATCAAGTATATTAAATACTAAATGCTAAATAGATATCATTATGTCTAGAAAAGACAATTAAAAGAAAAAATGAAGCTAATTCTCTACATATAGAATATAAATACCTCATTATTAACACATGAAAGTGGCTCATGTATATAGACATCTAATTATGTGTCCTAATAATTCAAGAACTCATTATCAATAGTTTTTTTAGGATACAAGTACTATAATATTTATCTTAGAATGATGTTTACATATATATCATTACAAGCTTTTTTTGGCAATTGAAGAGAAAAAGTATCAACATCACCTTCCTATACTAATACGAAAAAGTAACTCATTGCTACCAATGTATGAACAAAAAACAAAACTGTTTTAGTCTCAAATATTACCTCATCTAAATCTTGTGTATTCTTCTCTTGATATTTAACCTAAATTTGTTGTACTAAACACAATGATTGTCATATAAACTCTTTAATTAAAACTATAATATGAGATATTAGTTAAAAGAAAAAAATGATTCACTTGTTCTCGATAACCTTTTGGGTTCATATATTCCTTATGTTGTTTAAAATATTTAGCTATAATGTCAATTAGTATTGAGAAAATTATATAATTTGTTTAGTAGTATTTGATATTAAATAATGATATTAAAAGATAAAATTAGGATGTATTCCTTACTATAATTGAAAGACTTTGCTCATTTACTCTATTGGGTGGTGAGCACTCATGTCTCTTTATTTTGTAAAATTCCAAGGCTTCGACTCTCCTCTTTAGAGTTCAACATGGATCCTGATGAGAAGCCATCTTCATAATATATTGTATTAACATTATCATTGAGAATAGCCTTCACTTTTCTCATTACCTCTACACCTTTCTTCATCACAACCTCATAGAAATGCTAAATTTTTTGAAGAATTTGGGGGTCCATATTATGCCCAATGAAAAATTTAAAATCTTGTTAATAGTAGAAGATCAACTCATTTATAAAACCTTGAGATTCCAAGGACAAATGAAGCTATATAATGCAACATAAAAACAAATCCAAGGTACAAACTTATTTTATACTTTCTTGCCATAAAAAAATTGGATGAGTCACAAATTATGGATATATAAAATATCCAATCAATTGCTTTGCCATGCGAGTGGTAATAGCTTTGTCACATAATTAACGTTCACACTTCTCATCTTTATTAGTACTCAATTTTCTAGAACACTAAAAATGAATCACATGCATAAAGACAATTATCCTCCTTACACTACAACAAAAAGGCCTCATAGACTCACTTTTAGACGAGATTTTTGAATATAGAGAAAATCTGACGGGTGCGTCTATCCGCCTGTCTATTTGCGTATCTACAATGTCGCATCTATAATCGCATGTATAAACGAATTTACACGCAAATATAGACGCGTAATAGACGTATATATATACGCGTGAATACAAGCGCATAAAAAACCAAAATTGTTATTTATTTAATTTATTCTATGCGTCTACCAACGAGCCTATCTGGCAATTAGACGGGCAAACACAATATTAGTGAGTTTGGGAATCTCCCAATTCCCATTTTTTGAATACTAAAAAGGTGGCACCCGGATAACATGCCCATAAGTTTCTCAAAACCATATGATGTGACCTATCATTCGAAAGCGCTTGAAAAATGAAATCCATTGAGCTATACAACGCTTGATTTGGAGTTATAGTGTTCAAGTTATGACAAATCCAAAGATTTGACCACATGTCCCAAACTTACGGGAAATTCCCATATTCCCCAATATGGTGTTGGCATATAGACACGGCTGTAGACGCTCTTTTACAAGCACCCATAGACGCGAACATAAAACAAAAAATCTCATTTTTTTAAAAAAATATTTAATTTCTTTTTTAAATTTGAATTATTTGGCCATGTATGAGCGCGCGTACTTTGCATTGTAGACACGCTTATAAACGTGCATTTTCTGCAATTTAGACGTGCGGATAGACGTGCAAAACAGAACTGAAAAAAAAAACCCTCCCATACATCAGATTGTGCATTTGGGAAAAAGACAATGGATCTAAAAGCACGAGAATTGAAAATAAAAGTCCATGTATTCATTATAGATCAAAAGCATTTACATGGGGAGTTTAAGTGCTTGCGACCTAAAGCGTGGCTGCAAGCAGTAGGCTCAAAGATGGATAATACATATACAAGAAAACAAGGCCATAGAGGAGGTATGGTGCTCCTCTACGAATCTGAAGAAGAAACATCTTCACTAGCACCACCATGGCTACTAGTGTCGCTATGCCCCTCCTCGCTATACTCCACATCCGGGTTCGCCTACACACACAAAAGCTCAAGGTTGCTTACATAGACATGGTGGAGAAAAAGTTATAATTAGCTATACTTTTAATAGGAAAGTAAGAAAAACATACCTCCTCTGGCTGTCAAATCCTCATAGCCCGATTGTATTGGTCCTTAGTGATGAGACCCTCCTCATAGAAGTGAAGCCATGTGGCTGCGAGGTTATGGCCTCGATGGTAACCTACCTCTCTAGGAGTAGGTATCCTACCAACGATAGTAGTTTGCAAAACAATCATGATATATACAAAAAATTATGAGACACAATGTATTAGAACAAATTATATAAATAATTGAAAGAAATATAAATTTAAAAAAACTAGAAATCAAAATATACTTACAAACTTCGCCTCCCACGACTCTCTGCCGCCCAATCCATAATGCGACGATCCCATGGTTTCCATTTGGATCCGTCGTGCCTCTGTGTGCTGGCGACTCTTCACTTTCTCTACTGCTTTCTTCTTGGCTTTCTTCCACTCTATGCGGTGGCACATAGGTGGTTGGCTATAGGTTCCATGCCCCTCCTCCTGCTCCGCAGCGAGTCCCTGCCGTGTGTCATGAGGTGGGATCTTTTGTTGTGAAGCAAATCCCTCACTTTTGTGCGTCCCCAATCATCTGAGAATCACTGATCCTCAGGATTTGGATACCTCCTATGGACTGCCCTCAATACCTCCTGCCACGAGCCGCTTTTCTGATTTTTGAAGTAGACGAAACAATCTTTATATGTCGCATGCACGACGCTCCTCATGTACGCCATTACATCCCTTCCTTCATCATCATGGAAGATACCACCAGTATTTGTAACTCTATAGTACTGGCATACAGGCACCTCTACATGATCTACTGGTGAGAGTGATCGCTCACCACCTCCTAGGCAACCCCCACACAAGCCTCGTCCTCCCCCTCGACTCTCCCTCCTCTGTCTCTGTCGACTACCCTCTGTCTCGTTGGATGCACGCGCATCGGCTAACGCTTGTGCTTCAGCCGATGCATGTATAGGTGCTGCACGTGGAGTACCTGCATGTGGAGTACCTACACATGGAGTACCTGCAATTGGAGTCTGGGAAGTAGTGCCAGGCAAAGACATCAGAGGCATTCCAGACATGACGTTGAACACCTCATCTGCTGTGGGAGAGCGGCCAAGGTGTCTGGTCATCTCTCCCATGAAGTCTTCCCTACTAGGAAAACCTCCAAAAAATGCATTGACCCCCCTATCGAACAAGGCCAATGTATCATTCATGCGATCCAAATTCAGGTCATTGCTAGATGAACCAGGATGCAACATCTGCAAAAAAAACACAGGAAAAAGATAAATTTGTTTGCATACAAAAAATCATATATTACCTTCATCCACACGTAAACATTTTCAAAGAGCCATAATCCTTGATCCAATCCAACATTAATTATGAAAAATCATTCAGTGAGCCTAGAATCATTATGTAAGAGAAGGCTTTTGATGCCCACACATAGAAAAAATACATGGATTCTCATGGCACATGAAAGTGCTAATAATCTAGCTTTCTTTAGACATTGAGCATAAAACTTAAGTGTTAATGCTTCTCATAAACAAGAAAACTGATAAACACAAATATGGGATTGGTCACATTCATCATTGCAAAAATATATTGTTTTAGGCAATGAAAATTGTGTTTTATCAGAACTGGCGCTGGCACGTGTATAACCGCGTCTAAATTTCAGTATAGACGCGCTCTCAGACACATTCCTAAAGTCAACCCTCTGTATAGAGCGCGTCTATGTCCACATCTGAGATGCAATATAGACGCGCTATCAGACGCAGTTTCTAGGTCAATGCTTCTGTTGCGCACGTATATCATCGCGTGTAGGCTGTAGAATACATGCGCCTGGAGACGTGGCCTCAGATGCAATGAGAGAAAACATTTCTATGCATCTATCCCTGCGTCTACACTGAAATGTAGACGCACTGGCAGACGCGCTCAGTCGGCTGATTTCAATCCGACCGAACGCCATTCATGATTTACATAAGCTCATCGACTAATGGACGAAGATACATGTCCATATTTTTTACTTTGTGGCAGCCTGGAACGAGCAAGCTAAGGATGAGATGTCCTTTCTTCATAGAAAACCATGGAGGGATGTTGTAGTTGGCAAGTACTATAGGCCACACACTGTAAGAAGTTGAGCGCAGACCGAATGGGTTCACGCCATCCATTGCAAGACCGAGCCGAAGATTTCTTGGCTCTCGCGCAAAGCCTAGGAAGGTAGAGTCAATGTGGCTCCATGCGCGTGAATCCGCTGATATTCGTTGAACTCCATCCATGGACCTATTCTGCGCATGCCACATTGTCAAGCTCGCCATGCCGGACGTACGAAACATGTGGTTTATGCGGGGGATGAGCGGAAAGTGTCTGAGAACTTTTTAAGGGATGGTTTGCCCTTGCAAGTCCTGTCAATACCTATGAGCACCACACTTTGGACATGTCTCCATAGTCTCGTATTTTCCTCGAAACAGTATGCAATCGTTGATACATGCATGGATATTATTGTAGTCCATGCCAAGCTTCCGTAAAATATGTCGTGCATCATCACGAGACTCATGCATGGTATTTGGAGGTGGTAATATATGATATTTCAATAACCTGAGAAAAACATAAAACACCTTGAAAAAGCACAAATGTTTGTAATAGTAGTGTCAAAAAAAAAAATCAATGAAGCCTATGTATAAGGTACCTAAACAACTCGATCACACTCGTATCGCTCCACCCGTATTTTGCTTGCACACTTAAGAGTGCAAGCAGTGTCTTCAACTGAGATACTCGGCACCCATCATATAATGGTATGGATACTTCCTCTTTAAGAGGATCATAAGTCTCGACGTCCATGGGAATCAATGCATCGATCATTGCCTCCATCTCAGGCTCCAGGATTGTAGGTAGGTCTGAAAGGTTGTCTGTCTCCTCTGACATTGACGGTATAGATTGGCCTTGCGAGTGGTGGATTGGCTCCTGCACTCTATCCATCACACGCCCACGAACTCTTCTAATTGGCCGCAAAGGGTGTACTCCCCCTTGGGACGAGACATCACCTCCCTGGATAGAAAATTTGCCAGCAAGACCCCATCTTATTGTATATGGTATTCAATTAGCTTGCGAGTACAATGCATGATTGATATTAACTTCAAATTACCATTTGCTGAAAATCCGCAATCGCCTGATCAATGATCTCAGATTGAAACTCGCCAAATCGGCGTACGTATTCTATAGACAATCGGCGTTTTCATCTAATTGCCAACTTGCATTGAGAGCAAGGACATGGGACATGTTGATTAAGATACGCCTCGCGATCTTGAACAACAAGACCTTCTTTGTTTTCCATCTTGTCTACGTTACAACAAACAATTTAATGACTTGTAATACAATTTGGGAAAACGAGGCTTAAATGGATAGCTTTATGGAGATGTATGTCAAGTTGCAAGTTGACCATAAGCTCTTTCTTGAGAGGTTTTAGCCTCTGCAAGAGGTTGAGAAGCAAATTTTGAAAAACATTGAGATTGATATTGATGCATCCATGGTGTTGAAATCTAAACTTCAAGATATAAGAAATGCTTTACTGATTGATGTAAAAAATGCATGGGACATAGTAGTTGAGAGATTTATTGATGTTATATCTCGGCCATATACCATGCTCAAGGATTTGTTTGTCCCGGTAGATAATTATTCATTATTGTAGAAAAAAAAGGCATTGGTTCATAAGGTTCATGAGTTGAAGACTAAATGTTTGGACTTGACTAAAAGATTGGATAATGCCTTAGATGCTAAAAGAAAAAGTGATGAATATGTTACTTCATCATTGCAACAAAAAGATTGGTGACAAGGATGCTATGATTAATGAAGTTTTTCACGAGGTGAATATAGAGTTTAAGGGGATGGAACACGATTCTTCTTTGGGATTTAGTGGTGATCAGTCAATTATTAAGGTGTCTTCTTGTATGGCCATTATACCTTATATACCTAGCTACTGTCTCTAGGTTATGTACTTTGAGTATCTTAGAGGGGCTCTACTAGGATTACTTATACAACTGCACTAGAGGGCTTTGAGTATAAGTAATCCTAGTCAACAAAATTTATGAGTATCATTGAGGATCTCTTAGTCTAATAATAAATCAATCTCAACAAAAAGCATCTTAGTAATGTGTTTTTTTTGTCCTAGGTCCATGTATAAAAATTAATGCCATCTATGAAATTTATCAACTTTCATTGTAATGATTGGAAGACATCAAATGCAACAATGTAATACAAGGTTACCATGTCAAAGACAATATCAAATAGTAAAAATGTTTGTGTCTGTGTGGGGGTGGGTGTGTGTGTACCATAGTTATAAAATTTGTTTCAATCAATTATACTCAGTCATAACCTTTGAAGAAAATATCCTATGCTCAATTTAAGGGATTCTTCTTCTATGGCAATACTTTTGGGTTCATTTTGATGAAGTACCATAATGACCATTAGCTAGGGGATCATTTTCTTTTAGTCCTTCCGTTGACTAGTTGGTATGATTACTAATTTTTTATGCCTATAAAGTTAATACAAAAACAAGGAATTATGCATATCACAATTAGATCCCCTACTTGGATATTATGAAGGATATGACCAATTTTAAGCCATCTTAAAGAGTCACCAATGTACGTGGCCCATGGTAAAGCACATTGCATACCATTATCGATAAGTCTATTATCGTGCATCTTAAATCTCCTAATTAGACTTTATAAAGTGTATGACCAATTTTTAGCCCTCTTAAGGAGTTGATGTAATGGTACCCATAAAAAAAGCAAAGTGCATACCATTACCATAATCATGGATATGTTATCGTTCCAATATATACACACACAGGTGGACTACATCTTGAGTAGACAAAAGCTATCCATTTGAGTAGACATACATCTCCATAAAGCTATCCATTTGAGTATACATCTCTTTCTCTTTCTCTCCCTCTCTCATTTCCTCCCCCTCTCTCTCCCTCTCCCTCTCTTTCTCTCTTATTTCCTCTCCCTCTCATAATATATCCTAACACTCTCCAAAAGCAAAAGGGAGAGGGAGAGAGAGAATGCACTCTCCCTCCCTCTCCGTCTCCCTCTCCCTCTCTTTCTCTTTCACTTTCTCTCCCTCTCTCATTTCCTCCCCCTCCCTCTCCCTCTCCCTCTCCCTCTCTTTCTCTTTATCTTTCTCTCCCTCTCTCTCCCTCTCCCTCTCCCTCTCTTTCTCTCTCATTTCCTCTCCCTCTCACAATATATCCTAACACTCTCCAAAAGCAAACGGGAGAGGGAGAGAGAGAATGCACTCTCCCTCCCTCTCCCTCTCCCTCTCCCTCTCCCTCTCTCATTTCCTCCCCCTCCCTCTCTCTCTCCCTCTCCCTCTCTTTCTCTTTCTCTTTCTCTTTCTCTCCCTCTCTCTCTCTCTTTCTCTCCCTCCCTCTCCCTCTCCCTCTCTTTCTCTCTCATTTTCTCTCCTAAACAAGCAAAAGAGAAAGTGATTTAAACCTTAAACAAGCAAAAGAAGGAGAGAGGGAGACTCACCGATGAGATATGGCAACTGTGGGGCTGCTCCTCTTCGCAATGAAGGCTCCTCCTCTCCTTCTCAAATAACGGCGGCGGCAAGTCTTCTTCCTCTCCTTCTCTCACGACAGTCGCTCTCTCTCTCTCGCTCTCTCTCTCAAAACACAAAATGCAAAAACGCGAAATAAGCTCAGTTTCGGCCTGTTCTTTTTCCCTGTGGAGCATCGCTATTTACGAATAGCAACGCAAATAGCGACGCCGCTACCCGCGTCGCTACCTGCCGTCGCTATAAGCTTAAATCCTTGTAGTGAAAATCTCATCCTCTACGACTTGATGGGGCATTTCATGAGGGCTACTATCATGGTCGTTAGTCTCCACTCTTCTTGAAGACTGTGCCTCCTCGTGTCGACGTTTTGCAGCCTCTCAACGCCTGGGAGGGAGCATCTAAGGATGTGGCACCGCATCCGAGTCATTATCATGTGGACGATGCATGACTTTTCGGGATTGGGAAAGTGCTCAGGTAAGCAGGCCTCCATTCTCGCTAGTAATATCTATATTTTATCTCATTCAATCAAGTATTCACTAGGTCGTGGTGTTGGAACAAGTCTGGTTACCTCAGGTTATCATGCATATCCATTGTGCGGGCCACAGTTAGACTCCCGAAGGTCACGAACCATGAAGAAGATGGTATATCAAGGACACGCTGCTTTCTTTCCGGAGGATCATAAACTCAAGGAAGGTTTCCTTGGATGACCTCCAACACGTATGAACGCTGCAAGCTGGTACGAGCTGAAAATTCATGCGGAATCACATCCAAATGGAATGTGGCGGTTCTCTATTTTCTACGAGTTGCCATATTGGACCCACTTACAGGTCAATCACTTGTTGGATCCCATGCATATTTTCAAGAATGTGGGCAGCTTGCTATGAGACCACATCACAGGAAAGAGAGACACTATAGGGGCACGAATGGATTTGAAGGAGGTAGGTAAGATGGAGGCACTTTGGCCGCAGTCGAGTGCTGATGGTCGCGTGCAACTTCCTCGTGCTCCTTGGGTTTTGTCCACTAAAGAAAAGCGCATTGTGAAGCAAGTAATCAAGTCTATCCGCACTCCGATGGGTATGATGCGTTCTCTCACGTCCGCATTGTCTAAAGACAACCAATTATCGGGGCTAAAATCCCATGATTGGCATAAGATATGTCAGGTTTGTGCTACAAATGGATTGTAATTAGCGTGGGCATTTTGCTATTTGGAATGTGGCCATTATTCATAATGCTTTCTCATTTGTGGCAGTTTGTACTACTGATCGCGATCGTAGGATGCCTTACTCCAGAAATTCGCAGGGCCATTTACAAGTTATTGACTTTGGTGCAATGGATCTCACAGAAAGAGATTAAGACGTCCCCTATTGAATCCGCAAGGCGGGGAGCAGTGGAGATGGTCTGTCTCTTTGAGAAATACCTACCCACTAGCATGCTTACGATACAAATCCACCTTCTTGTGCATCTTGTGGACGAAGTGGAGATTGTTGGACCTGTCCATACGCAATGGATGTTCTTCCTAGAGCGCTTCATGAAAACCCTGAAAGGCTTTGTGCGACAACGAGCTCGGCCAGAAGGTAGCATGGTCGAAGGTTGGTTGGTGTCTAAGATGCTAGTGCATATTTCACAATGGCTACCAACGGTGGAACCAGACAATGAAATGCTATGGTCGCTGAAGGACGATGATAGACTGACTAGAGATGTGGTGGTTGGAAATGGGGTAGAAAAAAGAATGGATGCCTCAATGGAAGAGAAGGTGAATCACTTTTGTATGTTGCACCATGCCTCCATACAGACGTGGCTCGCCAAGTACCAGATTGCAAGGCAAGATCGAGAGGAAGCACGAGCTGAATTCTGACGTAGTACACATCATCGACCGATTCGATATCCCGAAGGCATGGAGAAGATGCCGCGGTTTATGTCAACGCGATGGTTGCATGGAGCCTTGACCGCAGCATCTCGCAAAGGGACAGAGGTCTCAATGGAGGAGTGGGAATTCTCGAGGGGATGTAGTCCAAAGGTGATGAGGGGTTTAGAATCTGTCGTATCTAAAGTTTATATGCAACATTTAATTTGAGTATTTCAATGTACAGTACAAAATATATAGTGCAGTGTGGTTGCACGGACGGCATTTCCGCGTGGAGCGTATTGACAAAATGCACTCCACAATGGACTATGGTGTCATGGCAAGGTTCCAGCAAGAGAGCCGGCGACGAGCAACAGATCCAAACACGGTTGTAGATGAGACGGAGTATTTTGGGAACTTGCAAAGTATTATTACGGTGGATTACCGTAGCTTCTCCATAATACTATTCGATGTGCAGTGGTTCAAAGTGGTACTTGGAGAAGCTAGAGCAACAATTTGACGAGGTCCATCTGGATTTCTCAAAATAGATTCTAAAAAAAAACGGACGGATTTGCGTGACACCTTTGTGTTGCCGGCCCATTGTGAACAGGTGCATGGTCATTTTCTTGCTAACTGTATTACGACATGGTTTATGTCACAATGGTTTAAACTCTCTTGTACGTGTTTGTGAACAGGTAATCTTCTATCCAAACCCCCAACAACCTCGATGCCCCGAAGTGTGAGAGTATATGATCAAAGCAATGAGCATAATATGCAAATAGAGGGGTCGATATTGCAAGGGGGGGAGGCCGTCGAAAGCTTGGAGCCAACATCGGCTAATAATGATGGAAATACAAGAGTCCAAGAATTTTTTGAGAACGAGGCAGACTCATTCTTTTGTGGTGATATGTCTATCGACCTTCCAGTGTATGCGGAGTTGTGTCAGGAGATTAACATGGGATCATAGGATACTTCATACTTGGAGCATCCACTTACTCAATTTGTTGACCAATCTCTTATAAAGGTACATAAGATATACATTTTAAGTGAGATTTTTTTTAAATGATTTATATTTCTGTGCTTTGTATGATTTAAATTGATTATTCTAACATCATTTTTTGTCTGTGCAGGTAACATTTTCAGGATGAGTCAAGGGATGAGCGATGAGGAGTTACAGGATATCTTCGCACGCATGTCTCTAGGCCAGCTCGCCAGATTCAAAGAGATGGCAGACCAGGAGCTGTCTCGTTCTTCGTCAGGGCACTCTGCTAGATCTGCTTCAGCGCGATCGGATGCTTCGGCTTCGAGCAGACGATCTCGACGCTCACGACTTGGGCCAGAGGGAGGGAGTGCATCGGGATCAGGGGGATGCTGCTGTGGAGACATGGATGTGGTGTCTCCATCTCATCGTTCAGGTAGAGCTGCATCACCTCCAGGATTTGTCATACCTGTGGAGACGTCTATTCTAGTTACTCCGGCTTTTGCGTAGCTGTCAGCAGAGCAGGTGGCATCCCTTTGGATGCCACTCCGAGAGATATTACCCCTATCGGTACACCAGATGCAAAGGGGTCTCCTGGATATGCCCAAGATCGTGGATGTAGATGGGAGAGGACCCATCTTAGGCAGACTCCTAGGGGTTATGGATATCTGGTCGATAGTAGGTCAGGAGCTATCATTATGAATGATGAGGGGAGGAGGGTGATGGCTCGCATGAGAGAGTTGTGCCAACAAGTTTTTCGGCACAACATCTTAGATCATTGGAAGAACATATCGGAGGGGAGCAAGGACTACATAGTAGCATCCTTGCACGAGGAGTTTTTGGTGCCAGCCATAGTAGATAGATTCTCTACGGGTTGGATGATGGATTGCATGCATGTATACATGTCACATAGATGATCCGACACATGCAAGGCAATCAAGAGTGGGGCTGTAAAGCCCGAGTGGTTAGATGCAAACGACTGGCGCCAACTTAGGGAGGAGGCTACAGATTCTCCAGGACGTTGGAGTCAGCAGCACGAGGCGGCGAGGGCATGACTCGAGATCGGAGTGGTCCATCATCTTGGGAGTGGTGACCACAGGACATATTTGGAGGACTTTGTAAGTTTTTCTTTTATTTTGCTTGTTTGTTTTTTTGAAATATTCTTTGTACTGACAATCATGTTTCTAACAGTTAGCATTTTGTTTTCTTTGTAGCACTCCATTACAAATCGCGATCCGATCGGCCTTGAGACTCGATATGCAGAGAGGCACGGTCTCAATGCATTGATCGACCGATTGTATAGACGCGGCGGCCCTATAAGTCACTCATCTTTCTTGTTCGTAGTTACCATGAGATATTTGAATGCATTATTGTATGGTGGACTGATGTGTTGTTTCTTTTTCTGCAGAGTCCATTCGATGCTCCTTTGCGGCGGGATGAGCTTTCGGGGGACGAGGATGCGTAGCTCGCCCTTGGATCCCTGGAGCTCACACACCTTTATTTTTGAGTCGCTTGATCTATGTAGACATGTACTATGTATTAGCGATATCCTATCATGACTGTAACAATCGTTTTTTATACGATCATGTATTAGTTTTATGATTTTAGTATATATTCTTTTTGTTTGCAAGTGCTTTGTACACAGTAGTGCAGAAACTATTTTGTACGGCTCTCATGTTGCCCTGCCACAAAATTTTTTTAATCCCTGTTATCGTCGCTATTAGCATTGCAAATTTTACTGCTCGCATCGCTATTGGCGTCGCTATGCGCGTTGCAAACCATCGCTATTAGCGTCGCTATTGGCATCGCTATCAGCGTCGCATTGCGACGCTGATAGCGACATCAATAGTGACGCTAATAGCGACGCCAATACCGACGTGTCTATGGTGTTGTTAATAACGACGCTTTTTGCGATGACGGGGGAAAATTTTGTTGTTTGTATTTTCGTCGCTTTAAATGTCGGTACAAGGCCTGTATCTTATAGTATTTGGACAACATGGTACACCATCTATTTTCACAACCGGTTCAGGGAGAAGGTCACTCTACGAAGCCAGATGATCCACTATATGTAGCGTCCTCTACTCCGTTGTATGAAGGTTGTACTTACTCCATTCTTTGTGCGTCCCTCGAGATACTTAACTTGCAAACAATTTATGGATGGAGTAATGTTGGTTTGGATGCGTTATTGAAGTAGGTATCAATTCAGTTTGGCTTATGAATCATAATATTAATTGTTCTATTTTGAAATCAGACAGAAATATATGTTGGTGGTTTTTTAACTCACTTTTAAAAATATATGTAGGTTATTATCACAAATGCTTCCAAAAGGAAACAAATTTCCAACTAAGAGAGAGCAAGCAAGACATTACTTGACATCTCTGGGAGGCCTCGATTATGTCATGATCCATGCATGTGCCAATGATTGTGTCTTATTTTGTGGGATTCATGAGTTCGCACGAGAGTGTCCTATTTGTGGCGAATCAAGATACGAAGTGGAGATGAAGTCAATGGATGTGCCTCTTAAGGTTTTGCAACATTTTCTGATTGTTCCACGTATAAAACTTATGTTCAAGTGTAAGTCTATTGGAAATCTCATGCCATGGCATGCTAGTCATCGTTCAAGTGATGGAAAATGGAGGATCCCTACAAACACACCGGCATGGCAACATATAGATAATTTGTGGCCCGTTTTCAAAGAAGAGCCAAGAAATTTGAGATTTGGTTTAGGTATGGATGGAATCAATCCATTTGGCATCAAAAGCACATCATACAGTGTATGGCCAGTGGTATTGGTGAACTATAATATTCTTCCATCCATGGCAATTAAAAAGGGACATGTAATGTTGTCCCTTCTGATTCTTGGAAAGCACAAGGTAAAAAACATGGACATTTACTTAGAGCCTTTGATTGAAGAGTTAGAAATGTTATGGGAAGGTATTGAGGTGCAAGATCCAAGCGCACATCTACATCCTCTAGAGATTTCACATTGAAGGCCATGTTGTTGTGGACCATGCATGACTTTCCAGGATACAAAGAGTGTTCAGGTACATGTATATAACTCTATATTTGAAATTCAAGACTTGAATCAATTGCATTTTATTAATTCACTTGTTTGTTTAGGTTTAACCACATCAGGATATCATGCATGTCCTATTTGCGGTCCCTCTCTAGTTTCCTCTAGACCAGTACATTTAAAGAAGGTTATCTACGACAATCATCATCAATTTCTTCCTATTGACCATCCCAAATATGTTCTCCCTACTAATGGAATGACTCCACAATCTCTAACCATTCAAGATTGGAAGGAGAGATGGATTAATGCCAACAGCCACCCTCCACTCGGCAAGAAGTGCATTTCTCTCGATTGACTTTAAAGTATTTAGCATGATGAATTATTTACATAATATAATGTTTGTTTGTTAGGTTCTCTATATTTTTTCATCTTCCATACTGGACTGAACTCAAGATCAATCACCTGTTGGACCCCATGCACATATTCAAAAATGTTGTATCTACATTATGGGATCACTTGATAGGGGCTCATGATTCAGTCAATGTAAGGGAGGATTTACATAACATTGGTCGCATGAGACGAGCCTGGCCACGCATTGGACCCAGAGGAAAGATTGAGCTACCCCATGCACCTTGAATGTTGTCAAAGAACAATGAAAAAATAGTGAAGGAACAAATATGTAGCTTTCGAACACCCATAGGATGTATGAGATGTCTCAAGGGAGCCTTCATAAAGAAAAAGAAAAGAGGTGTGGAGCAACTATCTGGTTTGAAGTCCCAGGTTTGGGACAAAATGATTCAAGTAAGGGTATCTCTAACCATGAATATAGTAATTAGTGGAGTAACTATGTGTAAACTTTGGGGTATGATGACTTTTTCCTCAACTAATCATTTGATCTATGAATATTGTTTACATTCAGTTTGTACTTCCTACTAGCATATCCCATTGTGTATCCAAAGATGTACGTGATATCATTTACAAGATGGGAGAGCTTGTGAGGTGTGTATACATTGTATTTTTTCATTATATATCTTTGAATTTCTACACAAAAATAAACAATTCTCAAATACATCCTGACATATACGTGAGCTCGAAGGAAATTGATCCAAACACATTGCAAGATGCTTGAGTATTATTTGTTGAGGTGGTTTGTTTGGTGGAGGAAATTTTTTCTCGATCCATTTTGACTACTCAATTACATTTACTCGTACATTTGATTGATGAGATCGCACTTTGTGGGGCAGTTCATGCAAGGTGGATGTTTTTTCTTAAGCGCTTCATGAAAACCTTGAAAGATTTTGTGAGACAAAAAGCACGGCCTGAGGGAAGCATGGCTGAGGGTTGGTTAGTGCAATCATCCCTTGTTTATATCTCTGAATATCTTGCTGAAGTGGATCCCTCTCAACCACGACTATGGAAAGATGATGAACACTTGAGGATGACCTCTATAATACCTCAAGGAAAAGGAATGAGTAAAGTGCTAACAAAAGAAGAGCTTCGTAAGTTAAATAGTTTTTGTGTGCTCAATAGTGATGTAATGAGCAAATGGGTGACACTATATAATGAAGCAAGGGTAAGAAGAAAAAGCGAAAGACAAGCATTTTGCACCAGATATGGATGTAATGTCTCATTTTCAGATAATCTAAATGCGCTCCCATGTCATATTGATATAGATTGGTTATATGAGGAAATGGAGAGAATGGAAAAAGAGGAGGAAATTAATATATCTCAAGAAGAGTGGGAATACGCACGAGGTTGCTTATCAAAGGTGAGATATACTATCAATTAATTTGTTTCTATAAGTTATATTTAATATAAATAATTGACATGTTTAATCTTTTATCTTTTACTACTAGTGCACATTATTCAATGCTATTTGGTGTGAGGGTAAACATCTTCGAACTCAACGTATAGATGAAAAGAGAAATATCCAAGATTGTGGTGTCGTTGCTCACTTCGAGGATGCCAATGGTACCATGGAAGGTTAGTGTGGCTTGATCCAAGATATTCTAAAGCTTGACTTCAGACGATTCTTTATATATGTACTGGATGTGAAGTGGTTTAAAGAAGTGGTAACAAATGGCGAGCATTGCATAATCAGACGTCATCCAAGTGGTTTTGTAATCATTGACTCTACAAAATTTCACCAAAACAAGAATGACACATTAGTACTTCATCAACAATGCGAATAGGTATATATGCAAAAGCTAATTTTTTAATATGTATACATGTGATACATATATACAATATAATAATTATTTAAGTTTTTTGCTTTTGTTTTTCAAATACAGGTTGTGTATCATCCAATGGTAAACAATAACCGATGGTGGTATGTCATCCCTATATCTAATCGTTCAAAACCAATATATGGTAATATTACTGACATGGAGATATCAGATGACAATCCAACAATTAATGATGATGTACATGATGACACCATAATGGATGATATGTGTGATATAATACAAGATGAACCTCGTGAGGATGTTCAAGGAAATGCAGAAGAAGACAATTATGTGATTGTCGATGATATTGATGAAGTTATTGAGCAATATAGCAACACATCTGATAGTGGAATAGACTTATTTGTTTCGTTACCTCTTGGTAACATAGACCTAGAAGTAGATAGTTTAGCAAGGGCTGATCTCATTGAAGATGAGATGGATCATTCACTGTAACATACTTAATTTGCTTAATGATTCAATGTGTATTCTTAATTCTATGGTTTTTATCATGCGCACACGTGAATACTCAAGAATCAATAGTCAAGTTTAAAGCTAAATTGAATTTTCCATAATAAAAAGGAAGTATTTTTAATCATCTTCAAGTAGAGAAATTATGAGATACATATTGCAATGCTTGCTACTAATTGTATAATAAGGTTTCTGTCGCTTGCCGCTAATTACTTATATCAGGCTTGTCAACTGGAGGAATTGCCATTCATTAGAGAGCAATGAAAAAATAATTATTAACTCTGCTTTTTTTATTCAATGATTCAATGTGTATTCTTAATTCTATGGTTTTTATCATGCGCACACGTGCATACTCAAGAATCAATTTCAGGTGGTTAAATAATTATTAACTCTGGTTTTTTTATTATATTAAGTCCAATTTCAGGTGGTTAAATAATTGTGCGTCTGCAGGCGCATCTATATTGGTATCTATTTAGGCGGATATATAGATGCAAAATTCGCGTCTATTTACACGCTCTTTTACATGCACATATAGATGCACTGATAGACGCGCCCGACTTTGTGCGTCTAACATGCGCATCTATGCCTCGTTTCTGTTGTAGTGTTATCTATCTTTCATTTTTTATCATTCCCACCATAAGCATATAACCATCGAACTTGAACACGCTTTCGCATGTGATCTACCTTATGTACTATGGCATGTGCAAAATTACTATTTATTGAGTCACTAGAAGTTTGTACAACTCTTATTACTATTATTTATCCTTCTTCTACCCATGGGGGAATACATTCCACAACACCATGATGTAGTAATCTTACTCGATGTTTGATAACCATATGATATTCGCTACGATACACCTCTCCCTTGTAAAATACTTGTTTGTATTCTGTCACTTTTAAAGTTCTCAGTCATTCATCCGATAACCCTATGAAGGTTTGAAGATATTGAATCTCCTCTAAAGTTAGAGTTGTACATACACTTTTCTTAGGTGCTATTGCTATACCATTTTCTTTTAAAGTGAAGTAGTAGGGTGCATTATTTTGAAGATGTATCTTACATTGAGTCCATATATCCTTGGCCTTCATGATGAAAGATACTTCTAAAAGGCCTTGAGCAAACTATTGATCACATTCATTTGATGAATAGGTATTACAAGAAAATCCATATGGAGGCCTAAGAATTTTGTGAAGATCTCCACATGCTCTTTGATGACTTAAGTCCCCGTCACTATTGACATGCATTGCATGGAACACATCATTGAAAATTTTTCTTGTGTAGAAGTAGACATATGTGGCCTCATTATTTTAGTTGTTTGAGGATATCTTCACATATTGTGATATATATCTTTCCAATTCATAACACCAAAATATGTCATGTAGACCATGTCTAATGACATCATCTAAAATTTCTCCAAATCCTATAACGAAAAAATAAAAGCTAACTTAAGTTACAATTGTTTGAATATCAACTGACTACAAGAGTCTATTGTCTTTTTATTTCCAAGCTCGCATCTCTCATTAAAGTGGATATATCCTTGCAGAATACATTTAGGCTGAGCATATGCATTGTATCATACACCAAGCCACATGACAAGTTGAAGCCATATAGATCATGAAGTTCCCATAAGATTGACTCTTGTGATAAACATGTTCTCTTTAAGATAACATCTTTGTCAGCTCGACTGAAAGCTCTTTTTGCTTAGCTTCTACCATATCTAATATCCTTCTATTTTTCAGTGGATATCTAGCCTAGTAACGATTATTGTCATATATGTAACACCCTTGAAATAATGTGTTGCTACAATCTAGCGATGAAATAGGTTTATCTTGATACAAAATGATTGTTCTCCATCCTTGAAAGGGCCTATTTTACATTGTGTAAGGTGATTTCCAGTCACCATCATCAACATGACACAAACCTTACAGTGGTAGAGAATCCATGGGGTTGATCAAATATTTCTTGCAAAGGATAATTAAATATCAAATCAATCCCATTCACAAGGGGTGTTCTAACTCTTCAATTAGTGGTTTCAAAAAGGCTCCAAATACATCTCCATATTTTTTTATACTTTTTTTGCAACTTAATGGCAAAAAAGAAAACATATGTTACTTTTGATGTCAATTCTCATCCATATTTAAGGATGAGAATTTCAACAATACCAAAATATTTTTTGTAGTTCTTGATGCTTGAAATCCATCCCAATGCAACAATAAAGCAATATTTTGTGGATCAAGCTACAAATTCAATATCACATTTGTTATGTAACAAAGCAATATGAGTTTCCATTGCAAAAGGCATTCAGAGGTTTTGAACTTTACACCTCACACCAAAGTTTTGTGTGTTTGATTGGTAAGCAACATTCCTTGCATGAAATGTGATACTCATTCTGTTTAGCTCATTCCACCCATCTTGCAAAGTGTGAGACCTTACATTGCTTGGAAATATTACATATGCATTTCCACTTGTGGATTGTCACATACCACAAGTAACTCATATAAAATATTGAGGTTCTGAAAATCTTGCAACTCTCAACATTTAGAACCATCCCAAAACTCAGAAATATGTTATGGTTGTTCAAATGGTTCCTTTCCAAGCCATCTTATTTTGTTATGCCACATCTCAAACAAGCAGTTCATGACAAAATAATCTACTTTTAGTGGGTAACTCAATTTTCTTTCGTATTGGTATGTAGTCAAACACAATTGTCTCTCGCCTTGGTGTCTCACATTGAGGACAGTTCTCACAACAAAGATTGCAATCCTCTCATCACAAAACGTTTTTTTATTGGTTGTCCTCACATACATAATAATCCATTCTTCCTAGATAGTTATCCTCCTTTGATGAACAAAGTAGGTGAGATTGATGTGTGTTTATGGATGTCCTCATATATAACCTCCTCTAACGTTCCACTTGAACCATGCCAAGACTACTAAAGAAAGAATTTAATGGGTCCCAACTTTCAGGGACCTTAATTTGCAAGAGGCAATGCACCCACTCCATGTACTGGGAGCTATACTATGAGCTTTATAAGACAAGTGTTCTTCTCATTACTTTTCTAATCCCCAATACCACCAAAGGGAATTTCTAGCATCTTTACTTATAGCTTTATTGAGGCATTGTGCTCATCCCACAATGGCTATAACTTAATTATATTCTCCATGATTTGTTTTTCTATTGTATCATTTGAAGTTTCATCAAAAGTTTTATTGGATAGATTTGCATAATCATTCACTCTTGTATTATCCACGCTATTGAATCCTATGTCTTCATCCCCATGTTCTATATGTGCATCACATGCATTGGCCTCCGCACTTTCAACTTGCAAGTTTTCTTCATCTCCATCTGTAGCATTGAGACCTAGAGAAATAACAAAATTGTCATATTTCTCCTTTAACTTCTTATGTTTATAGAAGGTTCGAGAAGCTATATATCATCCCCCTTGACAAGAAGATATACTTATGAATGCACATGGAATCAAACCACACATCCATTTAGGACCTAGAGTAGTTTAAGAGTGATTACTTAACTATATGTTTACCTACATACTATTACTTAATTATACGTCCACTTACTACACTTAAAAAACTATACTCCATTTGATCTCTTTTCTTCAAGTCCACCAATGTTATGTGTTTTCTATAGGTCCTTGTGAACATTAGTGTGGGAGAGTTATTATGTTCTTTCTACATGGGGAGACATGTTGGGGTGCTTGTTTATGTTTTGGGATAAGTAGTTTTGTTTCATTGTTTACTTACTAATGGTATAATGCATGGTTGTCACTTGTCTCTTCCTCTGCTTGCTCTCTAAATCATCAAGAGCTACTATTTAATCACTTCTAGTACTTTACCAAAGTGCATATAGCATAGTACATGCTAGTAGGGTATATATGGTGCACCTCAGGTTTCTAATTTTGTACTTCTCATTTCTACCTTGCATTCCTTTTCATACTCACTTTCTACTCTAGTATGATGTATTCTTAATTATCAATGCCACTTTACACAAACTATGAATTGAACAAGCTATCACACAATGACCTATAAGTTATAACCTTCCTCCATCATGACAAGATCTCCAAATGGAAGGTGAGAAAATGCTTGAATAAAATATAAATCATAATATTATTCATAGAGGAAATTGATCACCTTAAAGAGGAGAGGTTTGTCATCATAAGGGCTATAGAGTCCATGTGAAAGTGCACCATATCTTCAATTAAGGCCACATGAAATTGTAAGTATATGCCACCAGGAATCAAGGTTTTTAGATTCAAAATTGAGGACAAAGCAACACCCAAGAGGCAAGTGCTTTGCTCTTTTTGGTGCCATCATGGCCATAGCCATTTTCTAAGGAATTTCCTAGCTAGTGGCTTGAAGAACATGATATATGAGTTTCTTAAATAGTAATTAACCTAGCTAGCCAAGTCGCAAGTATGCCCCAATAACAAAGAGGGCCTTGTGTGGCAACACATTTAGAAAGTACTCAATCTTCTTCAATTAGGTTGTTCCTTGTGTTTCTTTATGCTAGCATACTTCTATGCCAAAAAAGGAGGGTCTAGTGAAAGAGATCATGGGGCTACTATGATGTTGGCCTCTTGAGACAACAACTTTATTTTTTATAAGCTATCTATCTCACCAATCTTCAATGGTATTCTACGTTTATGCAATGTGAAAAATTGAAACTAGTTTCCAAATCACATATCGCTCTCAGTCAAATACAGGCTTGCAATTAATGATTCATATATTCTTTATTTTGACAATTCAAGTTAGAAAAAGTTATTCATAGCCAACTTTATGAGAACATAGTAAAAATTTTAATAAACAAGCCACATGTGGGCTCTAGAAAAACCTTCCAAAAGTTAATTAGGCAAAGTTGTGTGGCATATTCTCTCCACACCATGGTTCTATTTTAATATGTTATATTTACCTCTTTATAGGCTTTCTTAACTACAAGCTTGTGGCGTGACTCTAAATTTTTTAAGAGCATTATCCCACACAAATATTGCTACACCCTCTAGCAAGTCCAATGATACAATTCTCCACAAACATGTTAATGAAACATAACTCTACATGCCCACAATACAAGCATCATACAAACACCATATATGCCAAGCACATCTTGATTTGTTCACAGCTGATGTTTCACAATAGTGATTCCTCTAGATTCTATAAATGATACCTCAAATTTGTAAATGATACCTCATGAACTATGAGTTTCATAAGAGTCCGATGAAAGATGTATAGAAGGATAATAAGTGGAATGTTGTGTAATGTCTCACCTGTTAGGCCAATAAAGCAATCAACTTATAATGTAGACCCATCCATTGACATCTTCTTCAAGTCCATAATAGCGAGTAGTATGACATGCATGTATTCAAGACTTTACATAGAAATAATACGTTATCAATTTCGCATTAATTGTAAGACTCGATAATGTAAATATATGGCCATTGTATTATGATCAAGTCTATAAAAGAACATCCATATGCATTTGTAGATTGCATATTAACAAAGACAAGTGACATTATACATCTATCACTAAGTGATTAGATTAGAAAGTGTATTTGGATTTTATAGTTAGACTACTTGAACTAAGAAGTGTAATCATGCCATGCAATATTATCAATATACTAAATAACATGGCTCGTGACATACTAACTAGAAATGATTGAAACACACCCAAAAATACTTTCAATGTTTTTTTATATTTTGAACATGATAGTAGCTCTTAATGATAGAGATATGATGCTTAAAGCTATGTTTTTTATCGCTATGTATACTAAATCTTAGTTTCCACATAGCACAAGTACGACAAATCATCTAAAAATTGTCATCCATACTAAGAGAGTTAATTAGACTCTAGAGTACATGTTCAAAATATGACCAGGATAAATGTAGACTCTCGAGGTTAATGTGAACTTACATCCACAAAATAGCAACTATCTAGGATAATGGTACTGGCTAAGGTGGTAGCTGAGGTGAGTGTAGTAGATTTACTGAACACGACTGCGTACAAGGTACGGCTGCCGGATAATGGCAGCAGACCATCATGGATAGCCCAGCGAAGCGTCTCTTCAACATTCACACATGATGAGCTGCACTTGCTACTGCTGCTGCAGGCTGCAGGATGCTGCGGCGAATTCCTTACTGCAATCATTGCCTCATCGAACTCTCTACGCAAGATTGCGGCGCATCTATTCGGCGACGTCATGCTCGCGAAGTATCGCAATGAAACACAGCGAGAGAGAGAGAGAGAGAGAGAGAGAGAGAGAGAGAGAGATTGAGATTGATTGATTGTCTTCGTGTGGGCACTGGGACGTCTTTTATAATGTGCATTTCTGAACAGACACATTCGTAGTCGGCCACGTCTTAGAATTTATAAGTCGAGCACGTCTCATAACCCCTCGATCGATTTCATAATCTTGGTCCTGTCATTCGCCTTTGAGATTCCGTCACGCATGTGCAAAAGCCGTCCATAGCCTCTCCATAATATTTTAGAGACACACCTTATAGCTAACATTGTGTTCCAAATAAAGATACGGAGACCACAAAGTTAGAGTTTTGCAAAGGCAAAGTAACTTAGGAGCCTTTGGGTTTTGGAGATGAAGCCTTGGTACTTTTCTCTAAGAGGAGAACAAAATATTAACGTGTTCATTCGAATTGTGGAAGAGAGGATGTGAAATTCAAGAATTTGGAATGGTGGGAAGCTACTAACTTTCCTTTTGAGGGTTTAGGAGATTATGCCCTTGAGTTATGCATGTCATTCCCAATACATTTTCAATACAACATTTGATGGTTATGAAGAGCTTTCTAAGCATTACCTTCTATCAGTTTCTAGCTACCACAAAATAGTAGTACTTGTAACAGAAGCAAATGACTATTTATAAATGGAGAAACTTATGTCTATATAAACACTTGAGATCCTAACTCAGAGATGTCATCCCCTTGTAATGGCTTCTCCCAGTGATGTAATAAGAGAGAGGTAGAGTTTAGAATTACTAGAATTGAACATAAATTGTAATCATTCAGAAAGCTATAATAGTTTATAATCTCTCATCCTACTAGTATAACTTCCACATGAGTTTGCAAAGCTTGTGTTGCTCCACATACTCATTTAGCCTAGTTACGTGACAACTAGCATATATAATGTTTAAAAATGATGCAAAAATAAATATTACTTATAAATTTCAAAGTGCCAAATAGGAAATAAAGAAATAGAATAATAATATACTTATGCAAAAGAATGATTTCTAGGTTAAACTCAAATGAGAGTGAGTAGTATTTATTCCTAAGGATTTTTTCTAGATAATAGGGTGCACACTTTGTAAGTAGGCAACTTCAAGATAAGAAAGCTATGAAAGTCAGCAAGAGTAAAAGCTAGACCTCTATCACATGCTTGATTTCCTGAGTCACAAAGCCTCAAGAAATCCCTCTCTCTCTCTCTCTCTCTCTCTCTCTCTCTCTCTCTCTCTCTATATATATATATATATATATATATATATATATATATATATATATATATATATATATATATATATATATATATATATATATATATATATATTCTCTCTCTCCTCTCCCCCTCTACTCCACCTATTTTCTCTCATTTTCTTTATATCCACAGATATCCATATATAATTGTAGAGCAACATGTGATAAGGTAGCTCTCAACTTGAGCACCTTGTCTCCACTCCACTCTTTCTCTACAATTTCTTTTTAGAGGAAAAGAGGAAGTGGAATGTTGAAAATCTAGGGGTACCAAAGAGGATAGCAAAGGGGAGTGGTAGGCATGAGTCGTCTAATCAGCCTTCACCTCCTCTCAAGATTCTACCTATAAGAAGTTTATGAAAGGTATAGCAAAAGGAAAGAACCAGGATCATGTTAAACCAAAAGGCAAGCAGTTAGGTTACAAATACATTTTGATATGAAGCCAACCATTGATTTGAAGAAGGTTCTGAAGAGAACCTCAAGAGAGATAAGTCAAATGTATTTTAGTGTACCTGAAATCAGTGGGCTAGAGTAACCATTAGGACTCTAGTTAAGGTGGGACATCTTGAGGTGACTTGCATTGCCCTCATTAATCGTGTTGCTTACCTTTATCATATAATATAGCATTATTTGAGAATAAAATAAGAGAAAAAAATAACATTGGAGATGAAAACACCAAGAACTTACACGACACAAGATTGGATACAGTCTCCCCCCGTGGATGGGTGAGCATTATTTCTATGTTTCTTGCTTTTCCTCACTTTGCATGACTTGCTTTTATGCAAATAAATCAAAATACACTCTTTTTTGCTATCTATACAAAAATAGTATTTTTAATTCTAATAAATATATAAAAAATAAATGGATTACACATGTGCACACACAAAGTCCTTACACTAATAGGTGCATATAAAATATAATTCTTTGATAATATTTTTTCATGTTGTAGAGCACATAAATTTTATGCACAAAATTATGCACTCCAAAAATAGTAATTTTACTTACTCCATCTAATTATCTTTTCACCATAATACAATACACAATAGTATCCTTCCATCGATCTACCAAGTATAGTGTGACTAGTGTCACACATGCACACCTCATGTGATAAGGCATAGATCATGTGAAAAATAAACAGAATCCATAATAATAAATTTTGATAGAATAATATGATAAATATAATTTTTGATCAAATATCATGATATAGATGATTTCATAACATATCATGGGGATTACAAAGCAATTGAACCAACTTGATAACTAAAAGAGAAATATGCAAGGGTTACCAACCACATGCAAGTATTGCCTACTGTGGCAAGTTTGCACCACATACTAGTGCTACCTATTGTGGTGATTTGCACTATAAAATTCTATGGATCTTATAGGAAACATTGCCTACTATAGCGAATATTTGCCCTTGGGATGTTTAATGTGATTGTGAGTGGTAGCCATTAATTAGATTGTCATATTGCGAAGTAGGCACTAATTTCTATACCCATTAGAGTTTTTGTACAAAATAATTTATATATTTGACTAAATATCTATGATATTGATTACATGTTCTAGTAGTTATATGGTCATAGTGAAGTATTACTTCAAGAACTATAATTTTAGTATTAGCTTCTAACAAAGGTGGATCTTTAAGTATAGGTCTAACTTGAGGTGTTTCCTTGAATGGTTTCAACAAACTCATATGAAAAAAATTATGTATTTTCCAATGAGAAGGAACAAATATATTCTCATTAATATTGTGAAGATTTCTAAATTGACCATACTATCTAGGTCCTAACTTAATTTTTTGATGCTTTTCAATGGATTAAAGCCTCCTTCATTCAATTCTTAAGTAGACTCAATCATTTTCTTGAAATTTAATAGCCTTGTATCTTTTGTTATCATGGACTGTGTACCTCAATTAAGCTTACTTAATTTTCTCATCAATGACTTCTTTTAAAAATTTTCTATGGTCAATAGCTAAAGGGATACCAACTAGCACATTACTAGGAATAGTGGTCATAGGAATAGGAAATTTCTTTCCATACACTACTTCAATAGGAGCTCTGCCAATTGTAGAACCTGTGGTATTTTTGTAAGTAAATTAAAGAATAGAAAGGTGTTGTCCTAATTACTAGGTCGATCAATTGTATAAGATCTAAGAAGGTCAAAAATCATACTATTCTTACTTCGATTACTCTCAAGATGAAAAGCTAAAGTGAAATTAATTTTAGAACCTAGATTCTTAAAGAGAGCTACCCAAAAATGATTGCGAAATCAACCATCTCGGTTAGGTAGGATAGCCTTAGGAAACCATGATATGAAAATATAGTATTAATAAATATTTTAGTAGCTTGGGGAGAAAATAGATGCTCTTTATAAGGAACTAAATAAGCCTATTTACTAAATCCATTAGTAATGGTCCAAATCATGTCATGATGAAAAGATATAGAAGGTAGACCAATGATAAAGTCCATAAAGATTTTCTCCCATTTAGCTATTACAAATTGACAAAGTCATAAGCAAACCATATGTTTTCTCATTGTGACACTTAATTTGTTGGTATACAATACACTTAGTGACAAACTTTGCTATGCCATGCTTCATAGCAAGTTAACAGAAATACTTGTTGTATGCACCTTGGTAGATTGGATACCTCTATATCCCATATATTTAGTTGATGCATTTCATTCATCATTCATACCAACATGTCCGAATGGTATGATAGCACATAGCTTGTGTTGATAATATAAACATTCATTTACATAAGAGTAATTATCAAACATAGTGGTGTTAGTATTCTGAAATTTTTATCAACAAGTAAAAGAGAAATATGGATTAGTAACATAGGTAGGAATCATTGCATCAAATGTTTGAATTTTTATAGTGGAAATATGATTTAAGTATAAACTTTTTATTTTATCAAATTCAAGTAAATGATGTGATACAATACTTTCATGTGACCTATGCCTTAATGCATCTAGCTAATGTTGAATCTTAGGGTGAGATATTTGAACAAAGAAAGCTCATTGAATGTGTCTTAGAAATTAGAGATTGATTTAGTAAATTTTTTTTGGCTAGTCAATCACTCTTTATAAGGACTTCAAATCCCATTAAATAATGCTTCCAAATATCTAAACTATAGCTCATACCTCTTCATTGTACGCACTTTTTTTTCCAAAGATTTAAGTTTATGACTTTCATAGGCAATAGAATGGTCATTCTGTACTAAAACAATGTCTATGCTTAAACAACTAGCATGAGTGAAAACTAGAAAGAAAGTTTGGGAAAATTTAGGTAGCTAAAGAATAAATGCTAGATGAAAAGGTATTTCAAAGTGTCAAAATACTTTTGTTCACTAGGGCCCCAAAGAAAAACAATATCTTTATGTAGCAAATATTCAAAGGCAAAGCAATGAGAAAACGTTTTCTAACAAATTTCTTATAAAATCTAGCTAAGCCTAAGAAAGATCAAACATCATGCACACTCTTGGGATAAGGCCAATCTTTAATAGCCTAAATTTTCTTAGGATCAATAGTGATACCCTTAGCATAAATTATAGATCTTAGATATTTAATTTGATATTGAAAAAATAAATTTTTATCAATGTTAGTATACGAATTATTTTTGTGTAGTAAATCAAATACCATGCGAAGATGTTTCTTATGCTTCTATTCCAATTTACTAAAAACAAGCATATCATCAATGAAAACAATGATAAAACCTTAATAGTCTAGAAATTTTCCATTCATCATTCAAAAAAAAGTAATTGGTGCATTAGTTAGACTCAAAGGCATAGCAATTAACTCATACTAATCAAACTATGTCCTAAATGCAGTCTTAAATACATAAGCTAAATCCATGTGAATTTGATGATATCCTAATTTAAGAGCTATTTTACTGAAAAAATTAGCTCCTTTGAGTTTATCAAGCACACCATCAACTCTAGAAACTATTGATCTTTAACATTAATAACTTTATTTAAAGCTTTATAATCAATGCACATTCTATAAGTTTTATTATTCTTTTCAACTAGTAAATCAAGTGTATGAAAAGGAGAAAAACTAGGACATATTAAATTTTTTCTAATAATTCAATCACGTGTCTTTAAATTTCTTTTTAATGCAAAGAACTATGCTTATATGAAGCTTTTTATAGTGGAGTAACAACAGGAAACAATTCAATTTTGTGATTTGATTTCCCTCATGAAGGTGGCCACTTAAGTGGATAATCATCTATACAACAATGTTTATATGAATCAAAATAAATTTTCTATCTGGGTGATAATGCTAAAGAGCATGACTTTTCAATTTCAATCACAAAAATCATGCATGCCTTATGTTGTTTTCTAAGTGCTTGCTTAGTGTGTATATGACTAATCAATGGAAACAATTCAATCTTAGGATCACTAATCAAAGAAATAAGTTGGCCTTGGAATTCAAACATTATTATATATCCATGATAATCAATATAAAGGTTAAATTGATGTATGAATGGCATACCAAGAATAATGTCTAAGGATTGTAGAGGTGCAACCAAGAAATCACATTTTTGTAATATTTTTCCATAGAAATTTCTAAGCCCCTAAGTTTATTTACACCGTATATATAATTCCTTGAAATGAAAATTTAACCTTATACAATGAAGAACTCGTTTCTAGCTACCATCCCTTAACCAAAATGTTTGAAATAAAATCATGAGAACTACCATCATCATGCAAAATAGTCACATTCAAATTATGCACAGAACTTTTTATCTTCAACAAAGGATGTAATAAAATAGGCATACCTGATTTGTCATTAATAGTTGCTTCTTACCACATCTAATCAAAAGCATAATCAAGTTCTCCTTTGATGTTGTGCAATGCAAAGGTTTTGGTTGTTTGTGGGTGGTAAAGGAACTTGATAATCCACTTCATAGTGTTCAAATTTTTCACAACAATGACAAATAAATTTAAACACTATGTCATACGGTCCCTGTCACCGCTCATCCTCTCCACTCAACAGACACTCCCCAACCTTCTCCTTGAACACCAAGAAGCCAGAGATGCATTAATCGAGGAAGCCATGGGGTTGGCACTGTGGAGCCTCTCTAATCTGACCGCTTTAGACAAACTCATGAATCAAAAAGAACAAACGAAATGCGTGCAAAAGATTATGGAAGGAGTGCGAATGGTCTCAAGAGAGGTGGAGTACTATTTGCAACTGATTGATTTTTTGCCAACTATGGCTTTCGTGTCATCGACCCAACTCTGCCCCCCTCTCCTCTATGCAAGTCCTGCTACTTCTGTGAAAATGGGTCTCCTTGACAAGATCTCAGATGATGTTGTTGCGAGTCCCCCAACCATGACAATGGCCTTGGCCGCCTCCGCAAAGGACCCAGAATGCAAGATGAATATTTTTCCTTCAATAAGATTAATGAGCGACCATTTCTGACTCTTCGCCCTCCATAGAATGGTTATCTCACCATCATTTTATCCATCCATGTGGAGGAAAATCCATTTCATTGTCCTGAGAAATAGTTTAAAACCAATCCTTCAACCTTTAACCTTAAAAAATCAATACTTTTTGCTATGGTTGCATGTTTAAGCTTCTTAATAGTTGTTCTTATGCACATCTTGTTCCATTATCAATTCACTTCTTCTTTTCATCAAGATCACCCTGTCCTAAAAGACACAAGAAATTTTTTTGTTTCTTTTTGTTTTGTTTTCAATAAAGCTTACTTTTCTTTCCTTTTTCCATGAGTCGATTGGGAGAACTTCAATATTTTACCCTTAGTAGTAAGGGTGTACTTTGATTCCATATCTTTTACCGGTTTCTATTTGTGCTTCACTAGTGGTTATCTTTCATTCTATATTGAGTGTGATATTGCTCTTTTGTTCAATTTGTTGAAGAGCCCTATCTTTCGGGTTTTGTTTCTGGGTTTATTTGGTGTGTTTGTGACCTAGGCTTCAACCACATAGTTGTGTGTGTATTTTTGTGATTATTTCCTTTCTTGATCCAATGAAAATTCAAAGATGATGAAGAAAAAAACATGAAGAAACGAAGACAAAGATGAAGATGAAGGTTTTTTAAGTGTTGATCATGGTTCTTCTTTAAATTTGTTCGCAGCGACACTTCACACTGATACGTGGGAGGCATGATAACCTGAAAATATATGCAAATAAAGGAACCAAAATGTGCTCAACATGGAAACAACCTTTGCAAATTGACACTTTGCTTTTGTACTTTCTTGTCAAAATTGCAAATATGAAATGTAAAATGTCTAGTCCAAAAGGCTCACATTAAAAAAATGTTGAAAGGAAAAGAAAAGTCAAACACCTTTTGTCTCATGCAAAAATAAAGGGTCTTTAGACTTTCGCCAAAATGTATGCAATTCAAATTTTCATAATATCAAGAAAGGAAAAGGAAGAGGCTTGTAGGGTGATTTGAGGAGGTGGGAGGTTGAGGTGGTTACAACCTCTCTCTTCCTTTATCTTCTCCTCTCATGCTTCATTTCCTCCTCTCTCCCATTTTGGCACAACTCTCATCTTTCTTGTTCTTGCTCCTTTCTCTTGTGCTTCATTGCCAAATCTAATGGAGAGTGCGGAAGAGGAAGAGGGTGAGGATGGAAGAATTTCCTAATTTCTTGTGTGCCTTCCTCTTGTTTGTTTTGGAGAAATGGTTCTTGGTGAAGAAGAAGGTTTCTTGTAGATTTTTGTGGCCAGCAAGTGTGCTGCAGCCTCTCTTGGCCGGTTCGTGGCTCTATTTGTGCCGTGGCAGGGTGCTCTTCATTTGGTGCACTAGCCGGGAAAGAGGTGGCTATGGAGCTTGTAAGAAAGATTGGTTTTGAAGTACATGAAAAGGGTCCAAGGCTTCAAGGGCTTTTTTTTTTGCAAAGTTTCATCCTTAATTATTCTCATGATAGAGGAGCCATGACAATCTGAGAAGTGCAAGGAAACGAAGGTCTAATGAGAGAGGAGATGGAGAAGGCTCTAAAAGACGTCTCCCATGACTTCAAGAACTATCGCACTCATTGCAATAACATCTACTATGTCATACGGTCCCTCTCACGGCTTGTCCTCTCCACTCAGCAGACACTCCCCAACCTTCTCCTTGAACACCAAGAACCAGAGATGCATTAATCGAGGAAGCCGTGGCTGGCACTGTGGAGCCTCTCTAATATGACCACTTTAGACAAACTCATGAATCAAGAAGAGCCAACAAAACGCTTGCAAAAGAATATGGAAGGAGTGTGAATGGTCTCAAGAGAGGGGGAGTGCTATTTGCAACTAATGATCAATTTTCTGCCAACTGCGGCTTTCGTGTCATCGACCCGACTTTGCTCCCCTCACCTCTGTGCGAGTCCTGCTACTTGTGTGGACATGGGTCTCCATGACAAGCTCTAGGATGATGTTGTCGCAAGTCCCCCAGCCATGACAGCAGCCTTGGCTGCCTCCGCAAAGGACCCAGAATGCAAGATGAATCTTTTTCCTTCAGTAAGATTGATGAGCCACCATTTTTGACTCTTGGCCCTCCACAGAATGGTTATCTCACCATCATTTTATCTATCCACGTGCAGGAAAATCCATGTCGTCATCCTGAGAAATCGTTTAAAACCAATCCTTCAACCTTTGACCTTAAAAAATCAATACTTTTTGCTATGGTTGCATGCTTAAGCTTCTTAATGGTTGTTATTATGCACATCTTGTTCCATTATCAATTCACTTCTTCATTTCATCAAGATCACCCTGTCCTGAAAGACACAAGAAATGTTTTTGTTTCTTTTTGTTTTGTCTTCAATAAAGCTTACTTTTCTTTCCTTTTTCCATGACTCAGGTGGGAGAACTTCAAAGTTTTATCCTTAGTAGTAAGGGTGTACTTTGATTCCATATATTTTACAGGTTTCTATTTGTGCTTCACTAGTGATTATCTTTCATTCTATATTGAGTGTGATATTGCTCTTGTGTTCAATTTGTTGAAGAGCCCTATCTTTTGGGTTTTGTTTGTGGTTTTATTTGGTGTGTTTGTGACCTAGGCTTCAATGACCTAGTTGTGTGTATATTTTTGTGATTATTTCCTTTTTCGATCCAATGACAATTCAAAGATGATGAAGAAAAGAAATGAAGAAACCAAGACAAAGATGAAGATGAAGGTTTTTTAAGTGTTGATCGTGGATCTCCTTCAAGTTTTTTCGTAGGGACGCGTCACACTTAAGCGTGGGAGGAATGATAACCAATAAATATGTGCAAATAAAGGCACCAAAATGTGCTCAACATGGAAACATCCTTTGCAAATTGACACTTTGCTTTTGTACTTTCTCGTCAAAATTTCAAATATGAAGCAATGTAAAATGTGTAGTCCAAAAGGCTCACATTAAAAAAATGTTGAAAGGAAAAGAAAGGTCAAACACCTTTTGTCTCATGCAAAAATAAAGGTTCTTTAGACCTTAGCCAAAATATATGCAATTCAAATTTTCATAATATCAAGAAAGGAAAAGGAAGAGGCTTGTAGGGTGATTTGAGGAGGTGGGAGGTTGAGGTGGTTACAACCTCTCTCTTCCTTTATCTTCTCCTCTCATGCTTCATTTCCTCCTCTCTCCCATTTTGGCACAACTCTCATCTTTCTTGTTCTTGCTCCTTTCTCTTGTGCTTCATTGCCAAATCTAATGGAGAGTGAGGAAGAGGAAGAGGGTGAGGATGGAAGAATTTCCTAATTTCTTGTGTGCCTTCCTCTTGTTTGTTTTGGAGAAATGGTTCTTGGTGAAGAAGAAGGTTTCTTGTAGATTTTTGTGGCCAGCAAGTGTGCTGCAGCCTCTCTTGGCCGGTTCGTGGCTCTATTTGTGCCGTGGCAGGGTGCTCTTCATTTGGTGCACTAGCCAGGAAAAAGGTGGCTATGGAGCTTGCAAGAAAGATTGGTTTTGAAGTACATGAAAAGGGTCCAAGGCTTCAAGGGCTTTTTTTTTTGCAAAGTTTCATCCTTAATTATTCTCATGATAGAGGAGCCATGACAATCTGAGAAGTGCAAGGAAACGAAGGTCTAATGAGAGAGGAGATGGAGAAGGCTCTGAAAGACATCTCCCATGACTTCAAGAACTATCGCACTCATTGCACTAACATCTACTATATCATACGGTCCCTCTCACGGCTCGTCCTCTCCACTCAGCAGACACTCCCCAACCTTCTCCTTGAACACCAAGAACCAGAGATGCATTAATCGAGGAAGCGGTGGCTGGCACTGCGGAGCCTCTCTAATATGACCACTTTAGACAAACTCATGAATCAAGAAGAGCCAACAAAACGCTTGCAAAAGAATATGGAAGGAGTGTGAATGGTCTCAAGAGAGGTGGAGTGCTATTTGCAACTGATGATCAATTTTCTGCCAACTGCGGCTTTCGTGTCATCGACCCGACTTTGCTCCCCTCTCCTCTGTGCGAGTCCTGCTAGTTGTGTGGACATGGGTCTCCTTGACAAGCTCTAGGACGATGTTGTCGCAAGTCCCCCAGCCATGACAGCAGCCTTGGTTGCCTCCGCAAAGGACCCAGAATGCAAGATGAATCTTTTTCCTTCAGTAAGATTGATGAGCCACCATTTTTGACTCTTGGCCCTCCAGAGAACGGTTATCTCACCATCATTTTATCTATCCACGTGGAGGGAAATCCATGTTGTCATCTTGAGAAATCGTTTAAAACCAATCCTTCAACCTTTGACCTTAAAAAATCAATACTTTTTGCTATGGTTGCATGTTTAAGCTTCTTAATGGTTGTTATTATGCACATCTTGTCCCATTATCAATTCACTTCTTCTTTTCATCAAGATCACCCTCTCCTGAAAGACACAAGAAATGTTTTTGTTTCTTTTTGTTTTGTCTTCAATAAAGCTTACTTTTCTTTCCTTTTTCCATGAGTCGGGTGGGAGAACTTCAAAGTTTTATCCTTAGTAGTAAGGGTGTACTTTGATTCCATATATTTTACAGGTTTCTATTTGTGCTTCACTAGTGATTATCTTTCATTCTATATTGAGTGTGATATTGCTCTTGTGTTCAATTTGTTGAAGAGCCCTATCTTTTGGGTTTTGTTTGTGGTTTTATTTGGTGTGTTTGTGACCTAGGCTTCAATGACCTAGTTGTGTGTATATTTTTGTGATTATTTCCTTTTTCGATCCAATGACAATTCAAAGAAGATGAAGAAAAGAAATGAAGAAACCAAGACAAAGATGAAGATGAAGGTTTTTTAAGTGTTGATCGTGGATCTCCTTCAAGTTTTTTCGCAAGGACGCGTCACACTTAAGCGTGGGAGGAATGATAACCAGGAAATATGTGCAAATAAAGGCACCAAAATGTGCTTAACATGGAAACATCCTTTGCAAATTGACACTTCGCTTTTGTACTTTCTTGTCAAAATTTCAAATATGGAGCAATGTAAAATGTGTAGTCCAAAAGGCTCACATTAAAAAAATGGTGAAAGGAAAAGAAAGGTCAAACACCTTTTGTCTCATGCAAAAATAAAAGGGTCTTTAGACCTTAGCCAAAATGTATGCAATTCAAATATTTATAATATCAAGAAAGGAAAAGGAAGAGGCTTGTCTGGTGATTTGAGGAGGTGGGAGGTTGAGATGGTTACAACCTCTCTCTTCCTTTATCTTCTCCTCTCACACTTCATTTCCTCCTCTCTCCCATTTTTGCACAACTCTCATCTTTCTTGTTCTTGCTCCTTTCTCTTGTGCTTCATTGCCAAATCTAATGGAGAGTGAGGAAGAGGAAGAGGGTGAGGATGGAAGAATTTCCTAGTTTCTTGTGTGCCTTCCTCTTGTGTGTTTTGGAGAAATGGTTCTTGGTGAAAAACAAGGTTTCTTGTAGGTTTTTGTGGCCAGCAAGTGTACTTCCAGCTTCTCTTGGCCAGTTCATGGTTTGATTTCTGACGTGGTAGGGTGCTCTTCATTTGGTGCACTGGCCAGAAAAGAGGTGGCTATGGTGCTTGCAAGAAAGATGGGCTTTGAAGTACATGAAAAGGGTCCAAGGCTTCAATGGCTTTGTTTTTTGCAAAGTCTCATGCTTAATCATTCTCATGATAGAGGAGCCATGACAATCTGAGAAGTGCAAGGAAATGAAGGTCTAATGAGAGAGGAGATGGAGAAGGCTCTCAAAGACGTCTCCCATGACGTCAAGAAATATCACACTCAATGCACTGACATCTGCTATCTCATACGGTCCCTCTCGCCGCTCGTCCTCTCCACTCAGCAAACACTCCCCAACCTTCTCCTTCAACACCAAGAAGCCAGAGATGCATTAAAGAAAGCCGTGCTGGCAGTGTGGAGCCTCTCTAATATGACCACTTTAGACAAACTCATGAATCAAGAAGAGCCAACGAAATGCTTGCAAAAGATTATGGAAGGAGTGCGAATGGTCTCAAGAGAGGAGGAGTGCTATTTGCAATTGATCGATTTTCCGCCAACTGCGGCTTTCGTGTCATCGACTCGACTCTGCCCCCCTCTCCTCTGTGCGAGTCCATATACTTGTGTGGAAATGGGTCTCCTTGACAAGCTCTAGGACGATGTTGTCGCAAGTCCTCCAACCATGAGAGCTGCCTTGGCTACCTCCGCAAAGGACCAAAATGCAAGATCAATCTTTTTCCTTCAGTAAGATTGATGAGCGACCATTTCTGAATTTTGGCCCTCCACAAAACGGTTATCTCACCATCATTTTGTCCATCCAAGTGGAGGGAAATCTATTTTGTCATCCTGAGAAATCGTTTAAAACCAATCCTTCAACCTTTGACCTTAAAAAATCAATAAATTTTTGCTATGGTTGCATGTTCAAGCTTCTTAATGGTTGTTCTTATGCACATCTTGTTCCATTATCAATTCACTTCTTCTTTTCATCAAGATCACCCTGTCCTAAAAGACACAAGAAATGTTTTTGTTTCTTTTTTTTTTGTCTTCAATAAATCTTACTTTTCTTTTCTTTTTCCATGAGTCGAGTGGGAGAACTTCAATGTTTTATCCTTAGTAGTAAGGGTGTCCTTTGATTCCATATCTTTTTTGGGTTTCTATTTGTGCTTCACTAGTGGTTATCTTTCATTCTATATTGAGTGTGATATTGCTCTTGTGTTCAATTTTGAAAAGCCCTATCTTTTGGGTTTTGTTTATGGTTTGATTTGGTGTGTTTGTGACCTAGGCTTCAACCACCTAGTTGTGTGTGTATTTTTGTGATTACTTCCTTTCTTGATCCAATGACAATTCAAAGATGATGAAGAAAAGAAATGAAGAAACGAAGACAAAGATGAAGATGAAGGTTTTTTAAGTGTTGATCGTGGTTCTTCTTCAAATTTTTTTGCAGGGAATCTTCACACTTAAGCGTGGGAGGAATAACAACCAGGAAATATGTGCAAATAAAGCCACCAAAATGTGCTCAACATGGAAACATCCTTTGCAAATTGACACTTTGCTTTTGTACTTTCTTGTCAAAATTTCAAATGTGAAGCAATGTAAAATGTGCAGTCCAAAAGGCTCACATTAAAAAAATGGTGAAAGGAAAAGAAAGGTCAAACACCTTTTGTCTCATGCAAAAATAAAGGGTCTTTAGACCTTCGCCAAAATGTATGCAATTCAAATATTTATAATATCAAGAAAGGAAAAGGAAGAGGCTTGTCGGGTGATTTCAGGAGGTGGGAGGTTGAGGTGGTTACAACCTCTCTCTTCCTTTATCTTCTCCTCTCACGCTTCATTTCCTCCTCTCGCCCATTTTGGCACAACTCTCATCTTTTTTTTTCTTGCTCCTTTCTCTTGTGCTTCATTGCCAAATCTAATGGAGACCGAGGAAGAGGAAGAGGGTGAGGATGGAAGAATTTCCTAATTTCTTGTGTGCCTTTCTCTTGTTTGTTTTGGAGAAATGGTTCTTGGTGAAGAAGAAGGTTTCTTGGAGGTTTTTGTGGCGACCAAGTGTGCTTGCAGCCTCTCTTGGCCGATTCATGGTTCGATTTGTGCTGTCGCAGGGTGGTCTTCATTTGGTTCACTGGACGGGAAAGAGGTGGCTATGGAGCTTGCAAGAAAGATGGGTTTTGAAGTACGTGAAAAGGGTCCAAGGCTTCAACGGCTTTTTTTTTGCAAAGTCTCATGCTTAATTATTATCAGGATAGAATAGCCCTGACAATCTAAGAAGTGAAAGAAAACGAAGGTCTAATGAGAGAGGAGATGAAAAAGACTCTCAACAAAGACGTCTTCCATGACATTAAGAACTATCACACTCATTGCACTGACATTTGCTATGTCATACGGTCCCTTTTGCTGCTCCTTCTCTCCACTCGGAAGACACTCCCCAACCTTCTGAGTACTAAGAAGCCAGAGATGCATTCATCGATGAAGTCGTGGTGGTACTGGGGAGCCTCTCTAATATGACCACTTTAGACATACTCATGAATCAAAAAGAGCCAACAAAATGCTTGCAAAAGATTATGGAAGGGGTGCGAATGGTCTCAAGAGAGGTGGAGTGCTATTTGCAACTAATAGATTTTCTTCCAACTGCGGCTTTCGTGTCATCGACCCGACTCTGCCCCCCTCTCCTCTGTGCGAGTCCTGCTACTTCTGTGGAAATGGGTCTCCTTGACAAGCTCTAGGATGATGTTGTCGCGAGTCCCCTAGCTATGATAGCAGCCTTGGCCACCTCCGCAGAGGACCCAGAATGCAAGATGAATATTTTTCTTTCTGTAAGACTGATAAGCGACCATTTCTAACTCTTGGCCCTCCACAGAAGGGTTATCTCACCATCATTTTATCCATTCGCGTGGAGGGAAATCCATGTTGTCGTCCTGAGAAATAGTTTAAAACCAATCCTTCAACCTTTGACCTTAAAAAATAACTACATTTTGCTATGGTTGCATGTTTAAGTTTCTTAATGGTTGTTCTTATGCACATCTTGTTCCATTATCAATTCACTTCTTCTTTTCATCAAGATCACCCTATCCTAATAGACACAATAAATGTTTTTGTTTCCTTTTGTTTTGCCTTCAATAAAGCTTACTTTTCTTTCCTTTTTCCATGGGTCGGATTGGAGAACTTCAATGTTTTATACTTCGTAGTAAGGGTGTACTTTGATTCCATATCTTTTGCGGGTTTCTATTTGTGCTTCACTACTGATTATCTTTCATTCTATATTGAGTGTGATATTGCTCTTGTGTTCAATTTGTTGAAGAGTCCTATCTATCGGGTTTTGTTTGTGGTTTTATTTGGTGTGTTTGTGACCTAGGCTTCAACCACCTAGTTATGTGTGTATTTTTGTGATTATTTCCTTTCTCGATCCAATGACAATTCAAAGATGATGAATAAAAGAAATGAAGAAACGAAGACAAAGATGAAGATGAAGGTTTTTTAAGTGCTGATCGTGGTTCTTCTTCAAATTTGTTTGCGAGGACGCTTCACACCTAAGCGTGGGAGGAATGATAACCAGGAAATATGTGCAAATAAAGGCACCAAAATGTGCTCAACATGGAAACATCCTTTGCGAATTGACACTTTGCTTTTGTACTTTCTTGTGAAAATTGCAAATATGAAGCAATGTAAAATGTGTAGTCCAAAAGGCTCACATTAAAAAAATGTTGAAAGGAAAAGAAAGGTCAAACACCTTTTGTCTCATGTAAAAATAAAGGGTCTTTAGACCTTAGCCAAAATGTATGCAATTCAAATTTTTATAATATTAAGAAAGGAAAAGGAAGAGGCTTGTCAGGTGATTTCAGGAGGTGGGAGGTTGAGGTGGTTTACAACCTCTCTCTTCCTTTATCTTCTCCTCTCACGCTTCATTTCCTCCTCTCTCCCATTTTGGCACAACTCTCATCTTTCTTTTTCTTGATCCTTTCTCTTATGATTCATTGCCAAATTTAATGGAGAGTGAGGAAGAGGAAGAGGGTGAGGATGGAAGAATTTCCTAATTTCTTGTGTGCCTTCCTCTTGTTTGTTTTGGAGAAATGGTTCTTGGTGAAGAGGAAGGTTTCTTGGAGGTTCTTGTGGCCAGCAAGTGTACTTGTAGCCTCTCTTGGCCAGTTTGTGGTTCAATTTGTGCCATGGCAGGGTGGTCTTCATTTGGTGCACTGGCCGGGAAAGAGATGGCTATGGAGCTTGCAAGAAAGATGGGTTTTGAAGTACATGAAAAGTGTCCAAGGCTTCAAGGTCTTTGTTTGTTGCAAAGTCTCATGCTTAATTATTATCATGATAGAGGAGCCATGACAATCTAAGAAGTACCAGAAAACGAAGGTCTAATGAGAGAGGAGATGAAGAAGGCTCTCAAAGACATCTCCCATGAGGTCAAGTATTGCCCTCACTGCACTGACATCTGCTATGTCATACAGTCCCTCTCACCGCTTGTCCTCTCCACTCAGCAAACACTCCCCAACCTTCTCCTTGAACACCAAGAAGCCAAAGATGCATTAATCGAGGAAGCCGTGCTGGCAATGCGGAGCCTCTCTAATCGGACCACATTAGACGAACTCATGAATCAAGAAGAGCCAACAACATGCATGCAAAAGATTATGGAAGGAGTGTGAATGGTCTCAAGAGAGGTGGAGTGCTATTTGCAAAACTAATCAATTTTCCGCCAATTGCGGCTTTTGTGTCATCGACCTGACTCTGTCCCCCTCTCCTCTGTGCAAGTCCTGCTACTTCTATGCAAATGGGTTTCCTTGACAAGCGCTAGGATGATGTTGTTGCAAGTCCCCCAGACATGACAGCAGCTTTGGCCACCTCCGCAAAGGACTTAGAATGCAAGATGAATCTTTTTCCTTCAGTAAGATTGATGAGCGACCATTTCTGACTCTTGGCCCTCCACAAAACGGTTATCTCACCATCATTTTATCCATCCACGTGGAGGGAAATACATTTCGTCATCCTGAGAAATCGTTTAAAACCAATCCTTCAACCTTTGACCTTAAAAAATCAATACTTTTTGCTATGGTTGCATGTTTAAGCTTCTTAATAGTTGTTCTTATGCACATCTTGTTCCATTATCAATTCACTTCTTCTTTTCATCAAGATCACCCTATCCTAAAAGACACAAGAAATGTTTTTTTTTCTTTTTGTTTTGTCTTCAATAAAGCTTACTTTTCTTTTCTTTTTCCATGAGTCAGGTGGGAGAACTTCAATGTTTTATCCTTAGTAGTAAGGATGTACTTTGATTCCATATCTTTTGCCGGTTTCTATTTGTGGTTCACTAGTGGCTATATTTCATTCTATATTGAGTGTGATATTGCTCGTGTTCAATTTGTTGAAGAGCCCTATCTTTTGGGTTTTGTTTGTGGTTTTATTTGGTGTGTATGTGACCTAGGCTTCAACGACGTAGTTATGTGTGTATTTTTGTGATTATTTCCTTTCTCGATCCAATGACAATTCAAAGATGATGAAGAAAAGAAATGAAGAAATGAAGACAAAGATGAAGATGAAGGTTTTTTAAGTGCTAATCGTGGTTCTTCTTCAAATTTGTTCGCAGGGATGCTTCACACTTAAGCGTGGGGGGAATGATAACCAAGAAATATGTGCAAATAAAGGCACCAAAATGTGCTCAACATGGAAACATCCTTTGCAAATTGACACTTTGCTTTTGTACTTTCTTGTCAAAATTTCAAATATGAAGCAATGTAAAATGTGTAGTCCAAAAGGCTCACATTAAAAAAATGTTGAAAGGAAAAGAAAGGTCAAACACCTTTTGTCTCATGCAAAAATAAAGGTTCTTTAGACCTTAGCCAAAATGTATGCAATTCAAATATTTATAATATCAAGAAAGGAAAAGGAAGAGGCTTGTCGGGTGATTTGAGGAGGTGGGAGGTTGAGGTGGTTACAACCTCTCTCTTCCTTTATCTTCTCCTCTCATGCTTCATTTCCTCCTCTCTCCCATTTTGGCACAACTCTCATATTTCTTGTTCTTGCTCCTTTCTCTTGTGCTTCATTGCCAAATCTAATGGAGAGTGAGGAAGAGGAAGAGGGTGAGGATGGAAGAATTTCCTAATTTCTTATGTGCCTTCCTCTTGTTTGTTTTGGAGCAATGGTTCTTGGTGAAGAAGAAGGTTTTTTGGAGGTTTTTGTGGCCAGAAAGTGTACTTGCAGCCTCTCTTGGTCGGTTAGTGTCATGGCAAGGTGCTCTTCAAGAAACTTGGAGGAAAATATGACGCATTCTTACAGATTGTGAGAATCGTCCTATGGACAAGATTTGTATCTCAGTTAAAATTGTAATATAAAGTTTACTTTCAAGGAAATTGTCTGATCTTTTTTCGTGTCAATGCATAAAATTGTATAAAAGAACATGTGACTAACAGGTTAATTAAGGAAATTGCTTGTATGTGTTACCACTAATGTGCCCTTAGGTAAGTAGGAAACTAAAGCTATCAAGGGAAGCAGGTTAATTAAGGAAATTGCTTGTATGTGTTACCACTAATGTGCCCTTAGGTAAGTAGGAAACTAAAGCTATCAAGGGAAGCAGGTGAGCGGAACCCCCAACGTGTCCATCCTACTGTAGGGTGGTCCCAGAGAACTGGGAGGCTTTTCAACATTCAAATCAAGATGACATATTGAACTTAGATAATGTAGGGTACACCCTGGCACATATCATTTTAGGGGAATGGAATGGAACTTTACCCTACGGGTAGAGAGGTCTAGCGATGCATCCCTCTCATTTGGGGCTTGCATCAAGGTATTGTGAGCAAGATCTCCTTGAAGAATGAAGCCATGGAATAGATTTATATGAAAGAAAGAAACTTTGTAGGTGAGGCAGTGGTTGGTCTCTCATTCAAACATAAATACAATGATATTGGCTCTAGAAGGAGAACCGTAGCTCTACTGGTGAATATGAAGGAAGTTTGAGATAAATCATTAGATAACCAAGAAGATTTCAAGCTTCAAGTGGAGACAAACCACAAGTCATTGCAAACTTATTGGCACTTGTATTATAGAAAAATATGGAGGGGAAATAAAAGGGAGTCTCAACAAAGAACATCTTCCTCAAGCCGAAGAAGATTTCAAGCTTTGGCTAGAGGCAAACCCATAAGTGGTTGCAAACTTATTGGCACGTGTTACAAAAAATAAGTTGGAGGACTAGTTTGTGGGGGACTCATCCTAGAAAAGATTTGTGGTAATGTCTTGTGGTTCAATACAAGAGCAATAGTAGTCTTTTTTACTAGGAGGCCTCCCAAGGCTATGGAGGGTGCTTCTTGATTCAATGCTCTCCTTAAAAATGAAGGATATGCGAAGAAGATTTGCTATGGGCCAAGGGATTCTATGAAGTTGTCTGTGAAAATAAGAATATAACTTAGAAGGTTCTCAATTAGGGCATCTTATTTTGGGGGATCGACTTTGTTTACATTATGCCTTGGTAGCCCATCAAATTAGAAAGAGACCACTTGTGAAGGGAATTCCTCACTTGGGTCAAAATTTGCAAGCTCATAGCCTACACATGGAACATGCTTCCTAACATTTCTAGATTCCCCATTGGCTAACCCTTTTTGCAAACTTAGAGGGGGTTTCGTATCTCTTTTTATGCCATTGAAGAAACCCATATAACATAGAGTTGGAATTAAAATGGAATAAAAAATAGAAATAAGAAAACCTCGCATGGAGACACAACTATCCAGTGATTAGATTCTCAAATGTCCATGCATGATAGGTATTCAAGGCTCTCACAAATTAGACATGGCTACCCATACAATTATACTATCAAATATCCATGCAATGACTGGGCTTATTGTAGTTCTTATTCTTTTAGGTATGTTCTTCCTATTCAATAAGGAATGTTGTGTAGAGGGTTTTGCTTCCTAATCCTTTGGAACATGTAAGACAAGAAACCTCACTATGTGGATATTGGCATCTTGTAGTGGGAAATTTTCAAGGTTAAACTATCTTGGAACAAGACTGTAGGTTCATATCACAATTGTAGCCTATGGGGACATTAATATAAACAATACCCTAGTTTGGAGGAGGAATAAGAAGCCAATAGAATTATCAAAAAGTGTGTTGGGTGGATATGGCAATGCTCGCATGACATAGCAACAATAAGAAGGATTAAAATCAATCTAGAGCAAAAGAATAAGATAATGAATTATGGCAAATAGCTAGAAGTCACGAAGACAAATCTATAGCTACCAAGCAAAGCCATGTTGTACCTAAATGCATTGATATTAATCCACCTCTTGTTAAGGACTTCTCGAATAAGGCCTCCATATCTCATAATAGAAAATTCAGGCTACTAGATGGTAGGTGAACTACAATCCAACATCCAGCATTGTGGTCAAGAGAGACAAGACTAACACACAAACGTTTCAAGGGTAAACTAACTATTTTTCTAGTAATACAACAAAACCCTATGAAAGGCTTGTCACAAATATTATTGTTGAAGATGTTATTTTCAATTATTCTTGGTTTGAAGATAAGGGAAATAGCATTCAAGATTTGGATAATGTGGTGTCGAAGGGGTTTTTATCGAAAGGTTGTATCCACCAGGGATCAGAGGTAGAAGGAAGCAGAGATAGGAGATGCAAGAGAAGATAAAGAATACACAAGAGGTAAACACAATAATGACAAATCACAATGAATGAAATCAATATGTATCGACATAACCTATAATCCTTTGTCTAGCACTACTCATAAGCTCTCTCCAAGCATTAGATCTCCTGGAGCTCCCTCATAGAACAAAGACGTGGACCAGAAATAGAAGCTCCTTCTCTGCTGCTCGGAACCCAAATCTGATGGCTCCGTTGGCTTCAAAAGGGGAGTAAAACCCCAAAACACCTCCTCACGGATCTCCCAGATCACTTCTTCTTCCTCTTCCAATTCAAACTGCAGTTTTCAGCATGTCAATAGCGATCGCGATGCGCGCAATTTCGTCAATCTATTTTTTTATGAAAATCCCATAATTGGCTGAAAAAGCAACTTGCTTTCTGTATGCCATCCTAATTGAGAAGTTTTTTAAATTTTTTGGATTTTTTACAATAAATAATATTAAAAATAGGCTTAAATTATCCAAAAATCTAGTATTTTCAGATAATCCATGCTACTCACACTAGTACTAATGACTCAGATCACACTGACTCTCTTGATCAATAAGAAAGTTGGATGATGATGCATTCCAGAGCTTTTCACACTGTGTCCGTGTAGTAGTGGCACGATATCCATCCCCTCTGAATCTGCACATCCTCCGGTATGTGCCAAAATCCTAGTTGTCACCAAATTCTGAGTCCTCCTCATCCCTGACAACCATATCCTTTGCTTCTTCATCTTCCATATCTTCCTGGCTAGCCCCTATATCATCGCTACTATTTTCTTCCAATTCTGGCAACTCATAGGCAGTAGATTCCTGCCTCTTGAATAATTTGATTATTTTCCCTGCTACCGAAAGTTTTATGGTTATCCCATCCAACTCATTTAATGCATAAGTAGCATTATCAAATACCTATCTTACCACATAGGGCCCAAACCATCTTTTGGAAACTTTACACATGGTACTATGTTGGTTGTCTAAACTGCTATCATAAACCAATACCCAATCCCCATCTTATATGGTTCTTGGCCTCAATCTATGTCTTTTGTCAAACCGTTTCTTGTTCTATATCCTTGTTGCCCTTAACTTTGCAATTGTTGCATCTATGTCTTCTGACTTTCTTTCCAACTTTCAAATGCGTAAGGCCAATAACTCCTCTCGATTCAACTCCTCCTCCCAAGGTAGCACACTCCATGTGACTGTCATCTCTTCCATCATGATGATAGGTTTTTGACCATGCATCAATTCTGTAGGCATATATCCTGTAATGGCACTACTATGAGTTATTCTTGTTGAGATATCGAGCTCCACTCGTGATATGCCAGGGTGACCGTTGTGCATTTATGCCACCGACTTGTCAGTTGCAGATGCGGTTGGTACACCGCCCATGAATAATAGCTAGATGACAGCTACCCTTATCTACTCTAGTTCGTGGCTCAGTTAGTATGCAACCTTAGTTAGTTGAGTTTGGTTTGAGACCCATATATAGGGTTCTTCTATTTCTTTGCACTTGAGTTCTTTTTGGCTTACACAACTAAGAAGAGGAAAACTGTTTTCAGCCTCCACCTTTGTGTGTATTCCCCCATTGTGCAAGCAAGAAAGCTACAAGTGAGACTTCTTCCTTCTCTCCCACAATCTTGACATGGTATCAGAGCCTTGTTCGTGGTAAGGAGCTCAAAAAAGCAAGCTAAATTCGCGGTGTTCTGGTAAGAGGACCACTGTTGGTTTCATTTTTCTGTCTTGGGAGCAAGTCTCTGCAGAGGTAGCACAACCGAAAAGTTCAAGAGTGCATTGTCTCAGATTGAGACGCCCTTTGCAGTGTAGCAAGAGGACAGTATATGCTGCGGGTGAGGGCTTTAGCCCTCGGTTGCTCTATTTTTTTGATTTGAGGCCATTTCGGGGCCTGTTTTGGAGGCGGAAGTTTTTTGCACGCACTCAAGAAAAGGCCCAGTTTTATGCTGTGCGACCACTATTCTACAGGTTGGTGAAAAGTTACTGTAGAAATTGCATCGTATGCCTGTACCAGAGACATTGGGAGTTACAGAATCATCCTTGTTGCCTATTGATGCAAAATCGTCACTAGAAAGTGACTGTGTGGTCAAATACCACTTTCGTCAGTTTTGCAGATTTGCTCTTGTGAGGCTGAAGTTGTGTTCTTTGCAGTGACAGAATTTTTTGCAGTGTTCTGTAATGGCGTCTGATTCTCTTTCACAGATTGTCACTAAAAAGCTTGACAAGAACAACTTCCAAGCATGAAAGTTTAGCATGATGAATTTCCTTATGGGAAAAGGATATTGGGAATTCGTTGCAGGAAATGAAGAAGAACCAGTTCTTCCTGATATTCCCAATCAATAGCAAATGCAGGCATTTAAAGCATTGCATGAGAGATCCAGGAAAGTTATGTACTGGTTTTCTATCAGCATTTCAGACTCTATGATTGTGCATATTCAAGATGCAAGTATGCCAAAGGAGGCATGGGATACTTTGTCAAAAATGTATAGCACAAATACGCAAGCCAGGAAAATCCAGCTCAAGCAAGAGTTGCAAAATGTGCAAAGAGAAAATATGAGCATCAATGACTACCACATGAAGGTGAAGAAGATTGCAGATGCACTTGCTTCCATTGGGTCGCCAGTGGAAGATGATGATTTAGTTTCTGTGACCTTGAATGGTCTAGGAAAGGATTATGCACGGTTCCGAACATCCATTTCCGTCCGTGAAAGATTTCCTGATTTTGAGGAGTTGATTGCTCTTCAAATTTCTGAGGAGCAGAGAAATGGTGGTGTATCTTCTTTAGGAGGAACTTCAAAAGAAGTTGTCTTCTACTCAAATGCTGGAAGAGGTAGAGGCAGAGGTAGAGGAGGCCGATCTGAAGGCCGTGGTAGAAATCAGAATATGCAGCAGACTCAAGAAAACCAGTCCTATGGAGGAGAACGTGGTAACTCTAGAGGCAAGGGGAGCCAAAGAGGTCGTGGTGGATGGCAAAGAGGCCAAAATGCAAACTGTAATGTTGAGTGCTACTACTGTGGTAAGATGGGTCATATAGCTAAAGACTGCTATAAAAAGCAGAATGACATCATGAATGGAAAATTGCAACAAGTGAATTATGCATCTTCTAGTAGACAGGGTGCTGACAGAAATGAGCATTTGTTTATGGTGTAGCACATGAATAATTTTGTGACAAGTGTAGAAGAAAGCAACGATGTATGGTATGTTGACTCAGGTGCATCAAACCACATGACAGGTCATGCAGAATGGATGGAGGATGCAAGGAAAATGGAAAAACCAGGATTTGTGGAGGCTGGTGATGATACTGCACATCCTATTGTGCAGAATTTGGTTTCTGTTGGTCAAATGGTTGAGCAGGGCTTGCAGGTCACATTTAATCCTCATGGACGCTTTGTTGAGGATATGAAAAATAAAGGTCGCTTGATAGCAAAAGGAAAGAAGAAGGGCACAATGTTTACATTGGATGCAGACATGCCTGAATTGAGTGCAGCAATGTTTGCACATGGGACCAATGTAGTTACAGATATTGATATCTGGCATAAACGCATTGGTCATGTTAATGTACAGTGACTTAAATCAATGCAGACCCAAAATATTGTTGTAGGATTGCCTAAATTCAAGGTTGCAGAAATGCATAAGGTATGTGAAGCCTGTCAATTTGGAAAACAAGCAAGGAAACCATTTCCTAGACATGTTTAAGAGAGTAAGAAGCCATTGGAATTAATCCACTCTGATGTGTGGACTACTAAAGCTGCATCTCTCGGAGGCTGTCATTATTTTGTCACTTTTATTAATGACTATAGCAGAAAAGTTTGGGTGTATTTTATGAAAAAGAAAAGTGAAGTTTTTGGGCATTTCAAAACTCTTAAAGCTATGGTTGAAAAAGAAACATGCTTGTAAATAAAATGCCTAAGGTTAGAAGGAGGGGGAGAGTACCTCTCAAATGAGTTTGCAAGGTTCCTGCAAGAGCATGGCATAAAGCAGCAATATTCATGCACTCATACCCACAACAAAATGGAATTGCAGAAAGGAAAAACAGGCATATTGGAGAGGTATCTCGTGCCATGCTCAATGAAAAAGACTTGCCAGATTTTTACTGGGCTGAAGCAGTTGCTACAGCAGTCTACATAATGAACAGGACTCCCACTGCAGCAATACATGGGATGACTCTAGAGGAGAGGTATACTGGTAGGAAACCAGATATTTCTCATTTGAAGATTTTTGGTTGCATTGCCTATGTTCATGTGCCAGATGAGTTGAGATCCAAGTTGGATCCAAAAGCTAAGAAGTGCATCTTTATTGGTTACTCTTTGCAGCAGAAAGGGTATAGATGTTATAACCCTTCTACTCGTAAGTTTATAGTGAGCAAAGATGTTGTTTTTGATGAGATGAGTAGTTGGTATAAACCAGTAAATGTGATTGATAATGTAGATACACAAAACGGTAATGCTGCACAGAATTCACAGCAGCAGTCACAAGATATTAGTGGACCTGGAGCATCCTCTAGCAGTGGTTCACATTCTTCGCCATGGATAGGCAGATTGAGATCAAGAGAATCTTCTCAAAGAAATGCAGATAGTGGTATACAGGTATCACGAAAAGGAAAAGAGAAGGTAGATCAGCCTATGTTTGATGTGAATGCAGGTCACTCTTATGTGGATGGTGAATCCAGTGGCTCAGAATAGAGCATTGATTATGAGTTGGGTATTCCTTCTATTGTTACACCTAGAGTAAGGAAAACCAGGGATGTTTTGAGAGCACCTGGGAGTGAACCTACTTTGCGCAGGTCTACCAGAGCTAGGTATCCTGTGGATAGGTTGAAATATGATGGATTTACAACCATTCACTATGCATATATGGTCAAAGTGATACAGGAACCAGAACCCACTTCTTTTGAGCAAGCCATGGGAAAAGAAAAATGGGAGAAAGCCATGGATGAAGAAATGGATGCCTTGGAAGCAAATGCTACATGGGAATTAGTACCTTTGCCTAAAGATAAGAATGCAATTGGTTGTAAGTGGGTTTATAAGGTGAAGCACAATGCAAATGGTTCTGTGAACAAATACAATGCAAGATTAGTAGTCAAGGGGTATGCACAAACATATGGCATTGATTATGAAGAAACGTTGTAAGGATGGCAACCGTAAGAGCAGTCATTGCTATGGATGCATCAAAGGAATGGTCTTTATATTAGATGGATGTAAAGAATGCCTTCTTGCATGGTGATTTGCAAGAAGAGGTCTATATGGAGCAACCATCAGGTTATGTGCATGTTGTTCATCCTGAGTTTGTTTGCAGGTTGAAGAAAGCCTTGTATGGCTTGAAGCAAGCACCTAGAGCATGGTCTGACAAGATAGGACACTATCTTGTCACTATTGGCTTTCAGATTTCCAAGGTAGATTTCTCACTTTATGTGAGAAAAACAGAGAAAGATATTATGCTACTTGTCATTTATGTTGATGATTTGATTATGACAGGTGATAGTGATGAAGATATCCTTCATGTGAAAATGCTATTGAAGCAGAAGTTTGAGATGAAGGATTTAGAAGAGCTGCGTTATTTCTTGGGCATTGAGGTGATTAGATCACCAAGTGGGATACAGCTCTTGCAGAGACAGTATGGATTGGACATGCTGTCCAAATATGGGATGACAGGCTGTAAGCCTATTTCAGTTCCTTTGGAGCAGAATGTGAAGCTGAGTGCAGATGTAGGTGAGCCTCTGAAAGACCCTACTATGTATAGACGCATAGTAGGAAGTTTGATTTATATGACTATTACCAGGCCAGATTTGAGCTATGCTGTTGGATTGGTAAGTCAGTTTATGCAGGCTCCAAGGAAACCGCATTTGGATGTGGCTAGATGCATACTAAGGTATGTGAAGTCCACATTGCAGTATAGACTATTTTATGAGACTAGGGTTCAGATACAATTGTATGGATACACTGATGCTGATTGGGCTGATAGTATTTCTGATAGACGATCTACCAGTGGATATGTGTTCTCTTTTGGGAGTGCTGCAGTCACTTGGAGCAGCAAGAAACAGCCTACAGTTGCCTTGTCGAGCACAGAGGTTGAGTACAGGGGTGCAGCAATGGCTGCATGTGAGGTATCTTGGTTGCATAAGCTACTTTATGATATGCATCAGCCTACAGATGGGCCAGTTGTCATTTATTGTGACAACATGAGTAGTATACACTTGGCAAATAACCTAGTCTATCATGCTAGAACAAAGCACATTGAGGTGCATTATCACTATGTGCGGAAGAGGGTTTTACTAGGTCTTATTGATCTAGTTTATGTCAGCATAGAGGATCAGGTAGCTGACATATTCACGAAGGCATTGGGCGCAGAGAAGCTGCACAAGTTCAGAGACCTACTTGGTGTGCAGGAATTGGGATTGAGCTCGAGGGGGAGTGTTGAGATATCGAGCTCCACTCGTGATATGCCAGGGTGACCGTTGTGCATTTATGCCACCGACTTGTCAGTTGCAGATGCGGTTGGTATACCGCCCATGAATAATAGCTAGATGATAGCTACCCTTATCTACTCTAGTTCGTGGCTCAGTTAGTATGCCACCTTAGTTAGTTGAGTTTGGTTTGAGACCCATATATAGGGTTCTTCTATTTCTTTGCACTTGAGTTCTTTTTGGCTTACACAACTAAGAAGAGGAAAACTATTTTCAGCCTCCACCTTTGTGTGTATTCCCCCATTGTGCAAGCAAGAAAGCTACAAGTGAGACTCCTTCCTTCTCTCCCACAATCTTGATAATTCTATCAGCCCATAAAGCATAAGGAAGCAATCATGGCCACTCTTTTACCTTCTCTCCACATGCTTTTGTTAATGCCTTCACAATAGGTGGATGACCACTTTCACTTTCTCCATTTCCTTCAGGGTTATAGGCTAAAGTTAAAGCAAGCTTTATCCCCAACCGTGCAAAGAAATCATGAGCTTCATTTGCATCCAGCTCACCCCTATCTATAGTAATTTTTCCCACACAGCCATATCGACAAAAGATCTCTTCTAAGAGAAAAGTACACACAACATTTTTTGTCTTAGTACATAAAGCTCTCCCTCATTTTCCAAAGACCTATAGGTATTGTGACAAAATCCACCACCCACTTAAAATGAAGAGGCAATGGATATGTGGGTTGCAATCCATCACGATGTCTCACAGATGAATGCATTTGACATGTCCTACATGTTTCCACAAAGTGAGAAACATCCTTATACATCCCCTACCACCAATATCTTTCTTTGATCTTTGCAAAAGTACCCCAAACACCTCTATGAACAACCCATAAGCTTTCATGAAATTCTTGCATAACATTTACTTGTGAAGCTCTATCACCTAAAACTCGCAATGGCATTCCCTTTTTCTTTTTAACATGTTTCCATAAGTATCCATCGTTTAAGAAAAAACCATAGGCTTTTCTCTTAATCTTTTTAAACTCCTCATCTTACCATTCATCTCTCTTTGTTAATGTACTGAGGTATTGACCAACTCTCAACCACTCTCCTAAATATTTGTCTTTTAAAAATACTTCTACACAAGATGCAAGACATCTACAGTGTCTTCTTTTTGTTGTCCAAGCTTCTGTTAATGCTGTAGCAACACTTGCATTGCTAAATTCACTCTTACAACATCATTTTCAGCCGCAAGAAAGTCATCTTCTTCCTCCTCATCCATCATCCCATCTTCATTCTCATAGCGTGCTCGAGATAACATGTTTGCCACTGGGTTATCTCTTCTTGCAATATGCTGAAATTCAGGGTTCAAAGATTTAATGTATGCAATCCACCGGAGCATAGCAATGTCCGTGGTAGCACAACTAGTAATCATACCTAATACCGGCAAACAATCAATCTCAATGACTACATGAGTACCCATAAAATACTCCTTATCATATTTAAGGGTTGTCACAATTCCCCGTAATTCTCTTTTAACCTGTGGATACCTTCTTTGTTGTTTAATCAATACTTTAGCACCAAAGCGTATTGCTTATCTTTTCCCTTCCTCATCATCTCGCCCAATCGCCCATCCAATCTCGATTGGGCTTGTATCAACAGTAATAATGATAGGTTTTCCATGTGAATAGTAAGCCTTTCTCAATGTAGGAGAAGATTTCAAGAGTTGCTTCAATTTCTTCATTGCTTTCTGATGCTTCCTTTCCCAATGAAAACTCTAACCTTTCCTCAAAAGTTGATATAGAGCATCGGCTACATGTGCAAAGTGAGGAATCCATATCAAATAGAACACACATGCTCCCAAGAATCTACGCACCTCTGATACATTTGTGTATACATCTTGCATTCCCATCTATTTTTTCTGGTGATGGTCTTTGCCCATTGGGCCCACACATATGCCCAACAATCAAAACCTCTTCAACTCCAAAGATAGATTTTTGTCTAGAAAGAGTTAAATGCACCTCTTCTAGATGCATCAAAATCCTCTCACAATCCAGAATATGGTCTGCAACAAACTGTCTGCATCCATGAGTATCCATCTCTTCATTCTTTTCATCCACTGCACACCCTTTGATTGGAACATCATCCAAGAAGAGCATTGTCAATTGTGGTATAAAATCCCTAAATATCGTATTCATAGCATTTTTCATGTGTGCCACTCAATTTGTTGCACCCTCTAGGAGAATACACATCCATACTAACCCCAAGGGAGTCTTCATGGTTGTGATATCCCTGCTTTCAATTGCAAGCTGAAACTAATCATACCCCGAGTAAAGATCACCCAAAGAATAGATCGCTCTAACTGCAAAAGCCTTTGCAAATTCATCAACCACAGGACTTGCACCCACATCTCTTATGGTCACTTTATTGACCGGTTGCATGTCTTGAATAAATCTCAAAGCCCCATTCTTTTTGGGCACAATAAACCAACAGTTTGAGTACGGGGCTAAAGAAGGCTCCAAGATCTTCATGTGAATCTTTCATTTAGCAAATACATCAGCTTTGGCAAGTAAGCTTTAGGCACTGGAATAGGCCTCATGTTCCATGGTACATGTGGCACAACAAATATGACCATAGGAGAGACAACATTTGGATCCACACAACCTATTTCACTTGGCTAAAATGCAAATGCCTTTCCATGCCTAGTCAACATCTGCATAAAACAATCTCTCTCAGTAGGCAAAAGAAACCCTTCTGCACCAACTTTCAACTCTTGTAATGTTTTAGATGTAAATTGATGACCTATATCTTTATGATCTCGTAAGCTTGGCTGCCTTGACACTTTTTCATACAAACCCTCACTCTCTGGTGGAAGTGGCAAAGCAATTGGTTTTACCTTTTTTTCAATTGTCTTATACTTTGTCTCCACAAGTGCTTCGGCCCATTGTAATCCTTCCTGCTGAGCAAACAATGCTATAACATCATATATATCTAAAGAACATACTAACAACACTCTATTTTCAGCCTCATTTTCTGCATGTATAGTTGTTGAAATTTCAACCATAGTGTCATTAATATTCAGCTCATAAAAGATGCCTGAAATGCCTTCATTTTTAGCTAACAATCCCAATGCTCTTAGTTCCTTAGTAGCTCATTTCATAGATATGCATTTAGCCTTGCACATAGCTTCCATAGGCTTAAACCAACATGAACTATTTGCTGTAAACTGATAATAACCAATAGTAAATGCATGCTTCATTCCATCAAGGGGCAAGTACATCCTCTGAACAACACTATTATAGCCCCGCATTATAGTAGTGCTTAATGAAAATCCAGGTCTTTAAATTCCCTTGCATTTGGGAGCCAAAGAAAACTCTCGAAGCGTATCCCAATTCCTAGGATGATTTACACAAATAGTGAAATGGGACGGCTTTCCTCCCATCCTTGCTTCTAACTCTTGCATAAGTAGAACCATCATCAAGCACCTTTGTTTCCATACGCACTCTAATAATATAGGGTTGTCCCAAAATCACTGTATATGAGGAATTATATTGCACAAAGAATACATCACCAATTGTCACTTTTACATTAGGACATGCAACATACTCTCTCGAAGAATTATTTATAGCCCTCATACATCAACCATGATCAATGCATTTTCAGCCACCTCCTTCTCTTTTCCACATGCTGTCCACTGATTAGTAGCATCCTGCATAGATAATCCAGTACTTGCTTCATGCTCATATTCAGCCCGAATACCCAACAAACTAGTTTCCTCTTCTAGTTGCAGCAATGCAATAGTGGTATCACCAAGAAATTGATGCTTCCTCTTAATTATTTCAATGATCTCATCATGAAATTCTTGCTTGGCAATACCAAGCACCTCTCCCAAGGTGAATTCCACCCAACTGTTTAAGATCTGTTCTTTAAAAACCTTCTTAAGATCTGTGGTTGTCTCAATGTCAGATTGCAACTTATATCCTGGCTGCTTGCCCTTCTTTTTGCCCTCTTGTTTGCTATCCTATTTTTTCTCTTGATTGACCTCTTCCATAACATGCTCGGGAGGTGGCTGATTTGTAGCTTTAGGCTGATCCACACTTCTTCTTGTCATTCTTTTAGATGTCCCTGCATTATCTTCATCTCTCTTTCTTTTTTCTTCCACAAGTACATCTGTGTTTTGTACCTTTGCTAAATATGCATACACTGAATATGCATCTACTGGTGATTCCCAACCAGTTATGTCAGGAATGTCTTGCAATGCATGAGACATTTCACAATCAGTGTAATGAAGAAGACCTAACTGTTCTAACTAAGGGGAAAGAGAGAGAGAAGGATTGCAGAAGAAGAGGGAGAGGAGAGAGAAAGGCAAGAAGAAGAGAGAGAAAGAGGGAGAGAGGAAGAACAAGAGGAAGCCATGAAAGCTTGAGAAGGTGAAAAGAGAGTTTCTTGATAATTTTTGTGGTGCCTCAAAATACCCTCTTACACCTTATATACCGTCAGTGTGACTGGTATGTTCCCATGCCATATTCCCGTGATCCCCGTTCATTACAAACCATCCCGTCTCATAAAGTTTTTGTCCTAAAAAACAAGGGATGTAGTCATGGACTGTAAGAGTGTGTTGTAGGAAATCAGCCATAACTTTGTGTGGGTAACTCCGAATGGCACAATTGAGGTGTCGTTACGGAGCCCATGAGATGTACTTTCAGTCCATGTGGTGGGGCTGGGCTGCAATCAGGTCAGGACCAAAACTGGTACAAAATAAAGGGCTGTCCATGAATTTCTAGTGTGCAGTCCCAGATGGTATGGCTGGAGAAAAATAGCCATAACTTCCACTAGGGAACTCCGATCGGGGCAAGTAAGGTGTCGGAACTGAGCCCTCGAGGTATACTTTTTGGTCATGTATGGAGGATGGGGCTGAGAGTGGACCAGGACCAAATCTGGTACAAAACAGGTGGCTGTCCAGATGCAAACTACAGCCCAAAACAGGGGTCATGGTGAGGTGCCAGCCAACACGGCCTCCTTGAGGTGTGAAAATTCATCCAATATAGATGTTGGGCGCCAAGAGGCTTCCTCTATTGGTAGGCCTTGCCATTTGATCAAGTATTCATGTATGGAACGGGTGCGGAGTTACTTTTCACGTTGCCCAATGACCACTTTCGGAATGTACTGAATAAGGCCCTCCTCATCTATGGGTAGGAGCTCCTCTACATGATCCTTGGGAGTGCCAATGAAAGGTTTCAATTGGCTCACATGGAAGACATCATGGATTTTAGTGGTGGAAGGGAGTTGGAGGCGGTAAGCCAAGTCCCCGATCTTCTTAATGATCTTGTAGGGCCCATAGTAACAGTGTGCCAACTTGTTGCAAGAGCCGTCCTTTAGTGTGGCATAACGGGATTTGGGGACCTTGAGGAGTACCATTTCACCCTCTTGAAAGTCAAGGGGTCTTCTTTTTGCATCAGCATGGAGCTTCATGTGCTCTTGAGCCCTTTTGAGGTTTACCTTGCATTGTTGAAGTAGAGCTTGCATGCAGTCCAACTCTTCTTTTCCCAAGGGGTTGAGTTTTTCATTGAAGATCACGGTAGGAAGGGGCACCCGATAACCATACAATGCTTCGAAGGGAGAGACTCCAATGCTTGAATGAGTGGAGTTGTAAGAAAATTTAGCCAAGTGCAGCCATACATCCCAAGAATTTTGCACATCATGACAAAAATGTCGCAAATAAGTTTCAAGCCACTTATTGACTCTTTCAGTCTGCCCATCCGTTTGGGGATGATAGGCTGTAGACGGAGCCAATTTGGTCCCCATGGAGCTGAAAATGGTCTGCCAAAACTGACTCATAAATTTGGTATCCCGGTCATGTACTATGACTTGGGGCAAACCATGCAACTTAAAAACATGCTCCATAAACTGAGTGGCAACTTGGGATGCTGTAAACTGGGATTTTGTAGGGATGAAATGGGCTGCTTTAGTGAGTCGGTCAACTACCATGTAAATGCTATCCCAACCCTTCTTGGTTGTGGGTAAACCAGTGATGAAATCCATGGTAATGTGGGTCCATTTGCCTTTGGGAATAGGTAAAGGCTGCAACAAACTACCCGGTTTAAGAGAGCTATCTTTATTTTGTTGGCAAGGCACACATCTAGACACAAAGTCTTTTACATCCTGCCATAGGCCTTTCCAATGGAAGCTTTTTGAAACTCGATCATATGTTTTGAAGACCCCTAAGTGGCCAACAATCGGGGAAGAATGCATCTCTTTAAGGATCCTTTGGGTGAAGGGAGAGGCATGGGGAATCACAATACGGCCATGGATCCAAATGGGGCCATTATGGAGCTGATATTGGGAGTTCCCCTCCAAGACACCTTGCTGTAATTTCTGGAAAAGAGGGCTGAATTCAGCATCAAGCAAGCAAGTATGCCTCTTGGAGCTCTTCAATCCAATCATGGTGGAGTTCAGTGATGGATGAGACCTTGCATGCCCACATGCGAGAGAGTGCATCCGCCACTACATTGTCCTTTCCACAGGTGTGGGTAATCTCAAAGTCATAGTTTTGTAGTGTCGCCACCCATCTACGTTGTTTGGGAGTGAGGTTGGGCTGAGTCAAGAAATATTTGAGCACACGGTGATCACTTTTTACCTTAAATCTGTTGCCATACAAGTAGTGATACCACTTTTTGATAGCATGAATGACTGCCAATATCTCCTGATCATAGACATGCAACTCTCTCTCTTTATCATCCAATTTTTGGCTCTCAAATGCTATCACCCCATGTTCCTGCAGCAAAACTGTACCAATACCCCATCCACTAGCATCGCACTGGATGGTAAAATCCTTTGAAAAATCGGGGCATACAAGGATGGGGGTTGAAGTGAGCAAGTCTTTTAGCTGCTGAAAACTGGGATGGGGTATCTATTTTTGATGGTGATATTATTGAGATCACGGTAGTCAATGCACAACCGGAAAGATCCGTCCTTTTTCTTAACCAATAAGACCGGGGAGGCATAAGGGGAAGAGCTAGGCTCTATGAATCCCATCTCAGTGAGCTCCTTGACTTGCTTTGCTACTTCCTCTCTCTCACATTTAGAGAGTCTGTATGGGGGTTTATTGATGGGCTTGGCATGGGGCTCCAAGTCGATCGGGTGATCCACCAATCTTTTAGGGGAAAGGGTAGTGGGAGGCTGAAATAGGTCTTCATACTCAGCCAAAAGTGCTTTTAGTGCTGCATTTTGCTTCCCCAAGGTGTGTTGGTCATCATTATCCTTATGCAAATGCAAAACAAAGATTTGGGAGCGCTTCTTGAATTCCTTTTTGAGTTGTCTTGCTGTTATAAGCTGCAAATCTGCATTTTATTTGATTCCCTCCAAGTGTACAAGCTGCCCATGCATTACAAACTCCATGTACAGCTGAGAGAAGTCCATAGAGATTTTTCCCAACTGCTGAAGCCAATCACATCCCAATACAACATCCATGGGGCCCATATCAAGGGTAATCAAGTCCACCTTTGCTGTGTAAATTTCAGCCAGCATGAGAGACACTTGTGTGCATACATGGGAGCTCACTTCCTCATTTCCATTGGCCACTTGAACCCAAAGGGGTTGATGTAATTCAGTGGGAACACATGTCAAACGGCTAAGAGTTGATTTATTTACAAAGCTGTGTGTGGTGCCACTATCTATGAGGATGTATACACTCTTGCCATCAATGTTACCATGCACCCGTAAGGTGTTCGGACTCCTAGAGTCGGTCCATGCATCCATGGAGATTGAGCAGGTTGATATGGCGATGAATGAGGGGTGCCAAGGGTCATTCCCAAGCATGTCATCAACGGGGCAACCACCGAGGTCAAAAGGGAACCCATCTGGTGAGTCATAAAACTGATCGGGATCAATATCCTCCTCATATTCAGCATTTTCAGCAAGTGTCATTATTTGAGAGCTGTCATGCATGTCCTCTTCCAGCTTGTCACTATCTTCTAGTACATACATGCTATTAGACTAAACAGTGGCATTCTTAAAGGGGCATTTGGATGCATGATCAGTCATGTACTTATCCCCGCATTTGAGACACAAGCCTTTGGCTTTTCTGTCCTTGACAACTTCAGGAGGAATGAATTTTTGACCGTTGGGACCGAAACCATTCCCGGCCTTATTTTAGCATACTTTGGGTCACTTTTGAAGGGTGGTGTTGTCCCAAAACTGCCATATTTCCTTTCAGCATTAAAAGTGGGGTAAGTAGGAAATTTGGGGTTGCCATTCCCTGCATTATTGCTACGATAATTAGTAGCATATGGGGGTTTCCTACTGGGGTATCTTTGGTGTCAGGCAATGGGCTGCGTGCTCTCATTGCGGTGGTACTTTCGACCATAGCGTTCGGTCAATTCTATGGCTGCAAATAGGGTGGCTGGCTTTTGAGCCATTACATTAGTTGAGAGATGCACATCCAGCCCATAAATGTATTTATGCAATTCGGCCTCATCACTAATTGCCTCAACATACATGGATAAGTTCATAAATTGGTTGGTGTACTCCCTCAGGGTGAGATTTCGCTGATCAAACTGATACCATTGCCTAGCCAAGCGTTCTTTTTCCACCGGGGAGACAAAAACTTGGATCATATGCATCTCGAACTCTTCCCAATCACGAAACTGCTGGTTTTCTTGTTGAACAAATCTCCACCATGTGTGGGCAAAACCTTCTAAGTGAAGGGAGGCAAAAATGATTTTTGCTTCATCAGTATGGGGGTAGATGAGAAAATAGGCTTCAAATTTAGAGGTCCATTCCTCTAGTTCAGCTGGGGATGAGGATTGCCCATTGAATTTTGTAAACACGATCTTGTCACGCAGCTCATTGGGGCCTGGTTGCCCATGAATGCCATGTGCTACATGCTGCCCATACATACCTTGCTGTCCAAAATTCCCATGGGGGCCATGCTGCCCATGCATTACATGAGGACCAAATTGCCCATTAGGACCTTGCTGTCCAAAATGTCCATGTTGCCTATTACCATATACATACTGCCCATTGCCATATGCATGCTGCCCATTTCCATATGCATGCTGCCCATGCACTTCGTGCAATCCATCTTGCCCAAGGTTTGCATTGGGGCCATTCCCTTGAGTGTGTAAGTAGCTTCCGTTACGGGGGAGTTGGGGTGCCAATGATGGGCTGGAAGGATTCGGAACGGGGGAGGGAAGGAGGGGCTCATCATGCCGAGTGGAGGGCTCACCCGTCTCATAAGTGCTATGGGGGATGCCATGGGTACCACCAAGACCTTGTGCACTGCGCCCGGTCTCCAAGGGGGGAGAGCGGTTAGCCTCACAGGGAGGGACATACTCCTTGGGTCGATTTGAGGAGGGGGCAATGGCGGGAATGAGGGTGCCCATGTGCTCTATGAGTAAGTCCATCTTAGCCATCATCTTGGAATGACGCTGATCTTGGCGGGTTTCCATCTCTCTGTGGCGTTTCTCCATCTCTCGATGTCAATCAGCATGACGGGTCTCATGTTGGCATAGGGTTTGGTTGAGCAGAGACAAACGATCTATCTCGGGGGCACCTTCTTCAAACAAGTCTTCACGATCCTCCTGGGCTGAACTAGGATCATTAATTGAGGCACGGGAGTACCTTATTTCATGCTGAAATTCCTCCTGGGGCTTTGCTTTACCCTTGTGGCATGCCATCCCAAGCGCAGTCCACCACACCCCCTGTTATAGAAATGATGATAACTTGAGCTAGGGAACTCTGATTGCCAAAATTTCTGATTCAAATGAAAGTCCTCGATCCCCTCTACGAGGCCATGTAAAAATATCTCCGACAGTAAATGATCAGGGCTTTGTTGTAATCACTTTTTGTGGGCTGACTATGTAGGACTGCTACCTGTTCCACAGTACCTTTGGGCACAAAACTGAGTGTAACTCCCAAACCGTAGGGCGGAATGGGGAGTTTTTTAGCTCAGATCGAAGGAGAAAATGCCCTCTTTGAATCACGCTATAGAGCTCATGCTCAATCACATGAAAAGGCTTTGCTGTAATCAGTTCTTGCGGGCTGACTGTGTAGGACTGCTGCCTGTCCCATAGTACCTCTGGGCACAAAACTGAGTGTATCTCCCAAACCGTAGGGCGGAATGGGGAGATTTTTAGCTCAGACCGAAGGGGAAAATTCCCTCTTCGAGTCAAGATATAGAGCTTGTGCTCATCACACGAAGAGGCTTTGCTATAATCAATTCTTGTGGGCTGACTGTGTAGGACTAGCTGTCTGCAATATCCTGCAAAGGCTCCCTCAAGAAGCATTCTTTATCCCAATGGTGAGGGTCTTATCCCAAACATCTAGGGCCTCAATGGTGGCTCTCAATGACCCATAAAGCCATACATTCTTTGCATCCATAGCTTATTGCTTAGACCAGTTCCATACTGCATTCCCTGCCCTTCTTGCATTGCATCCACCATACATTACCAAGCGGTTTATGACATTACCACTGCATGTAGGGGTTTGTAGGCTCAAATGATCAGGGTTCGGGCTATTCCATCAAATGTACCTGCACCTGCAATAATTCTTTGGGCTCCGGATCACCAGGAGGTGGGCAAAGTTCCCCCCGGGCCGAGTTGTGCACCCCTTCAGGGTCTTTGATGGCAAGGGGGGGTCACCCCTCTTTTGTCTTGCCACCTCGCTTGGCATCAGGCTTTTCCTCACCCAGAGTATACATGGCAGACATTTGTTAATTAAACAACCAGCATGATATGCATTTCTGAAATCAAAATTTTGGGCTTTTCATGAAGTGCATGGAATTGGAATGGAAAATAGGGATAGGGAGCTTACTGGCAGTGACTCACTGCCTACTCACCCTTATACAATGGATTTTTATCACTTCTTGGCTTATCCAATTCACAAAAAGCCAAACGGGTTATGGGTAAGCAAAATATAATCACAGTGAAGCTTCAGCATGAATAAAATCCATTTCAGCACTATAAGATCAAAGAGAAATGACTGGGACAATTAATCAGCATGCATTCAAGGTCTGGGTCTCCTATTATCTACTTGGACTCATACATTCTCTCAAAAAAATGGATGGGATTCAACAAGAGGCTTAAACGGAGAGAATGAGAGCCAAGAATCACTTACCTTGAGTCTTTTGGAGAAGAAGACAGCCACACTGATGCCACCTTAGTCCTCCATGAGAGCTCCATTTGATCCTGAATGCTCCATGGCTCCAAAATGGGTATGCTTCCTCAAGAAAGCGTGAAATCAAGCTTGGGGCAGGATGGTTCAGGACCTCCCCATGAGAGTTCTCACTGAAATTGAGATCCTACTCCATAGCCATGGCTGCCCACAAGTGTATGCCTTCAAATCTTACTTGTAATCTTCTTCTCGTTCTTCTTGATGGCTGAAATCTTGAGCAATGTTTAAGAGGGACTCCCGAGGACCAAGGAGAGACCAAAATCTTCAAGATTTCTGAGCTTGATGCCAAGGTTCCATGGCTGCCATGGATTGCACCAGACCAGGGTCTCTTGAGTGCCAAAGGGGAGTCCAAGGGCTGAGGAAAATGTCACTGATGCTGCCTAAGAAGGTTGCCAAGGACCAAGACTGAGGCCAAGAAGGAGGGGAGGGCTGCCATGCAGGCCAGGAAGCAGCCCGTTTTTTTCGCCGCAAATTTCGAGCTGCTCTTGGGGGCCACAGGCAGGGTTGAACCAGGGGGTGCTGCTGCTCACTGTGCTCCTCCCACTGAGGGAACACCTTAGGACCAGCCAATCTTGCTGAGGAAGAGGAGGGGGAGCAGAATTTCTGAGATTCTTGAGCTGGAGCTTCCATGGCAGCTTGGGAAAAGAGGAGAGAGAAGGTCTTCTTGAAAAGTAACAGAGTTTTTGGCCTTCTCTAACTGTGCTGCCCTCCTTTTTCCCAAAACCCTAAAAAACTTGCATAAAAATTAGTGACGACCTGTCAAATTTGTCTGTCCGCCTCCAGATTTTTCCATGGTTCTTGGGAAAGCTCCAAGAAAGGCTGCCACAGTCTTCAAGAGGGCTGACAGCCTGCCAGAGTACTCCTGTGTACCTGTGAAAGAGATGTAACTGGAACTTTCTAACTGTGGGAAACTGTGAGAGCCCTAAATCTATGGGGAAAGAGAAGGATCAAAGACAAAGCTCTGATACCACTTGTAATGAAGAAGACCTAATTGTCCTAACTAAGGGGAAAGAGAGAGAGAAGGACTGCAGAAGAAGAGGGAGAGGAGAGAGAAAGGCAAGAAGAAGAGAGAGAAAGAGGGAGAGAGGAAGAAGAAGAGGAAGCCATGAAAGCTTGAGAAGGTGAAAAGAGAGTTTCTTGATAATTTCTGTGGTGCCTCAAAATACCCTCTTACACCTTATATACCGTCAATGTGACTGGTATGTTCCCATGCCATATTCCCGTGATCCCTGTTCATTACAATCGGTAACCTAAATCTTTTCAGCTGCATGTAAAGCATGTGTCCACATTTCAGCCTTTGGATCAACCATCAGTTGGCATGCATTCTATCCAACTGTAGACCAAAAGTAGAAGCATATACCGCCGCATAAGCATTTTGAAGAGTCAAATCTTCCCACAACTTTTACATACCTCCCTTTCCAAAATTCAAAGCAAGAGACAATCCCATTTCTTGTGCATGGATCTTGCCATCTTTCCAAAAGATGAGCTGTCATGCCAAGGCCTCCTGATAGACAACACAATCCTTTCACTCATGCTGCAAACTATCACACCATATACATTTTTTTCCTGGCTTAGGGACTACTGTCCGTCCCCTATCCTCTTGTCCTTTTTCATTCAATTTCGCAACCTTCAAGTGAAGATCCGGCATCACTTTGACCAATTCATCTAAGACATCTTCCCTAACAGAGGAAACAATAGTAGGTACAGCCATAGGGTTAGCCATAGAAGTAGGTGGCTTACTAGATACATCAACTCTCTTGTCCGTAACAAGGCAAGCTAGAAACATGCAATCTTTCTATTTTTCTTTGCTTCTTTACAAGTGCAGTAACAACTTCCTTGACATGTCTCCACTCTGTTTTAAGACCTCTCTCTATAGTCTGATCCTTTAGCAAATCATCAAGCTTCTCTTGAAGCTCAAGATCAGCTACCCATAGAAACAATTCAATTTTCTGACTTGCAAGAGCTTGCTATTCTACAAGATCCAATTTCTCAAATCGACTTTCAAATTCTCTTAGCAATTCTGTAGCCACAAGACTTTTATTGGGTTGTAAAACCCACTCCTGAAAAGTCTTGTGCGTAATCTAACTGGTATTCTCAATGTAAAATTCTTCCCTGAGCGTCTTCTTGAAAGCTACCCAATCAGCATCATGCACGTATAATTTAGTGATTCACCCTTTCAGTTCATGTACAATAACACGTACAAAATACCAGCTCCATGTGAGTTGAGCCACTCCAAAGAATTACATCTTTTGAGCATAGGTGTGTGCATATGCAAATACATTCCTGCCATTGAATAAATTTACCTCACTCTCAACTGCTTGCAAAGCATTCATTGCAACACTTTCTGTTTGAGCAGAAGCTTGCATCACCTATTGTTGTTGTACCTGCATAAGCATATTCATATTTTGCACCAACTGTTGCAAACATCATTGGAGATTGTGTTCGAAGGTTCTCCCATCTTGTCTTTCCTTCTTCTGATGACCTTTCACGTCGAATTCACCAATGTCAGAGGGGTTTTTGTCGAAAGGTCGAATCCATCGGGGATCAAAGGTAGAAGGAAGTAGAGATAGGAGATGGAAGAGAAGATAAAGAATACACAAGAGATAAACACAATAATAACAAAGCACAATGATTCAAATCAATATGTATTGATTGAACCTAAAATCCTTTGTCTCGCACTACTCAGAAGCACTTTTCAGGCATTAGATCTCCTGGAGCTCCCTCGTAGAATAAAAACGTGGATCAGAAATAATAGCTCCTTCTCTGCTGCTTGGAATCCAAATCTGATGGCTCCGTTGGCCCCAAAAGGGGGGTAAAACCTCAAGATGCAGCTTCCAGTTCAAACTGCAGTTTTCAGCGATGCGTGTGATTTTGTTAATCTATCTTTTTTATGAAAATCCCATAACTGACTGAAAAAGTAACTTGCTTTTTGCATGCCATCCTAATCTAGAAGTTTTTTAACTTTTTCGGATTTTTTTACAATAAATAATATAAAAAATAGACTAAAATTATTCAAAAATCTAGTATTTTTAGATAACCCATGCCACTCACACTAGTACTAATGACTCAGATCACATTGACTCTCTTAATCAATAAGAAAGTTGGATAATGATGCATTCCAGAGTTTTTCACACCATGTCTGCGTAGTGGCACAACAGCGGGGTCTAGTGTTTGACAACAATTCACCTAGCTATAAATGCATCTCTTGTGGGTTTCTAGTATATCTTAAATTTGCATCAATTAAGTGATTTGACTAGAGTGAATGTTGCGTAGTAATGGGGCACATTGTATAGATGCACAACATTGTCACATGTGCAATGATTCACACAAATGTTGTGTAAGCCAACACTATTTGTTTTAGGATGAGGTTTCAATAATCTAGTGATATACTCATAAAAGTGAGATTGGTTTTTTCTAAACTCATCTTCTTTAGGCATCACTCTCATAGCTTCTTGAGCTTTGGTGGCAATAATAGTGTTTCTTTTATGCTCATTATATCAGATAAGGTAATTCATGATGCAAAAATATGTTTTCAAGGTACAATTGAATGTTGGAAAAGATACTAGGAAGGATCATAAGACAAGGCAAATGCTGAGCAATAAACAAAGAAGAGACAATGTCCCTTCACAGATTTCCAAGATCTTCAACTTTTTGACACACCAATTACCCCAACTATGATGTGTTTAGTTTGTTTTTGTTCAATGATCATTAGGACCTTTGCAACTTGTTGGGCCATGGATTCCATTAGCCATTGTCAAGCCGCTCCATGTCCTCTATTGAAAATCTTTAACCACTTGTCTTCTTTCAAATATCTCACTACGCATGCAATCCTAAAGTCTTCAACAAAATTGAATGATGTCATCTAGAATAACAAAGAGCAGTTGTAACTTCATCACCATTTCTTACATGTATAGGCCTTGTGAGAAAGTTCCTCAACAATTGACACTAAAAATATTTGAGGATAAAAATAATGAGAGGGGAGGAGAGAGAGAGATAGAGAGAAGTAATGTATTAATTAATGTACAATATATAATATAGTGGGTCTTGGAGTAAATGTGATCGTGTTGCAATTGATTGATATCATGATTTTCATCAATGAGCATGTTTTAAATACAACCATGTGATTGAAAATTATTACTCAATTATAGAAATAATTAATTATTTTTATAAAATTAAATAAATGAACATGAGTTAAAAACTTATAAGTTTAATTATTTATCATGATAAAATAATTAAATTTCATAAATTCACGAGAATGTTAGATGTGGTGTTGGGTAGAAGACCAAGAAAGTGGTAAAAAAAAGAGAGAAATTAGAAATGTAAATAACGAAAAAATTATGAAATAATATGTTTTAGTCATGAATTTAGTTGCTTATAGAGAGAGGGACAAAGAGAAAGAGGGAGAAAGAAGAAGGGAATGGAGATAGAGTGGAAACACTAAGAGTGGAGAGAGAAATAGATGAGAAAGAAAGAGTAGAGACATGGAGAGAAAGATTAGAGCCAAAAAGAGAGTAGGAGAGTTGTTATTACCTATGACAAGTGGAGATATTATAGAGTTGAACGAGAAGGAAATAGACTATGTCTTGTCATGAGGTGCATTCAAATGTGACATGCCATGACAAGCAGAGGTATACTCAAGCCTAAGCTTAATATATTCACCTCATTAGCCAAGTGCAGTGCTCTCAAGTCCATCCTCAAGCCTAAGCTTGATATATTTACCTTATAAGACAAGCATAGTGCCAAGTGCATCCTAAAGTAATTGTTTGATTAATGTATTCCTTGAGAAGACAAGTACTTTAGAAGTATTACATGCTAATGTGTGCTTCTTATTGATCTCATTGAGTTGATCCTTCAAAATATCAAGTAGGGTCAATGCTAGGTATCACAATTTTTCTTCTCATATGAGAGATGGTTATCTTGGTATATACATATCTTCTTGAGTTTTTCTCTTCAACAAAATCTTCTATTTGTGTCCTATAATTTTTATATGAAGATTATTTGAATTCATGGATTTAGACTCTAGCATGGAGTTAGACAAGCCTAAGAAAGAGGAGGAATAGGGTTTAGTAGAGAGATAAAGAGGAAGAGGGGAAGTATACCATTCCTTATTATAGTAAAAAGTCCTTGTTATGATCAACATTGTGTGCAAAGTTAGAAGGCTTAGCTCATAGTGATGAGACCTGACACACGTGTTTGTGATGGCTTAGGTTTTCACAACTACAGTGGCTTCAACCCATGTGGAGGTGATGATCCTATCTTTCCATCGTAGTTTCTCACATGTTTTCTGATCAAGACTCGACCCTAGGATAGAAAAATTGTCTTTATTTAGTAGCCATGTCATATCATAGTCACTACCAACTACTGACAAAGAGGCAAGAGGATGTACATTTCTATTTGAGTACTTCAACCTTGAATTTATTCATAAGTTTCATAGCAAATGCATGACTAGGAAATATTCAACACTTTTGCAATTATTTATTGGAAAGTTTATATGATACTTGCTCCTAGATGAGAAAGCTTTCAATAGTTCAATCTCGTAGGCCATATTTAAAAAATGTGAATGATATTTTCTTTCCAATGGGATGTGAGGCTTGTCTTGCGAATAGAGCATATGAGACATCTACTATTATCTGAGCATATCTGTAATATTCTCACTCATGAAAATTGACTTCCCGCACACTGCGTAAACCTCGTGCAATGGTTATCTGTCATATTGGAATCACCGGCAGGGTAATCTGTGACCTGCACTCGAGAAATTGAGACCTCCGCATTGGCAAAGCAAGCCCGAGGGTTCAAATCCGAAATTCACACGTAAACACCCTCTTGGGAGGGGCAAAATGGATATTAATAAAGAAAAATTTTTCAAGATCTTTCCCCTTTTCCCTCGTACGCAGGAGATTCCCGAGAAGACCACAGGAACAAGGCCAAAGCCTTATCCCTTAGAAGCTGTGGAAATGGGCTTCAAGGGAAGGTTTTTAACCCCCGAGGTGGAGCCCGTGTGCACAAGGCCTTAAGCCTTGTACTTTAGAAGCTTCCAAAAGCTTCTGGGAAGCTGTTGCTCCCCACGAAATCACGTGAATAAAAGGTAAAGGTTGAGGAGGGGGGGAAGTTAACATCGAGACAGGGAGGGGATTTGTGATGTCATGGCGGCAGTTCGACGGCTGGTCGTGGTGGCGGCGGTTTCTGACAGCAGCGGCGACAGAATCTGGGCGTCCTCACGGCGGCTTTCTCCTAGCACGTCAGGCCTCCCTTCCTTCCTCAGCAACGGCGATGGCAGCAGCATTCGTCCTCTCCCTTCCTTCACACCTTAGAGGTGTATTTATAGGACAAGGGGGGGGAGAGAAGAGCTCCACCACGTGGCCCCCTGCATGGGTTCCCCCCTCCCCATGCAGCCCACGACTCCACCAAGCCCATCCCCCCACACTCCCTCTCCTCCAGCCGTGCATCGGCTGGGGAAAAGGGATAAATATATATAAAAATTTGCTTTATTAATATCCATTTTGCCCCTCCCAAGAGGGTGTTTACGTGTGAATTTCGGATTTGAACCCTCGGGCTTGCTTTGCCAATGCGGAGGTCTCAATTTCTCGAGTGCAGGTCACAGATTACCCTGTCGGTGATTCCAATATGACAGATAACCTTTGCACGAGGTTTACGCAGTGTGCGGGAAGTCAATTTTCATGAGTGAGAATATTACATTCTCTCCCCCTTAGAAGAATCGAGATGTCCTCATCTCGAGATAAACTGGGGATATTGAAGATTGAGAGAGCTTTCATCCATCCATGTAGCATCCTCTTCGGGATAATCTTTCCATTGGACGAGGCATTCTTTCAAGGTTCTAGATCTTAACTGTCTCTCCCTAACATCTAAAATCTTTTCCGGTCTTAGTTCAAGGACTCCTTGACTAGGCATTACAATTTGTTGGTCATCAAGTACATGATTAGGGTTGGGTACATATTTTTTTAAGAGACTAATATGGAATACATTGTGAACTTTTAGGTTATCCGGAAGTTGCAATTTATAAGCATTGGGTCCCAGGCATTTGAGGATTTTATACGGCCCACAATACCTTGGACTTAGCTTCTTGCATTCTCCTAGAGATAGAGAACTCCTTTTAGGGCGTACACGAATGAAGACCATGTCTCCTTCTCCGAAGACCCTCTCTTGGCGTTTCAAATCCGCATATGCCTTTTGTCTATCTTTGGCTGCTTGTATGTCTTGTCTTATTGACCTTATTTGGTCATCCATGTCCTCCAACATTTGTCTTGAAGCTTCAACTCTTAGGGTTGGATCAGAAAAGTTTAGGGGACTTCGACAATCATGACCATACAATGCCTGGAAAGGGGTCATTTGAATGCTGTGCTGGTAAGAAGCATTGTAAGCAAATTCTACTAACGGCAAGTACTGAATCCACCTCTTCGGTTCTCGACAGCAGTATGCCCTAAGCATATCCTCAATGATTTGATTCACTCGCTCTGTTTGTCCATCCGTTTGGGGATGATAGGCGGTGCTAAAACAGAGTTGAGTCCCAATAGCTTCAAAGATAGCTCTCCAGAAGTGTGAAGTGAAGAGAGAATCTCGATCGCTAATGATCCTTCTAGGTAACCCATGTAGCTTGAATATCTCCTTGATAAACAATCTTGCAATGTCGGAGGCTTTATAGTTTGTCTTTACTGGAATCAGGTGTGCAACCTTAGTAAGCATGTCAACTACAACCATAATGGAATTGTATCCTCCTTGAACTTGGGGTAAGCCTACCACAAAATCCATACTGATGAATTCCCATTTCATTTGGGGAATGTCAAGTGGTTGCAATTTTCCTGGCATCATGACATGTTCAGCCTTGATACGTTGGCAAGACAAACATTCAGTGACATATTTGAGAACGTTACCTTTGAGCCTCTCCCAATGGTAGCTCTTCCTAACTGCATTAAGAGTTTTTGCATAGCCAGGATGTCCTGCGAAAGGGGAATCATGAGCTTCCCATAATATCTTCTGCTTAAGTGACTGGCCAGTTGGTATCAGAGCCGACCAACAACGGAATTGTTTTTTTTTTTTTTTGAGATCTCAATAAAATGAAGTAAAGAAATTGTTGCTATCCAAACATTTCCTCATCTTCATTACTGTCTTGCAGAACTATCAAGCGTGGAACAAGTTTTTGGTGTTCCGGATCATGTTTATGACTGCAATGCATTCTCTGCATTATAGACAGAGAGTTGAAATGATGAACATCCTGGAGCAGATTTATAATCCATCACCTTTATATATAGAACGAAGATGGACTGGGTCTTCAGGAATCTACTATATAGCTGCCCACCCGTTCGCTTATCTACAAACCAACCTAAAGAGGATCAAGTGGTTGGAAGACTTGAAAGTCGTGAAGCTGTTCATTTTTGTGGAAGCTCACGTAAATTCGACTTTGCATATTCAAGGTCGGAGGGTTGAATTGAACTCATATGTATATGAGAAAGTAACCCGTGTAATCCCAGCCGACAGGATTAAGTTGTTGGGCCGCCATGAGAAGTATGGATTCCAGCGGAAAGGATATCCTGAACTTCCAATGAATTATCGATTCCTAAAGATCCATGACCCAAAACCTTAGTATTACACAGTTCCTGTAGACAAATGCAATACAACGTTGTTCTCCCCAAACTAAATGTAATGATTGGATTATCATCACACGAGATGTTGTATAAGGCTACGCCCATGTAAATATAAATAAGGACTTATTTTATCAATATCCGACTGTGCATCAGGGTTGTAAAAAAGAAAAAGGGTTAAGTAGCTTCATGATTTACGAGATAGCTGAACTAAAGATAAGCTAATGTCAATTATCATACAATAACGTTAAGAAAACTTTTACCCAGGCACAACCCCAGGTACAGGTTCCAAATTCGCCCCCTACATCAAGTACTGCTGTGATCCAGGAGAAGAAGTTCCTCCTCAAGCAGATAAAGCCACCCGAGTTTGACGGGAGAGGCAGATTCGTCCAGTCTGATGCTGAAATTTGGATTGAATCTATGGAGGACTACTTTGAAGCAGCTAGTACTGCGCCTACCAATCAGGCCATGCTCGCCAAATTAAAACTCACCGGCGAAGCTAGACTATGGTGGAAACAATGGTGCAGGGATCAAGGGACTTCAGAGGGGTCCGTCACCTGGGAGAAGTTAAAGAAAGCCGTGCAGGGGAGATATTTGCCACCTGCATATCGTACACAAAAAATGAATGAATTCTACAAGCTAAAACAGCTAGGACTCACCCTTGACGCATACTACTCTAAATTTGTCTCACTCTTAAAGTATGCGCCACAGATGGACACGACGCAGCAGGTGTCCAAATTTTGCGCGGGCTTAAATCCACCTGTAAATACCCGTCTCGAATCTATGCGACCGTCAGATCTTCAGGATGCACTCATTCGAGCGGCACCTATAATTCAGGAAGTGCAAGCTAGACCAAGGGGTAACAAGAATTGGTCTTATAGCGACCCGAACAGAGGAGCATTCAGAACCCAAGTGAAGAGAGTTCAAGGTCACAATTAGGGACAAAGGAAGAAAGCAAGGACAAATAACGTCAACAACTTTGTTCCTACTCATAGTAATGACCGAAACCTCCGATGTTTCCACTGCAACGAACTCGGTCACTTCAAAAGGCAATGTCCCAAGCTCAGCGAGGGACATTGTCAAGGTGCAGGCCGCGGTCAAGGAGCCGCCACCCGTGGAAGAGGAAGAACTGCCTGCATTACCAATAGGCAAAGATGTGAAGCAAAAGAAGAGGAAGATCCGACTATGGAAGCAGAATTTGAAAGAGCGACAGTCCATGCCGCTTTATACAAGAAGGGGCCGAATCGCCAGTTCTCGGTGATTCAAACACCGTCGGACTATCAAGGTAAAGGTTTCAAAACCTTGATTGATTGTGGCAGTACACATTCCTTTATCTCACCATCGTGTGCTAAAAGATTAGGAATAGCCACAGTAGAAGCACCTACCCTACTTGTGGAATTGGCAAACGGTCGTGAGGTAACTTGTACTAGGCAAACTGCTAAGGAAGAGTTCTTTCTGGGAGGAAAGAAAACCTCAGTCAAATTCAGAGTCATGAATTTAGGTATCCATGAGTGTCTACTCGGGATGGATTGGCTTAAGCCTAATGACGCCCACATCCACTGTGGAAAGGGTCAAGTTTCCTTTCGAAACTCTGAAAGAGAGTTTGTTACAACTCAAGGTGAGGCAGGAGTGCCAAGAATCCAGTTAGCCAAAGTATTGCGGATCATAAAAGGGGTTAGAAAAGGATTACCTGTTTACCTGATCAAACTCAACAAGTTAGATCAAAAGCAAGAGTCTCATGAGGGACCCTCTTGGCTAAAGGAATACGCTGACGTATTCCCTGAGGAATTGACTGAACTTCCACCTCCAAGAGAAGTTGATCATGAAATAAAGCTAATGCCTAGAGCTGCGCCAATTGCAAAGAGACCTTATAGAATGTCCATACCAGAAGCTATTGAGTTGAAGGAACAACTCAAGCAACTGTTAGATCAGGGTTACATCCGGTATCGACACTTGCCTTAGTATTGCATGAACTTCATTCACGATGTTGTTGTATCTAAGGGTCGCACTTATACTTTCGCAAATTTCATTTCATCAAGTTGCATTTAGGAATCATTGCATGGTCAACTGCCGAACAAACTAGCTTTGATAGGTTGAAGCAAAGTTTGGTATCAGCACCAATCCTAAAACTTCTAGACCACAGTAAGGAGTAGAGGTAGTAACTGATCATGAAAATTGACTTCCTGCACACTGCGTAAACCTCGTGCAAAGGTTATCTGTCATATTGGAATCACCGGCAGGGTAATCTGTGACCTGCACTCGAGAAATTGAGACCTCCGCATTGGCAAAGCAAACCCGAGGGTTCAAATCCGAAATTCACACGTAAACACCCTCTTGGGAGGGGCAAAATGGATATTAATAAAGAATTTTTTTTTATATATTTATCCCTTTTCCCCAGCCGATGCACGGCTGGAGGAGAGGGAGTGTGGGGGGATGGGCTTGGTGGAGTCGTGGGCTGCATGGGGAGGGGGGAACCCATGCAGGGGGCCACATGGTGGAGCTCTTCTCTCCCCCCCCCCCTTGTCCTATAAATACACCTCTAAGGTGTGAAGGAAGGGAGAGGACGAATGCTGCTGCCATCACCGTTGCTGAGGAAGGAAGGGAGGCCTGACGTGCTGGGAGAAAGCCGCCGTGAGGACGCCCAGATTTTGTCGCCGCTGCTGTCAGAAACCGCCGCCACCACGACCAGCCGTCGAACTGCCGCCATGACATCACAAATCCCCTCCCTGTCTCGACGTTAACTTCCCCCCTCCTCAACCTTTACCTTTTATTCACGTGATTTCGTGGGGAGCAACAGCTTCCCAAAAGCTTTTGGAAGCTTCTAAAGTACAAGGCTTAAGGCCTTGTGCACACGGGCTCCACCTTGGGGGTTAAAAACCTTCCCTTGAAGCCCATTTCCACAGCTTCTAAGGGATAAGGCTTTGGCCTTGTTTCTGCGGTCTTCTCGGGAATCTCCTGCGTACGAGGGAAAAGGGGAAAGATCTTGAAGCTGCTCACAACGGTTGGAGAAGACTCACCGATCGCGTAAGGGTAAAGGCAAACTGGAAGTCCGTAAGCACGCTAACGATGGCTCCCAAGAAGTCGCAAGGCGCGCCTGCGGGAGGTTCTTCTCCTAGCATTCACGTGGACATCTCCCCGAGCCCACAGACCCAAGTTTTTTCGATTGTGATTTCATACTAAAGTAATGCATTAAGCATGACAACTCCATGGATTAGGAAGCACCCATGCATGTTCAAACTCACCTAGCCTAGCTAAATGCAATTGGGAAAAATTGGTATTTTCAATATAAACGCAAATTGTCCATCCATCTTATGACCGTAATAGTAACTTGCCTTGTCGTGCATTTTCAAAGGAAAGCCACATATCGCCTAGGGTTAAAGAGGAAATTGTTAAGTGCATTGGTCATGAAGGAAAGGAGTATTTTTTGCAATAACTCCCTTCCTTATGATTCGCATGAGGGAATTGTTAACTTCTATTGCACGGCATGAAAAAGAACCCCGATCTTATAAGTTGCATGGGAAAAGATGCTTGCAAATGGATTAAATCGACACTTGCCTTAGTATTGCATGAACTTCATTCACGATGTTGTTGTATCTAAGGGTCGCACTTATACTTTCGCAAATTTCATTTCATCAAGTTGCATTTAGGAATGATTGCATGGCTTATAAAAGCATGAAATTCAAATACTTAGACAAAAGGTTGTAGGTGTTATTCCTTGATGTAAATCCTAGTAGGCCCTATGTAAGTTATTCTTCAAATTATCATGCCTTTTGACTTTAGCAAAAAGGGATAGGGCTATTGCGGATCTTATGGTGCATAGAAGTAATGAATTACATGTTTACATGTATTGTAACATTTTGCAACTATTTTTCTACTTTAGATCAAGTTTATCATCTCTAGGAAAGAATTGTCCTTGTCATAAGACAAGTAGGTCAATTTACCCAAGTCATTTGTGGTATCATGACTGTTAGGGTTTCGTATAGGCATAACTAGCCGATTCAATAAAAACCTCAAGTACTAGCTAGGGCTTGGCACGTTAGAAATGCAGCCAAGTATCGTACTTGGACGCCAAGTCGAAGCCCTCAAACCGAAAGGTTTGGACAACCACCTCTCTCAAGAGCCCCTATTCTTGGCTTCGTTGCCTAGCATCCAAGATCACTTCCCTCTTCATCTCCCTCTTAGCAAATGCATTAATGTATCTAGCCTTTCAAACATGGAGACCCTCCCATGGCAACCATGGAAGACACACAACTAAGGTTACAAGGCACCAAAATGTATGGATAAGGCTTGTTCTCCAACCATGAAATCGACCAGACATGTTTTCTTGCCATGAAAACTTACACCTAATCATAAGAAGCATCGGCATCATTCTCCTACCCACCTTCCCGGAATGTTGAGTCAATTGGATGCTCACGCAAATAATGATCTAAGGTTTCTACCCTAAGGATCATTCGACCTAATGCTAGAACTTGGATTGAGTTGGAATCCCTAGGACCGAACGTTGTCGGCCTAGTGCAGTTAGGATTGGGTTGAGTAAGAAGACACCCTAAACCCTACTTCTAGTCTAATCATAATTCCTTGACCAGAAAACACTGTTCAATGGGTGAAATGATCCCTTGGAATAGAGGCGACACTTGTGCAACAAGTTGCAACGTCGCATAGCCTTGTGATTTGATCACAAGAAAGTTTTGCCATTCCTTGGAATGAGGTTGGCAGGTTCTTGCGCAAGTTTAACTTGCAAGAGGATGAGTAGTCATCCTGTTACATCACCCTTATTGGGAAAATTTACCAAGTTAAGGGAAGTTAGGTATTTGCTTGGAAGCAAATGATCAATCAATAAATTAAAGCGACATGGTCGCCAAGGTTTACTGTTAATAAAACCTAAGGTATTGGTTAAGTTGGGTTAACAGGGTATGACCCTAACCTAAGGACCAAAGGGTGAACAAATAAATCCTTGGGGGATCTTGCCAAGTCGAAATTAATCCCAGATCGAATGCTGGATGCATTCGGAGAGAAGGATTCACTCCTTAATAGTTGGCCAAATAAACGACCACTGAAATTGATTGTGCTTGTAATAGTTTAGAAAGCATTGTTTGCCTTGTTTGCTCAAGGAACTAAAGGATGAAAAGATATCTAAATGCTTCAGGTTGAAGGCCTGAAGGGAGAGGCAGCTTCAGTTACCCCCGACTGCCTGCCTGACCCTAACCAAGGGGGTTGTTGACCGCGCCGGGAACGTGGACCGAACCCGCCGCGAGAGGTCTTTCCGTTGAGCTCTACTTGGAGCAGGAGGACGCTTGGGTGCCAGGGGGGGCTCTGGCCGTAAATCCCTCGCCTTCCGGGTCCTGCACAAGAGGCTAACGTGACTCGGGATTGGATCTCGAGGCCCGCATACTAGTCTACGGGCAGAAGCTTGGAATAGTGATCCCTAGCGGATTACTGGATAAGCCTTTGGGCAGATTATGGACAAGCCTACGGGCGGAACTCCTTGTATTTCAAAGATAAAATGATGAAATGATAATAAAGAAGTTGTTTGATATTGTTTTTCTATGTCACGTGATAAGATTACGTGAAGGAACCAGTGCCTAACAGGGTTAATTAAAGAAGCTGATTGTTATATGTCAAATTAATGTGTTAGATAATTACATAACTAAAACAAACCGAGGAAAGTGCGGAGGATGGACCATGGGTCCGTCCTACGGATGGGTGGTCCCGGTTAGCCGGGAACTTTTCTCAAAAATCTCGAAGATCAGCGGGATAATCATCATTATCAAAACAAATAATGAGAGCAATGACCGAGCCCCCCGATTTACGGAATAGGACTATGCCTATTGGTAGAGAGGTTGAGTTTTGCATCCCTCTCGTTTCCCATTCTCCTTGAACCAAGTGCAGCGTGAATCCGCTTCGGACCTGGCGTTTCTGCGTAAAGTAGTTCGCTCGGGTCTGACGCTAGTTGCTGCTAGCTAATGACCAAACAGGAAAACCCAAATTCAGGTCGATCCTAAGTGGGAACGGCCAGGATACTTCTGCTACGTGGCAGACACGGGAAGACCTAGATTGCAAAACCCGTAACATTCCAAGGGAGTGCCGGGCGGAGTTTTCTAGACATCCTTTCCGATGGACTGCTAAGACGTGTCCTGGATGATTCTAGTGGACACGTTACAATATCCTTTAAAATAGTACATATGAGATGTTGGAAAGTAGGTTGTTCATTGTTCAAGTTATATGGCACATGTGACAATGTAGAAAAGTAATTTCCATTCAGCAACAAATGTTGTCTTAGGTGGATCAATGTTGGAAAGTTGTACTTGATTATAACTAGAAAACCTATCTAGGAAGTTGGAAGATTCCTTGCTTGCTAGTCATTCATCATGTGATTTGTGCACAATGGTGAGAATAATGGCCTCATTTCATTGCAATTTAAATCTTTTTATAGTTCATATACTTGAAAATTACCATTTTTCTTGATTACTATGAAAATGGGAAATACCCGTTCCATATACTCAATCTACCCATAGTGAGGATTCATAGGATATGGTCTTTGTTTAAAGATCTTGGCATCAAGTTTTAATGGGATTGTATATGCCAACATTTGAGGCAGCATGCCCTTCAAGTTCAAGTAGCTCTCAAAAAACATGCAGTCGAGCATGTTACATTATTCTTTTAGTAGATTGATAAGATTTTTTCATCTTTTGCACTAAGATCTTGGATGACATAGATAGGTTTAGGGTGTTCCCCTAGATGAACAAAGTTTGCCTCTTTCACATTATTTGGGCACTAGGTAGTTGGCTCCCTAGGATGGCCTTCTCTCTTGACACCAAGCAAAACAATGACTCAATCTCCTTTCTTGTACTTTGTAAATCATTTGGGGAGATCTTGTGGTTTTCTCCTCCCAGAGAGATCAGTCATAAATATATGTATGTATCACGTGGGTTCAACATAAGGGATTTTAAAAATGCCATTTTCACAAATTTTTTATATACATAAGGGTCCCATATAAAAGTCACTTACAGATTAAATAGAAAAGGGTTATGTTTTATTAAGGGAAAATTTACATGTAAGGATATTTATAAATAGGCCTTGAATGCATGTGATATAGAGGGTATACATATAGTGAATTCCCTGAGGGTTTTCTCCACCTGGTGGAATTTCAATGGTGAAGTCCTCAATCCCATCTATCTTCAAGTTAGCATTCTATCTAGGTAGAGCATCAAACACAAGGGACTTTTAATCAATCCCTGATAGGAAATCTTGTGAAATGTAGGAAATGTTGCAATTTTTCCTGTGTGTGTATGCATGTATTCCCTATATAAAACTAGGGAATGAGATTCCCCACATCTAATAGTAGGGAATTAAAGGTCAATATAGACTATTTCCTACCTTCTTTTAAAATTTCCTATATAAGAGTATACATGAACATAATTCCCTACTTCTCCTTGTAGGGAAACATAGATCACTATGAAGATTTCCTATGTTCTCTCAAAATTCCCTATATAAAAGAATTATATAAGAATGACACTTCCTAATTGTAATAGTAGGGAACTTTAAGTACATAGAGAATTTTCTACCTTCTCTCAAAATTCAATGTATAGGAAATTATAAGAAATTCAAGCTTTAATCTAGCTCGTAAACACAATATAAAAATTAATGAAATTGAAAGTAACCATATGGAGGTGAACCTAGATTTTCTACCCCCCATACACACGCACACATGAACATGTTGCATGCACCTGTTTGCATGTATGCGTGCACACATACACACACGAACATGTGTGCACATGCATACACATGCACATAGATACACACACATGCAAGCCTCTTCACTTTTAGTCAAAAGGCCATATCTAAATATAGTTGTGGGCTTGTTTATCCTAGCACTAAATGTTGGAAATGACCACCATGTTGTAGAAAAAAGGAGGCCTCAAACCAAGTAGTTACATACTTATTTTGTGCAATATTACTCTCTTTTCTCTAACTTTTTTGGATGATGTAACCATTTAATGCACATGTTTTAATATTTCTTACAGACATAGGATATTGGATAATGGCACACATGGCAATGTTTGGATTAAAAACCTTATAGGTTTTCATGCACTCCTTGCATGAATTAGTCTACAAATCATGGTTAATTTAAGAACAATAGTAAATTACTCACCCTTGCAAGCTTGGACATGCCAATGTAAACATAATCTTGGTTTAGCACCCTATGAGCCTTGAATGAGAAACCATCAAGATTTTGAATAGTTATAGTGTTTCCACTAATGACTAAATGGTTGAAATGATCCAATTTTTTTGAGATATCCTATTACTCTTGTTAGGAGAAAATGTTGGTATTTGTATAACTTCTTTAAATGAGCAAGATGACACTTGCCTTTGAGTGCCATAGTGATAACATGTGTCCAAGAGTCGTAATCTTCCTTCAGTAGTTCTTAAAATAGTAGGACACATATGTTGTATATCTAGATAATTCAAAGACCTTGGGATCTCCTCGTAAGGCCCCTTATGGACCAACTTTTAGAGGTCCCTAGAGAGGAGGAGTTACACTCTTAAGTAATTCTTATAGAAAAATTCTCCAAATGAATTTAAGGGTGGCATTATAAGCTTGGGTGGGGCCCTAGCCATAGACAAAAACTTCACTTTTACTTCTTTATCACAACTCATTCTAGAGTGACGATGTTAGAAAACATCCATTTTGAGCTATGTCCATGTAATTCGTAAGGGACCTAACCATACAAATTAAGACAAAAGTGTTTGCCATTTGGATCAATACTCTAGAATAACTAAGGGTCATTTCATATTCATTCGGGGACAAATGTGTGCAACAAAGCTGTTAATTGAGGTTGCAATTATTCAATGGGGGATAGAACTATCATAGTGTTGCTAAATTTGACAAGCAGGAGGTGAGTGGATAGTTTTCTATAGTACACAAAAAGGAGTGGCTAGCCATTACCACCGATCAAATGCATGATGTAAGCATCCAAACAAATTTGAAATCAGGAGCACCCAAATCATGTTTGATCCGCCTTTCATTTCTTTTGGTTTATGCATTCTAAGGTGTTTGTTCATTTGGGCATTTATGAAATCTTCCTTTCCAATAATGTTCCTCAAGGTGATGAGGTCCACAAGTCAGCTTTGGCTCTTTACATCCATAACCTAGTATGTCTAGCCAACAGAGTGCCATTCCAAGTCTATTCATAACCTAGTACATCTATCCAAGATTAGACAAAGCACCATTCCAAGTCTATTCATAAATCACACTTGTTGTCTTGTGGGGGACTAAAATCTTTAAATCCAACTTACAATTATCAAAAGTACAATCCCAATATGGCGATGAGAATACATGTCATGCAATATAGTTATCAAAGATACCACAGATAAAATTGAATTACACCAATCAAAATACATCACAGAGAGAGAAAATGGATGTGTGTGAAATAGGAATAGAGTTTGATTCTAGTTATGGCGTGTGAGCTTTTGGACGACTTGTGCTTATGTGGTTTTCTGAAGCGTGCCTCAATTGCTTCAATATTATAGCGTTAGGAGATGAAAATGGATCCCATCGGGTTTCATGTGCTAATGAAGCCATGAAAGGTATTGGTGGTTATTGAAGGTAGATTATGTGCTCTCGGATCCAATTTAATTTTCTAGGAAGAAAGGACATGAGAAGTGGGCAATTTTGTTAGTATAGTTGCTCTTGATTTGCATACAATATATTCAACAATCAAATTTTTGCATGTTTTTACTGATATAGATAGCTGAGGCGTATATTTCTTATTTGAACCTTCAGCAATTTATCAACCTCTTGCCATTTGTATGGACAACTTAAAATTCAAATAAAGGTCTACCAGGATGGCTTTGAAAATGGAGACTAACTCAAACATGAAGGAAACAACGATGGAATGTTGTAGCATGGGAGTTTTTAAGTGTTGAGAGGTCAAAAGAAGGACTTGGATTAATGAAACCAAAAGAGGGAACATATTCCTTGGTGTTTCAAATTCTTAAGAGGTTGGATGCACAAAAACTATGGGCTATCATTATTTCCTTGGTGTTTCAACTACTTAAGAGGTTCGATGCACAACAACTATGCATTTGTAATGTGGGAATATAAGAAGAGGGATGCGCTTTTGAGGCACATAATGTGGAGGTTCAAAACTTTTTCAAGAAATGAGGTACCTAGCTCCTGAGATTGGCATGAGGGGTGACAACGCAAGTATGGACAACTTAAAATTCAAATATGTAGGTCAGCTAGGATGGCTTTTAATATGGAGACTAACTCGAACATAAAGGAAACAAATATTGATAGCATGTTGTAGCATGGGAGTTTTTAATAGTTGAGAGGTCAAAAGGACTTGGATTAATGAAACCAAAAGAGGGAACATATTCCTTGGTGTTTCAACTACTTAACAGGTTGGATGCACAACAACTATGGGCTATCATTATAAAGAATTGGGTGCCAACCTACCATACTTTAGTAGATTTGTGGTGGATAGGCCCAACATCTTGGGATATCCTAATAGCTAAAGCTATTATAGTCAAGATTATTGCCTTAGCAATGGCCCAACAATTGGGAAAGAAATCAAAATACAATGGAATCTGAATGTTGAGGAGTCTCTTGAGTTACAATGGAATCAAGATAATTGCCTTAGAAATTTCCCAACAATTACTCACACTTGACTTGTGGTGTGCCAATTGGAAGATGTAAGGTTGTGTCAGATGTTGGTGAAAGTTGCAAAATAATCCCAACAAAAATCGACAAACAACAACATGAGAGAAAAACCTCTTTATAGGATTTTCATATCATGAATGGTTTTAATTTCATCATACTATTTTCCCTAGTTGATGGCTTTCTAGATGTGAGATGTGACATGATTCAAACTTGCATCACATTCATTGATCATCGCATGAAAGATAAAATATATCATTATGTTTGTCCCTCAAGATTGTAATTAGTCCCCCTTGACTTGCTAGACCTCAAATCCTTGTAAGAACCCTATAATAAAGGTCTAGAGGGCATCTAGGCAAAGACTCACTCACCCGGTAGCTTGAACCTACACCACCATGATTGATCTCAATCACCTCCATAAGGTTTGAAGATAGAAATTGATTCCATTTGGTTTATAAAGTGTTGCGGTAGTAATTTCATACAAAAAGCAAGTAGGGTTGTAGCCATCGAAACTAGGACCGGTCTCAATGATTAATTCGCAAGTAGAAGAGGGTTGTTCTGAGGAAAATAGATTGGTACCAATGCATCTAAAGTCACATGGCAAGCTATGGATCTTCACAAAAGAGAAAACCACTATTCAAGAGGAATCCTGGATTGAGGGTGCTTTTGATTGGAAAGAAAATTTAAACCAAAATAGGTTACCTTATATTACTAGTTTGGACACTACTAATGGAAGAATTGCACTTGCTTGAGATGTTATGGCTTCTATTGCACGAATAAATTATTTGGCACTTAGGTAAGTAGCCTCGTCATCATCGTTTCACCCAACACATATGACATCTCCATAATACACAATAGGGAAAGTAATATGTATTAGTTTTAAATTTATTATTAGTACAATTGAGTTCATCCACAAGTTATAGAGGATCTAGTGGAGTTCTATATAGTGCAAAGAGGAGGCTAAAAACATTGAAAAGTATCCAAAGTTAATTTTATTTTCAAAATGCCTCCTCTTTTGCAACCACTCATCTGTTTCTGCTTTAATAATGGCATCTAGCAATGAACTTTGTCTTCTGAGTATAAGTCAACTTTATAATGTACATACCAATCTCCTCTATAAAAACTTCTGTGTTGTCTTTCTCAAAGCTCCTCAAATCTAAGAGAGGACTTGAGATCATTACTTTGTTACAAAAAACACTAAGCGTATGTTCACCAAAATTAATGACATGATTCATGAGATTGTGAGGAGCCACTTGCATTTTATAGTTGGAATTTCATGACACTGATGATGATGACTCTGATTACAAGCTACTTGCCTATTTTTAGAATCTCCAAAGGGTGAAGACTCTTCTTTTTAGCATGTGCAATGTAAAAGAAGAAACATCAAAATCCAATATACAATTACATTGTGTAAGCATGTAGGTATCAAACATTGATCCATTATATAAATGTAATCTTTTACCAAGAAACACCAAAATCTAATTTTCATTATTGGTGAGCTTGATGAGAGTAATATTACTTTTATATTTGATCCAAGAGGACTGCTACACAAATGTTTGCGGACCATGGGGAAGGACTAAATACGTCACGTGCTTTTGCATGGCTAAGAGATTAGCAGCTATGAGATTATGGTGGATTTTATTTCAACCCGATAAAGACATATTCCAATGTCAAATGGACTTGGTGGCATAACTGCATATGTACATATGCAAGATGATGCATCCTTTATTAAGTTCTAATAATAGAATGAAAAAGGGGGAGACATTATGTATTTCATTAAATTATTAAGGGGTTTAATGTGCTTTTAGGATGCATGCGTAGGGTTGGTAGCAACATTCATTTTGCCGCCATTTTGAGGGAGACGTGTTATAACTCAACCAATATTGAGAGAGAGAGAGAGAGAGGTTTCTTTGAGTTATGGTATCGTCACTATTCATCTGCCTATCCTCTAATCCTCTCACTTTGTTGTCGTTATTCATCTACAATACTGCCTGTGGCTTCTATAGAGGAGGGGGCTTTCGAGGTCGTTAGTCCAGGAGCAGCTGGTGCAGGTAGGCAACCATCGATTAATTTCTGAGATAGCTAGTGTTCATCACCTACATCGCCTCCTTTCCACACCCGACAGGATGGGGCCTACATCTTCATTCTTGATTGCAGAAATAGTGTCTACTCGTCGCATGACATCTTGTTCAGAAATCAAACACGATCAGACAGCTTCATACATTCAACCGCCGCGAAACTAGGCGCTTACTCTTCAGCTCGATTAAGCAGGCCCAAGGGGCCGCCACGGCTGACGGGCACGAACTCTAGCTGAAGGCGGTACGCCTTCCGAGGCATACCAGCGCGGGGCGGCTAGCAGGGGGCCCCTCTCCACCCAGTCACGCTTGCCGTCGGCGCAGGGCGCACCTTCCCAGTCGCACTTGCCATCGGCGCAGGGCGCAAAGGTGCGCACCATATTCTTGGCGCCGTCATAGAAGCTGCCCGTGTGCGTGAGGGTGCCGTCGGAGGTCCAGGTGCCCGAGCCCCTTGGGCCTGTTTGATCGAGTGGTGCTTTACGCTAGTTTCGCGGCGGTTGAATGTCAGCTACACATCATATAGCAAACCTTACTAAAAAGAACAAGCTGGATCTCCCACAGCGTGCAGGTATCCAGCAACACGTCATCCTTTTGACATCAATATATAAGCATCTATTCAAAGATTCAATATTAAAGATTCAGATGAGAAGCGATGTACGATGGGAATCAATATCGTCAAAGTATATCTAGTTGGATTAGAAGAGGACGCGGAAGATGGACCGTGGGAAGGTGGAGCTGCGTCGGATCGAGAATGAGACTGTGTGCAACGTCGTGACCTTTAGCAAGCGCACGTAGAGCCGGACTGTTCAAGAAGGCCAAGGAACTGATCGCCATTCTGTGTGACACTGAGGTATATCTCTCTCTCTCTCTCTCTCTCTCTCTCTCTCTCTCTCACCTGTCCCCCCTCCCTCCCCTCCCTTAATTCATACTAGAATGAATACTTGTAAATAAGTCTTGCGATATGTTTTGATTTGTAGTAGGTTGCTAGGAGTACTTTCATGGTCATGGTCATCATCTACAAGTAAAGCACAACTATACCAAACATACCAATTAAACATAGGAAACAACTATAACCTAGAGAGGGGTCAATATCATTTTCACTAAGAATATTGTGTAAATTTCACTTGGATTTATAAACCTAATTGTAGTTTCTAAGCTCTTAAATGTATGAAAGTTTTGGTGGGATGCTTTGTAAGGAAATTATTGTCTTTTTGCTGATCAAGCTAGTACAAGCATGAGGCCTCTTTCACACATGCATGTATATTTTCTCTATCTTCATGTGCCTCTTTCTCTATTTATGTATTTCCTATCTATCTACCTAGCTATCTTAAGTACTATGGCACAAGGCACATCTCACTTACAAGTCACTTAGTGTTGGGTGAGGGATCTATCATATCATGAAGCTCCTAATAGCATAAGAGGTATTGTGAACCAATAAAACATGATGTCACATATATAAAGTTATGCTTGAGATTGCCGTGAGTAACTAGATTTACTCTTTCTAGGGTTGTAAAAAATCCTAGTATCATTGTTAGTGTGGTTCTTTCCACAAGTTCTTTTTCAATAGGGGTCTTTACATTTGGCTTTTGGTGGTTTCCTTCATTGTAGACTTGAGATTTTAGTAGCTTCTTGTATATCCATCTTGTTAGAGACCTAATTTTATGCATCCTTCATCAATCCACTTTGTGTCTTTCTTGATTTTATGTAAATCTTTCATGGGATACTCTTCTTTTGTTCATATGGTGTCTACTCCTGGGTTACTAACTCTTCACATTCCTTACTTATCTATATCATAAGTCAAGTTTTCCTCATCAAGTTTTCTATTTTGTGGAGTTTCCTAAACAATTCCACTTTTCTTGCATCTAATAATATGAGATACACTCTCGTTGAGATGTATCAACTTACTTGTATGTTTGGTATAGTTGTGCTTTACTTGTAGATGATGGTCATGGTCTTCATGGTTAGTTATCACATAAAATAATGTTGACTTGTCCTCAAATTCAATGCTTGTCAGTATTTTACATTTCCTAGTGCTAAGTAAAATTGGCCCCCATATGGATTGATCTTTGTGTTTCTGACCATATCTCTAGTTTTCCTAGTCTAGTCCAATATGAATATGTCATTTCATAATTGTGGATAAAGAAGATTGTAAAACCACAGGCAGAAGGGATAACTGTTGTGACGGACTACTAAGTGCTTATAGTTCTTGAGAATCTTTATTTTTCTTAAGCCTAAATCACATATTCAATGTGCCTTCATATATGAATCAGTTCGTACACTTATGTGCTTTAAGTTCATACACTTATTGAGAAGTATTTATCTTTTCTAAAGTATAAATCAACTTTTCTATATGTTTTAGCATATCAATCTTCCACCTTTGATATGTAACTTTAATATATAGATTGATTATTTTTTATTTATGTCTATGTTTCGGGAAGCCATAATGAATAATTTAAGGAGATGTCAATGCAATTATAAGTGTAGTCATTCAACCCTTGGTTATCAGAATGTTACTAGACAAACTTACTATGCACACAGTCTCAAGGATATGAATGGGATAATACATTCATCAGTTCTGGCTCATCAAGAAGGTCAAAATTCTACTAACAATGATGTTCCTATGAGTGAAGATAGCCCTCCTATGGATCAACCATCATCTCACTCTTTGCCTAGATGCAGGCGTTTGTGGTGTACATGCAAAACATATTGTGGAGGTGGACGTACGGTTCCTCACTCAACATATGCAAGACACATGAAAATTGAGGAAAGATTTAAGAGTCTCACTACTAATCTTGGTTTACGTGACTCTCAAGGACTACCACAAGATGACATTCTACTAGAGCATAATGACATGGGAGATGAGGTCCATAATGACCCATCAGATGAGATTGACAATTTAGACAAAAGGGAAGATAATGAGGTGGAACCACAACATGAAGCGTTCGATATGGATGATGTTGAACCTTTTTTATTTGACAAAATCGTTCAAAGAATAATTCAATTGCAAGCACTTTGGGATGAGCATCAAGCTTCAATTGAGTTTCAAGATAAAATGCTTAAAATTCTTTTTGGTGATATGGTCAATTCTAATCCCCCCCAAGCACATATGGACAATATATATATGCCAAGCTTGGCCAAACTACTAGTGCAAATGCCTAACACATGGGATGGAGACTTGAATGGTATAAATATTCCTACTTGTTGGGAGAAACTTGGTATCATGTTCACACGGCTAGGTATGGTTAACTCCCAACGTTACAGGGTATGCCAAGGAAGTGAGAGCTCTATTCACGCACCATTGCTTTATCAGCCAAGCAAGGAGGATAACTACATTAGAGACACAATTGAATGCTTGTGTAACACCAGAAAAGGAGGAAGGAAGAAGTTAAAGCGTGACTGTTCACAATGTTGTGAAAAGTGTTCCAAGTGTTCTCTATCGAGAAAAGATATGCTCTCTTTTGACTATGTCTCCATTAGAGAAAATTTGCGTCTACTAACTAGAAGTAGAATTCTATGCCATGAATTGTTGGAAATGTGGAGAAATAAAAACAAATGGTTAATATAGGAGAATACACTTTGTGATTCTACAATAAATGAGTTTTGGGATGGTACAAAATGCAAAAGTGTAAATGATTTTTGGAATCCTGAATCATACTTTGAGCTTCCATTGATATGTAATAACATGCATTGCAAACAAGTCTATATAGCTTGGCCTTCTGCCCAAAGGTCACCATTGCTTGATCATTCATGGGATGATATTGAGAGTGCCTACAAGTTTATCTGCAAATCATGTCGAACTCACATACATGGGTACAAAAGGATTTGTAAGGTACACTTTATTATCATGCTCATCTTTTTAATTAATATAAATGAAATTTGATATAGGTTACTAAAATATGGTGTGTTTTGTGATAAATAGGGTGATCCACGCAATTTCGCCTTGTTATTACATTGGGATGGATTCCAAGCCTCAAAGACAACCCAGAAGAATTGTGGAGTTGTTGAAATCAAAATTCTCAATGTTGGAAAGAGCTCCTTTATTGGAGTTATACCGGTTTTATTTATTCGATTTAGTTGCAAAAAAGTTATTGGAAGCTCTAGTAAACTCTTTCACATATTCATGCAGCCATTGATAGATGAATTAGAAAGTCTATTTGTTGATGGATTTGAAGTAGACTTCAATTATCCAGTCACACAGATTGTTGAGCATGAAAATTCTCTTAGTCGAAGATTCATTGCACGTGCTATGCTAATGATGGTAACTGGAGACCATCCAGCTCAGTGCAAGATTGGATCTTTCAAAGATGGTGGTCAATCGTTTTGTCGTAGAGACAAAGCAATAGCCACTTTGGAGGGTGAGGGCTCAGGACGTTACTTGTATGATCAAAATAGATTCCAGTTGAGATATAGACCAATTAAAAGATCAACCAATGAAAGGCTTAGTTCTTTGACTATGGCAGAGCGAGCCCTCACCCAAGCAGAAAGAGAAGAGATTTTGAAAGATGCGGGACTTTTTGGTAGATCATGCTTGTGGAGACTATATGAACTCTATGGCTTTGATTTATCCCTGGACCTTGTATATGATTGCATGCATATTTTGGCTCTAAATTTGTTCTCAAAATATATATGTGCTCTAATAAGGACTATGGATAATAGGATGAAAGTAAAAATTGATGAGACAACACATCATGTCACTAAAGTGACACCATACTCTATTCGTTATGGTCACTGGCCAAGATATCCTAGTAAGTATTGTGAGAGCTACAAGGCTGAGGAAAATCAAAGGTGGATTCAATGGTGTTTGCCTTATGTACTATGTGAGATTGAAGGTATTTCGAAGGTATTCTATGACCTAGGATTGATTCTGATAGACATTGCTCATGCTTTTTACAACTACACTCGTGACCCTGGTTGGTCTAGAGAAAATATAGACACTTTGAGAGAATTTCTTGGTTCATGGAGAGCAAGCTCTGAGGAGCTCTTAAGATCAAACTCGGCTCCTTTGGAACATGTTGCAGGTATAAATATTTTTTATTTTCTTAGTTTCTTTATTTATATAGCAATTATATTTCACTTTAATCGTGTATACTTTCTTGTCTTACTAAATGTAGGTTTTGGAGAATTCTTGGATGTCATTATTCGACATGGTAGTCATGATGCTTTATGGTGTTATATTTATGAGCATATGGTCTCAGTATATGTCAATATCAAGATAAATAACAAAGATAATGAGATTTCTTATGCAAACTACCAAAGATGCAGATTCTTTACATGGATATTTATGCATATTACAAAAGACCAACATGACAGACTTATGCCGTATCAAAGGATGACAAGAGAACTCCACAAAGCTTTACTACCACCTGATGGATACTTAGTGGATTCTAATAAGTACGATGAATGTCCAGAATGGCATGCATCAGGTCTCATGCATGTATCATGTGTGGAGAAAGTAAAAGAAATATGGAGTTTTCTAGAAAAGGCTAATGATTGTGCATGCAAAAGAGTAGCTCTAACAAAGGGAATAACCATAGGAGCAAAGAAGTTAAGACGCAAGGATGCAACTAATGAAGAAAAGAGATATGTTCATCATAGCTTCAACATAGAGGTGGAAACAGTGACAGAATATAAAAAGGTTTTTCTAAAGGGAGAAGTTTATAAAGTGGGAGATAAAGTGGTGGTAAGATGCGATGAAGACTCTAGAGTGGACATAGATGTTGGCCATTGGAAAGCATGCATATCATCATTTTTTTCGTTAGAATGCAATGGTGAAGTGAAACTCTTTTTTGGAGCTTATTACTACAGACAATGTATTGTGGTTGAAAGTGGCCATGAAAGTCTAGTTGTGGATACCACTACAGGTATGAGTGTCTTGCAAAATGGTTTTGTTCCATTTTCATGGGATTGTATTAGACCAATACAATCATTGTTACACAAATTTATTCCACTTCAACATGGAAACAATATCATCGCATATGAGACAAAAGATTTGAGACCAAGGTCATGTTTGATTAAGATAGGTTGTATCGGTTGCATTCCTCCTTGGCTAGAGGAAAATGATGTTGTCTATATGAAGTTTCATCTAGATGCTTTATGTGAGCCAAATGACCTCAAATGTGCCGTTATAAGAGCAGTACACTATGACATGAAGCAAGTAAAAGTGGGTTGGCAAACTAATGTACACTTGCAAGAAAATATTTGAAAAGTGAGAATAGAGGATCAAGATTGGAAGGATTGGTGGCTATGTGTATCCACGAAAAAGAAATGGAAAGTACTCAAAACAAAAGTAATTGCAATTGACAATAAAAGAAAGATTGTACCTACCATGTGGGATTCGCATGAGCATGAGGCAACAATGTTATGATGGTATGTTTATTGAAGTCTTTTGTTTTGTATTGCTTAATGTAATTTACATTTTCAAACATTATGACGGTATGTTTATTGAAGTCTTTTGTTTTGTATTGCTTAATGTAATTTACATTTTCAAACATGCATTGCAAACACTTTCTTATTGTTACCATGCCTATATAGGTTTGCCATGTCGACTTCTAATCTAGAGATGATGGCTCTTTTGAAAAAAATGATGAATGAAGATCCCAAACTACTTGGGCTTGTGGATTTAGTTTGTGGAAGAAGTGAAAGGTAACTAACTCTAATAACTAAATTTATACCTAATTTTATTACTAATTCATGTGTTCTAATCCAAGTGCTAAGAAATTAAGTGATTTAGTTTGATATAGCACTTCTTTTTAAAAAATACAAGTCTCTTATGTTTCTAAACTTTGGTTTATTATGTGTACATAAAGGTAACAAAATCACAAATGATGGTACAAGAGATAATGAAACAATGAAAGCTAAGGAGGTCATTAGCCCTAATGTCTCTTCAAATCACGATACAGGTATATGTCTTTATTTCTACTAAACATTGAAAATTAAAATTTGTACATATATTACAGCTTGCTTTATTAGGTGATTCATTTTGAGATTAACTAGCTTTAATTAGTCTCTTTGCCTAATTTAAAATGTTCATAGTTATTCATATTTTTAAACTTTGGGTAATTGTGTGTATATATATAAACATAGATAAAAGAACAACAAAAGGTGGGAAAAGAGGTAATGTAAGAAAGGGAGATCACGAGGTTACTTGCGATAATGTTTCTTCAAGTCAAGATGCAGGTACCAACTTTAAGGATCAAAAACTTGTACAAATTTGGTGACCCAAATTGATACAAAATATCTAATTACTTTCTTTTGTGTTATTGAAAATTTTCATAACCTTTTATTATCGTGAGCTTTGGTTAACTCTATGTATATATAGGTAAACAAGTTACTAAAGATGACACAAGAGACAATGCAAGAAAGGAAGACATTGAGATTGCTTGCCTTAACACTTATTCAAGCCCAGAATCAGGTATTACGAGCTTTCTTATGTTGATAATGAGTCATTTTTTGAAATGGTTATACTAACTAATGATATTTGATCACTTGAGTATCAATAGGAGTGATACGCATACCATCATATGATGATATCTATCGGCCACCCATGTTGAAATTTAGAGAAGAGGGTAGACTTTATGGAAAAAAACTCTTGGCTGAATACTTTAAAAGTCAACACACTCTCATGCTCGAAAATTATCATCGAGTACATAGGTGGTTTGAATCCTTAAACCCAAATGATCTACGTTATAAAAATGTGGATAAAGAGTATATCATGAAAATCATATCAGAGAATCACCATGAGATTTTACCATTGAAGTTTATTGGATGTGAGTACATATGGAGAGAGAATGACATATATGAGTGGTGGAAGGGTACAAAGCAAGATGAAAGAAAGTATTTGAAGAAAAAAGATATTTTAAAGAAGGTAAGTTGATTGTGAAATTTTTTATTGGCTTTCCTAATATTTGAGGTGTAGATTCTTAGTTATTGAACTATTAATCTTATGACATATAGAGAGAATTATCAGCATCTCTTGGAGTGGATGATGTAGATAAGCTTCAAAATGTATCAAATGACATAACATCATCAATGGTAAGATGATATGATTTATATGTTTGATATCATAAGTGTAGGATTGGTTATTTTTCTCCTATACTCATTTAGGGGTGTCTATTGATGGCAGAGTGAACCATATGTTGCTACTATTGATTCTAATCAACTTGATGTATACATTCCTAGCATGGATGATATTGCAAATGAACAAGGTTTGAAAAAGGTATCTTATAATCTTATATGCTTATCATTTTTGTACTTGATTCCATATATTTTGGAGACATTTGATATATACACATGATCTTATTTTGTTGATGTAGCATCTTGAAGAAAGTAGCTCCTTTGAAGGACAACAATACAAGCAAACCGATTTATCATTGCAAGTAATGCTTTTAAGTTCATATCAAATAACTTTCTTTGAGAATGTCTCTTATATAGATACTTATACATTAACTTTCATTTCCCATAGATGAATATGTTCGTGGAGGAAGAAAAGAGCTTTGAAGAATTTCAATGTTATACATCCGATGAGGTTCTTTGCTTTATATTAAATTTAAGATTGACCATATGATTCATGTTCTTAACAATATCTTATCCTTTATATGCTTAAAATGTAGGATGTTGAAAATGAAGATGAGACACTTGATATGGAAAATTGTGCCAGTTTTTCAAAGTTATTGTTACATGTTTAGACAAAATAATGTACTCAACTAAACGTCAAGAAACTCTGGAACAAAGTATCCATAGTTCAAGCAATGATAAGGTATGTAATCTTTTTTTCTATATAAATTTTTTAAATGTGATTACTAATTTTAGTTTTGAATGTAGGCTAATCTAGATGATGACATTAATGAAACATCTCGAAAAAGTAAAAGAAAGAGGAAGGTATTTGATATATGTTTGTGAGAGAACAATAGCGTCATAGTTTAGTGAATAACTAAAGATATGATTTATTACATAACTATTTATTTTACATGTTGACTAGCCAAGTGAGAAGATGAAGGATCTTTTGCAACAAAGGAGCATGAAACAAGGTACCAATATCAACGAAAAAGAACCAAAGGTGCTAGATGTAAATGTTTATATTTTTGTTTATGTCATGCATGAAAAGCATAATCTAATTTTTTTATTTTATTTGAATTAGGAATTTAAAGATCTCCCAAACCAAGGCATTGAGATTAACATTTCAAATGATGCTTAAAGGGTAGATTTATAGTTTATATATATATATATAATAGTCATGTAGTTAAATTTATGGCTTTTCATATTATAATTTGTGTCATTTAATTATCTATACATAGTATAATAAGTTACTTATTCTCTTTTTGTTATTCAATGCAGGTTAATATGACAAAAGAGAACATGGAAACCATACTTTTGAAGTATCTTGGTGTGCCTACAATTCATGATATGTACTTTTCTTTAAAGAGTACATACATGAATCTCAAAAAGATTGAAGCTAGCTTTAGAGTCTTGATTAAGGATACAAAGAAGCCAACAAGTGATGATATGATTAAGGAAATTATTTATTGGCTACTAAGAAATGGCAAAGTTGTATTAAACAAAATTAGCAATGTGCTTAGTCTAGATGTGGTGGAAGTTTTAGCATAACTTCTACTTTGAGTTAAGAATTTATTGCTTTTCAACATATTGGAGATTTGAGGGATTACTCAAACATTTTTTACTTTGCAACATATTGGAGATTTAAGGGATAAAACAATCAAGACACACATGTTGCTTAATTAGTTTTTTGTTCTATGCTCCTTTAAAAGTATTTTCATTTTTCTTTTGGTTGCTAGAAGTAGATGTTGATGTCTTAATTTGTTTAATCTATTTTGATCATTAGATGTATGTTATTGATCCTTACTTAGAAATGATGACATTCTCTATATAATTTTCTAGTTAAAAATTTGTTGTGTAATTTCTTATTTGATATTAGCATGCCTAAGAGTAAGGGAAAAGTAGATAAAGTGATAAGGAAAAAAGAGAATTCACACACGGAATTCCCTAGTTGAAAGTACATATAAGTAGGAAATGTAAAAAATAGGAAAAATGAGAGATTTCCTAGTGAGAGTACCTAGGGAATCACCTCTAGAATTTTTTTCCTATATATCGAATATTTCCTATATAGGAACTATTCCCTACATAGAAAATTTTGTATTTTTCTATGTAGGAAATATTTCCTACTTCCTATGTAGGAAATATTTCCTACATAGGAAAGGTCTTACGTGATTCCGTACTTATTATCACTAGGAAATGTCCCATTTTCCCTAGTTTTTACTTTTCCCACTTATATGTATTTTCAACTAGGGAATTCCATGGGGAATTCTCTTTTTTTCCTATATGGGGATCGATTGAAAGTTCCTTGTGAAAGGCTATACCAACTTTACTATTAGCTATTAGTTCTTTGAAGATGGGAATCATATTAGCTAGTTGATATCCCCTTTTCTCATAATCAAGTATTTGTAAGTTCTACAACCATTCCAACTCTATATGAGTCTAACTACATGTGCATCTATAAGCAAAAATGAGAAGAATTGGGATCCACTAAGATTTAAACTATTTTTCGATCATTGATTTTTTATTTCATCTTCATTTTCATCATTTCTAAGTCCTCCACCCTTTGATTTGCTTTCCTTCCCTATGTTTACACCTTGTTCTTATAGTATGGAGATAGAGGTTGCTATGGTATTGAAACATGACTTGATGGAGGTTTTGTTCATTACTAATTGGGGTTGTTGAGTAACTCATCGCAAGTGGGGAGACTCAAAAACATGGCCACCCACTACAAGGGTATACACATATATCGACGCTAAGTAGCGACGTTTTTTTTCAGCGTTGTCGTATTGCTGCGCATTCGAGGTGTGAAATTCACCCAAAAGTTGTGTGTGGGAGTTGATATTTTGTACATACTTAGTTTTTATGTTTGCATCTTTATTCTGCGTGGTAATATAGTAAAGAGGGGTCTTTTACTATCTTTTCTTTCAGCTGGGGTTGCACCTGATAGGTCCTCCTTCAATAATGGTGGGCATGAAGGGATGCTTTCAGCCTATGTTGAGCAGGGCTAAGGAGAGAAGGCTTTACAACTTTATGGGCACATGTAGGTTGAAGGTCTTAACCCATTGGAGTAGACAATTGTCATTGCACTCCAAGCATGTGCAATCCAAGAAGAGAAGGACCGAATAACTCAAATAAAGTTTTTGGAAATTGGACAAGCGTTACATGTTGATGCCCTTCAGAAAGGATTCACATCAGACATTTATGTTTATAGTACCCTGGTGTCTATGTATAGCAAATGTGGGAGCATTGTAGAAGCAAAGAATGTGTTTGATGGGTTGTCTGAGCACACTGTTGTGTTATGGAATGCTTTGTTTTCTGCCTATCTAGAGGTCAGTCAAGAAGATAAAGTTTTGTAAGTGGACTTCAAAATGAAAGCTGAAGATGTGATTTGAATGATATCACAATTTTATCTGCAGTAGTAGCTTACAGTACCACTGGAAGTGTGGAGATGTGCAAATAGCTTCATTTTTAAATTGCTTTGCGAGTTATGATCTGCTTCCTGAGTTTGGAATGGCACTTATCTGCAGGTATGGTGACTATTCATGTATGGTTGATGCTCAAGCCCTCTTCAATGGAATGCTCGAATGGGAGAAGGCCGCTTTTCTGGTTTTAAAAAAAAGAGGTTGCTTTTCTGAGCAGAATATATAGCACTGGGGAAGAGGACAAAGGGGATGTGAGAAAGAAAAAGCAAGAAGGGAGAAAGAAAAAGCAAGAAGGACTATTTTTGAAAAGAGGAGTTTTGGGGGGAAAAAGCAGAATTCGGAATGAAAGCAGAATGGGGGAGTTCCATGTTTTTTTTTCTGTTCCCAGGAAAGAATGGTACTGGGGGAATTCTGAGAAGAGAAGAGGAAGCAATTAGTTGCTTTGTCATTGGTAAAAGGCCAATGATGTGATGTTTTTGTGATCACTCTCTTTGGCGGATCCATGAGTCTTGTCTTGGTTCCTCTCTCCGTGATTCCTTTTCGAGTATTGGACACAGCGACTATCGAAGCGAGAATTGGAAGCCTTCGCTTGGGAGTCTCCCAGAGGTGGCCGCCTGGATGTGCAGGATTCAGAGCAAGACAATGACGATGAGGACATGTTCAAAGGGCGGTTCTACATCGTTACCCGCATGCTGACAGAGGTCGAAATGTGCTCTCCTGTGGAAGAAAGCAAGGGTATTGCCACCATCATCAAGGCTCCCAGGATCAACACCCAGCCAGTTCAACCCACTACTTCAAATCCTCCTAGTGATGCTTCACACACTGGGGATCAGTCAAAAACTTGTCAAAGCAGCTCAACTGGTACTGTTCCTGCTAAAATAGATGCTATCAGTTCGCAAAGCATTCCAATGCCTCAGAAAATAGCCAGAAGCTGTGCACAAACAGGTGAAAGTGATGCAATCAGTGCTGTCGAAGACTGAATCACAGCAATTTCTGATGCATTGTGTGGTAAAATTAATGTAATTGCATACCAAAGTACTGCAATTCCTACTGCAGGAGGTGTTCTAAGTGCCACACTTGCGAGGGAGATTCAAGAATTGAGAGAGACAGTGTACCCTGACATAGAGATTAGAGTTTCCCTTGTGGGACATCAGGAGAACCCAGATGGTGAAACTAGTGCTAAGACAAGCTCTAACACCAAGCCCATTGACATAGTAAATGTACGGACAACGAAATTCAATCTCCAGCTTGAGGAGAATGTAGGAATCACAGTGGATTCTTTGCCTGATTGCAAGAGTCCACTGAGAAAAAGTACTACTAACAGTAGGAACAGACCAAGAACAAGGAGCGTTACAGACAATGATTTTACAGAGTTGAAAGGTTGCATAGATTTGGGCTTTGTGTTCACACAGGATGATATCCCTAGGCCTTGCAGTCGAGATCCAGATGTTAAATCCCCACAGCAGTTAGTGGGGATTGCATAACCTGGAGCACAGTGTCTCTGAAAAATTCTGCCTCCATTGCAGAAGTGCATGCATCCATAGAGCTCACAGTCAAGATCCTGAATGCCAGCACCTTAAACTTCTTCTCATGGCTGTCTGGAGGTTGGCGGATACCCTCTCCAGACACTTGGTTCAAGACATCCACATGTGTAGCTTAAAGAAACAGACTAGAACCAATGGTGCTTGAATTCAATAGCTCTTCAGGTTGAGAACAACAAGTTTATTGAACATATGCATATTAAATCAACAATCTTTGCATTCAATATGAAGAGTTTGGAGTTTACTATTGCATAGCCTTATCTCACTTGATTAATCTTCTATCTTGGAATTTCTCAAGAACCTTTGTGGTCGCGACTTTTCTTTCGAAAACATTTCGACATCTTTGGTGAACCCGACGTGAAAGCGTCGCAAAAATTTCAGGATGGGAGATACTTCAGCATCCATTTCAGCCTCTTCTACAATTCCAGCTGCGTCCTCTACTTCAGCTCCATCATTGACTGCTGCGTCAAGTACTTCAACAGATTATCTAAAGCAGATTTTGTAGAATATGTCCATGTATATGCAGCTTTAAAATCAGCTGACACAATTGTATATGCAGCAACAACAGCAATTGCATCAACAACAGCTGTCTCAGCAAAGGCAACTATATTCAGAGCAGGAGAATGCAATTAGTGCGACTAAGGCGATTGAACAGTTGAGAATGAGAAGAAGCTATTTGATGGCCGTAATGTTTCAGCATATTTGAAGACATATGAGATCAAGATGGGGTTTTTTGGAGTTCGAGCTGGACTTATGAGTAAGTATTTCCTTCGTCTTGTCACACCTGCCTTGAGGGCAAAAGTGATTGATCTTTTTATTCAAAATTCGCATTGGCAAGATTTTAAGAAAGCCCTGAAAGAAGAGTATTTCCTTGAGGACTTTGGGATGGCTACACGGCGATCATTCCGAGAGTGGGTCTACATGCCAAACAAAGGTCTAGCTGCTTCAGAGTTGATTCGAGAATTTGAAGAGAGGTATAGTCAGCTTGATGCCATTAAACAAAGAGCATTGGATGTTGAGAAAGTTGAGCTTTTCTTGCAAGCTGCAGATCCTGCTCTTCAGGAAGAATTAGGATAACTTCTTGAGGATCGCACAAAGCCTATGGGTCTTAAAATGGATTGGCAAGATGCCCAGGATGCAGTCTCGACTTTGACCAAGAGGAGGATATGGAAGACCCGTCTACAGAATGGTTCTATGACATCGACAATGTCTTCTGCTCCTATGCCTGCTTCTATCCCTGTTATTTCTTCTCCTCCTCAGCCAGTCTCTTGGCCTATGCCAGTGCCTATTGTTTCTACTCCTCCTATTCCTCCTGCTCCAAGACCGATGCCAGCTCCTTCTGCTCCAAAACCATCCACTCCGTCGGTGCCTACCTCTCTTGATGACATAATCAAAGGCATAACGAATTTGACACTGGAGTTAATTAAAGCGGAGTTGGTGGGAAAATTGAAAGAGCAGTTTGCTTCGACTGCGCCTACTATTTCTTCTAGTGCTCCTATTGCACCTAGGAGTGCTCCTAGTGCACCTAGGAGAGATCAAAGATGTATTTGGTGCGATAGTACGGACCATCAGCATTGCAGGGATTGTGAATCTTTTCAGGATGCAAGGAGGAAGAATTTGGTATTTTGGGGACAAGATGGTAAGATTTGGTTGACTGAAACAGGAGCTCCGCTTGCTACCAACTTTGAGGAAAGGCGGAATGAAGAAGTTAGTGGATGACATTGTTGAGATATCGAGCTCCACTCGTGATACGCCAGGGTGACCGTTGTGTATTTATGTCACCGACTTGTCAGTTGCAGATGCGGTTGGTACACCGCCCCTGAATAATAGCTACATGATAGCTATCCTTATCTACTCTAGTTTGTGGCTCAGTTAGTATGCCACCTTAGTTAGTTGAGTTTGGTTTTGAGACCCATATCTAGGGTTCTTCTATTTCTTTGTACTTGAGTTCTTTTGGCTTCCACAACTAAGAAGAGGAAAACTATTTTCAGCCTCCACCCTTGTGTGTATTCCCCCATTGTACAAGCAAGAAAGCTTCAAGTGAAACTCCTTCCTTCTCTCCCACAATCTTGACAGACATGGCTGCACGTACTTCTTATGTGGCAGCTAGAGGAGATGCTTCTGCATATGGAATCCAGATTGAGAAGAGATCAGAGAATCAATCAGCATTATGGACTTATGCTATGGAGACGGCAAACAAGGGAAAAATTCAGCAAACTGTTTTAACTAGTGCAGGCTCTAGCATCAGATCTAAGACAGGTTGGGATTCGCCTGTTGTTGACAGGTACTCTATTTATGCCTACTTGGGTAAGTCTCAGGGAGCAGATGTACTTGTTGAAGAGAAGCGTAAGAGGGATGAAGAAAATCCAAGTGTAGCTAAAAAGACTAGAGGGGGTGAGTTTGTTACTCCACCTACTACAGGACCGTCTTTGAGACCAGGGCCAGAACGACAGATGGAAGATGCTCAAAAGAGAGAAAAGAGGCAAGAGCCTAGAGAGAGAAAGCAGCTAGGGTTTAGATTGATGTCTGATATTGAGACATCTACAGACATGAAGAAAATCTTTAATGATAAGATACTTGGCAATGAGGTGACTTTTACTATTTCTGAGGTTTTGGGCATCTCGAAAAGAGAGTTTCAAGAGGTTCTGAAGAGGAAAAGACATGCATTGCCTACTATTGATACACAGGGAGTTTTGATTGGGGAGTTGGATGAGGATGAGGATGAGGTTATGGTTGAGAATGCTTCTGTTTTTCCATAGATAGAGAAGAGAGTTCAGCCTATACATTATGATGAAACTGATGAGCCTGTCTTGATACCGCATAGTCACTTTTCGCGGAGTCATTGGGCTAGGGCAACTACAGAAACGATGGTAAAAATCTGAGAGAAACGTGTGCCTTATGTTGCTTTGGTGGATCATGGTTCAGAGATTAATCTCATAGTTTGTGGAGTTTATGAAAGTAACAGATGGCCTATGGATGTAGAGCATGGGTGGCATATGAGAGCCGCCAACAACAATGCAGGTGATTTGTATGCTGCATGTCCCAGTGTCAGGGTTTCTATTGGAGATGTAGAGGAGGATTTCCATTTCTTTGTGCAAGATTCATGCTCTTATCCCATAATTCTTGGACAGCCATTCATCACAGAGATGCGTATGGAAACAAAGGTAATGGATGATGGATCTGCTTATGCACGGATTCGCAGTAAAGATGGCATGAGAGCAGTTCAGTTTATGACTGTGTGTGTGAACCATGTTAGAAACAGGGATACTCTCAGAGATGCACCTTTGCCCACTGTGAGGGATTCGGGTTTTCATTAGGTACTGCCGTTTCGCGAGACGACGGTGGTACAGAGCAGAGGAGATTGGAGTTCTCGCCTCCTGGCAGCAGTGTTTTCTCCTCCGATTTTGTTGGGATTTCAGCAAACAGTCCAATGAGTTATCAGAAGACTTCTAAGTTGCCTAGAGTTTCCAGGCAGTACATATACAAGAAGGAGAAAAATTTGAAAAATGCAGGAATTTTAGAGGATGATGAGCATATAGATGGGATGTATGAAAGTATGATTTGTGTAGATACGATGATAGAGATGGAAAATATGCTGAAAACTGATATGCAGAGTTGTCACAATAATGTATTAGTGCAATCCCTGGACATTTTCATGAAATTGCAGATTTTGTGTCATAGATAGAGTCAGAGGCTGAGGTGATTCAGCAAAAAGTATTGAGTGCTGAAGAAATTCAGCAAAAAGAGTTTCCAGCTGATTATGATTAGCTTACAGAGACACAGAGGGCTGAAACTTTTCAGCCAACAGAGTTTACTGCTGAAATATTTTAGCATCTAGAGTTTAGGGCTATTCCTATGCAGTACATAGAGCAGAGGGCTAAGGATATTCATCCATTGGAGTGCAGAATTGCTGATTTACAGCAAGATTTGAGTAATGCAGAGGATCATAATGAAGCCAGGGTTGACACGAAATACAAGACTGTGGATAAGAAGGTGAAGCCGGTAGCTATACCGCTTCCACCTGACAGTGATCAGTAAATAGAGAGGGCTGTCAAACAGCCAATTTTGAGGAATCCAGAGCATATAGGCCATAAATTTTTAGTAGAGACTCTTGTTGAATTGAAAATTGGAAATGGTGAATTCTTGCTACCCATAGAGAAGCAATGCTTTCAGGAGATGCTTGAGCAACATGGAAGGGGGTTTTCTTTTTTCCCGCATGAGATTGGATGTGTGAATCCAGATATTGTTGCTCCTATGGTGATCTTTACTATTCCTCATGTTCCATGGAACCTCCGACCTATTCCAGTTCCTAAGGCACACCTGCCAAAGCTGATTGATTTGTTGAATGAGAAAATTAGGATGGGAATCCTAGAGCCTTCATCTGCACCATACTCAAATAGGTGGTTTACGGTTCCAAAGAAGAATGGTACCCTCCAATTTATACAGGACATGCAGCCAGTAAACAGAGTTACTATCACGAATGTTGGTATAGGTCCAGTTGTGGATGAGTTTGCAGAAGCATTTGCTGGACGTGCCATCTATTCTTTAGGTGATTTGTATTCGGGATATGATCAGTTTCAACTGGCTTTGGAAAGCAGGGACATAACCACCATGAGAACTCCTATTGGGCTTGTTAGGATGTGTACCTTGCCTCAAGGTGCCACTAATTCTGTTGTGCATATGATGAATGCCATGCATAAGGTCCTTCGTGATTATATACCTCAGCTTACTATGCCTTTCTTGGATGATGTGCCCATTAAGAGGTGTGCAGAAGAAGAGAAGAATGAGAGTCTAAATGAGCAAGGATGTAGATACTTTGTGGCTAATCATATTTCAACTTGTGAGAAGATTTTGGCCAGGTTAGAAGAAATGAACTTGACACTATCAGGGCAAAAATCTGTTTTTGGAGTGAATGAGGTTGTCATTGTTGGACATATGTGTGGATATTATGGCAGGAAACCCTCACCTGATAAGGTAGATGCTATAGGCAAGATTACGGAGTATTGTTCTACCACTTCAGAGGTACGGAGATTCATTGGAGCTTGTGTGTTTTATATGATTTGGATACCCCATTTTGCACACATAGCAGATTGTTTATATCAGTTGCTTCGAAAGGGGCAGAAATTTTATTGGGATGAGAGCCACACTAGAGCCATGTGGAAATTGAAGAAGTTATTGCAGATTGCTCCTACTCTCAGGAAAGCAGATTATAATTGTGGACGGCCTATTGTATTGACAGTTGACACTAGTCCAATTGGCATAGGTTGGGATGTGGGTCAAGATGATGCAGATGGAAACAGGTATGCTATTCGGATTGGGGCGAAAGTCCTAAACGAGAGACAAAGGAGATATCCGCAAATCAAGAGGGAGTTACTGGGGATTGTTACGGCTCTCAAATGTGACAAGGAGTACTTTATTAGAGCTTCAGTTGTGGTAGAGACAGATTGCTTTCCATTGATACGTATGATTACGAGTTGCTCTACTCCGGTTATAGCTATGTTGAGATGGATTGCATACATCAAGTCATTAAATCCGGAATTTAAACACATAGTAGGGAAGGATAATCCAATGGTAGATATGTTGACTAGAGTCAAATATGATGATGAGGAAATACTACTTGCAGAAGAGGATAATGTAGAAATTTCAGCCGCTATGGTTGATCATGTTTGTCATGTCTATGATATTGTGGCTTTCATAGAAGAACTCTATGTTGGAGATTGGTTGCAGATTGGCAAGTACCTTAGTACACTAAGCAAAAGAGATGAATGGACAGATGAAGAGTTCAAGAAGATCAGAAGGAAAGCCTATGGTTATTTTCTCAAGGACGGATTTCTTTGGAAGCATCCAAAGAAAAGAGGCGGATTACCTTTGCGGGTTGTCTGCGAAAGAGAGACACAGTTACAGGTGATGAGGGAGTTTCATGAGAGTCCTTGGGCTGGTCATAGAGGAGTGTGGGCTACTTATGAGAAAATCAAGGAGAAATATTGGTGGAAAGGCATGTATAGAGATGTTTCTCACTTTGTAGAGACTTGCAGGGATTGCGAGATGTATTCGGTAGTGCGTCATCGAGATGAGGTTCATCCGACCTATCCGCTATGCATTCATTATAAGTGGGTAGTTGACTTGGTTACTATGCCTATGGGTCTATGGCAGATGAGATATATTGTTTTGGCTAGAGAGGATCTTACCAATCATGTTGAGGGTAGATCTTTGAGAACGAAGACCACTAGTGCAGTGTGTAAGTTCTTATTGGAAGAAATTTTTTGCAGGTATGGCTGTGTGGGTAAGATCATTGCGGATCGCGGTGAATTGGATGTAGATGAAGCTAGGGAGTTTTTCTCTCAACTAGGAATCAAGTTGGCTCTAACCACAGCATACAATCCAGAGGGAAATGTGAAGAGTGAAAGAGGGCATCTGCCAATAGTGAAAGCATTAGCGAAAGCATGCAGAGGACGGATTGGAGAATGGCCGAGACTTCTACCATTTTCTTTGTGGGCTGATTGTACGACTCATAGTGTTACCACATGATATATGTCTGCAGAGTTGATGTATGGTCAGAAACCTGTTATGCCGACTGAGACTTGTGCTTTGACTTGGTTAGTTTTACCTTGGCAGGAGGATTTGATGAGAGAGGAGCTCTTAGCTCTTCGGATTTGACAGTTGGAGAGAAGACCAGAGGATATTCAGCTAGCTATTGACAAGTTGAAGGTTGCTAGACTAAGAAATAAGGACAGGTTTGATAGCAGGCATCGCTTGCGGCCTAGAGCAATAGAAGAGGGAGACTGGGTATTAGTCTTTGATAGTAGCCGTGAAAATCAGCATACTGCACTTCGGAAGATGGTGAAAAGATGGTTTGGGCCGTACATAGTCAGACATGTCTTTGACAATGCAACATATGAGCTGACCGAATTGGATGGGACAATGCTTAGAGTGCCTATTGTAGGAAAAAGAATCAAGATTTTCAAGAAAAGAGATGATGAAGATTATGCATTGGAAGAATTTGCAAGAGAAGAGCAAGGAGAAGAAACTCCAATGGAAGAGACAGATGATATGACAGATAATCTTGTTGATATACTGGAAATGCACAATGAAGAGATTGATCTCTTTGTGGATCTTGATGATAACAATCATGGGTAGTTGGCCCATCCGGAGGATATGCAGGATTAGAGGGGGTGGATGTCATATTGCTGCACATTTCAGGTGTGAAATCCACCCAAAAGTTGTGTGTGGGAGTTGATATTTTGTATATACTTAGTTGTTATGTTTTCATCTTTATTCTGCATGGTAATATAGTAAAGAGGGGTCTTTTACTATCTTTTCTTTCAGCTGGGGTTGCACCTGATAGGTCCTCCTTCAATAATGGTGGGCATGAAGGGATGCTTTCAGCCTATGTTGAGCAGGGCTAAGGAGAGAAGGCTTTACAACTTTATGGGCACATGTAGGTTGAAGGTGTTAACCCATTGGAGTAGCCAATTTTCATTGCACTCCAAGCATGTGCAATCCAAAAGAGAAGGACCGAATAACTCAAATAAAGTCTCTAGAAATTGGACAAGCGTTACATGTTGATGCTTTTCAAAAAGGATTCACATCAGACATTTATGTTTATAGTACCCTAGTGTCTATGTATAGCAAATGTGGGAGCATTGTAGAAGCAGAGAATGTGTTTGATGGGTTGTCTGAGCACACTGTTGTGTTATGGAATGCTTTGTTTTCTGCCTATCTAGAGGTCAGTCAAGAAGATAAAGTTTTGTAAGTGTACTTCAAAATGAAAGCTGAAGATGTGATTTGAATGATATCACAATTTTATCTGCAGTAGTAGCTTACAGTATCACTAGAAGTGTGGAGATGTGGAGATAGCTTCATTTTTATATTGCTTTGGCAGTTATGATCTGCTTCCTGAGTTTGGAATGGCACTTATCTGCACATATGGTGACTATTCATGTATGGTTGATGCTCAAGCCCTCTTCAATGGAATGCTCGAATGGGAGAAGGCCGCTTTTCTGGTTTAAAAAAAAAGAGACTGCTTTTCTGAGTGAAATATATAGCGCTGGGGAAGAGGACGAAGGGGGCGTGAGAAAGAAAAAGCAAGAAGGGAGAAAGAAAAAGCAAGAATGACTATTTTTGAAAAGAGGAGTTTTGGGAAGAAAAAGCAGAATTCGGAATGAAAGCAAAATGGGGGAATTCCATGTTTTTTTTTCTGTTCCCAAGAAAGAACGGTACTGAGGGAATTCTGAGAAGAGAAGAGGAAGCAATTAGTTGCTTCATCGCTGGTAAAAGGCCAATGATGTGATGTTTCTGTGATCGCTCTCTTTGGCGGATCCATGAGTCTTGTCTTGGTTCCTCTCTCCGTGATTCCTTTTCGACTGTTGGACACAGCGACGATCGAAGTGAGAATTGGAAGCCTTCGCTTGGGAGTCTCCCAGAGGTGGCCGCCTGGATGCGCAGGATTCAGAGCAAGACGATGACGATGAGGACATGTTCAAAGGGCGGTTCTACATCAGTACCCGCATGCTGACAGAGGTCAAAATGCACTCTCTTGTGGAAGAAAGCAAGAGTATTTCCACCATCGTCAAGGCTCCCAAGATCAACACCCAGCCAGTTCAAGCCACTACTTCAAGTCCTCCGAGTGATGCTTCACACACTGGGGATCAGTCAAAAACTTGTCAAGGCAGCTCAGCTGGTACTGTTCCTGCTAAAGTAGATGCTATCAGTTCGCAAAGCATTCCAATGCCTCAAAAAATAGCCGGAAGCTGTGTACAAACAGGTGAAAGTGATGCAATCAGTGCTGTCAAAGACTGAATCACAGCAAATTCTGATGCATTGTGTGGTAAAATTAATGTAATTGCATACCAAAGTACTACAATTCCTACTACAGGAGGTGGTCTAAGTGCCACACTTGTGAGGGAGATACAAGAATTGAGAGAGACAGTGTACCCTGACATAGAGATTAGAGTTTCCCTTGTGGGACATCAGGAGAACCCACATGGTGAAACTAGTGTTAAGACAAGCTCTAACACCAAGCTCATTGACATAGTAAATGTACGGGCAACGAAATTCAATCTCCAGCTTGAGGAGAATGCAGGAATCACAGTGGATTCTTTACCTGATTGCAAGAGTCCACTAAGAAAAAGTACTACTAACAGTAGGAACAGACCAAGAACAAGGAGCGTTATAGCCAATGATTTTACAGAGTTGAAAGGTTGCATAAATTTGGGCTTTGTGTTCACACAGGATGATATCCCTAGGCCTTGCAGTCGAGATCTAGATGTTAAATCCCCATAGCAGTTAGTGGGGCTTGCATAACCTGGAGCACGGTGTCTCTGAAGAATTATGCCTCCATTGCAGAAGTGCATGCATCCATAGAGCTCACAGTCAAGATCTTGAATGCCAGCACCTCAAACTGCTTCTCATGGCTGTCCGGAGGCTGGCGGATACCCTCTCCAAACACTTGGTTTAAGACATCCACAGGTGTAGCTTAAAGAAACAGACTGGAACCAGTGGTGCTTGAACTCAATAGCTCTTCAGGCTGAGAACAGCAAGTTTATTGAATAGATGCATATTAAATCAACAATCTTTGCATTCAATATGAAGAGTTTGGAGTTTACTGTTGCATAGCCTGATCTCACTTGATTAATCTTTTATCTTGGAATTTCTCAAGAACCTCTGTGGTTGCGACTTTGATTTTGAAAACATTTCGATAGCGTCTGTATTAGCGTCGCTAAAAACGTCGCTATTAGATGTAAATAGCGACGCTAATAGCGACGACTTACTGTGGTAATATTTCGCAGAAACTCGAACGTTTCTTTCAAACGAGCGCGCGAAGGTGGAGAGAGAGAAAGGGAGGTGAGCAAGAGAGGGAGATGAGCAAGGGAGGTGAGAAAGGAAGCAAGCCAGAAGCTGCACGCAAGGAGAGGAGCGTCGCTTGCACGAAGAGGTCGTGGAATAAGAAGAGAGCACGACGGTATGCCCTGTTTTGGTTTCTTTACAATCTTTGTTTTGCTTTGCAATGTAGGTTAGAAAGTGTTGGTTTCTCTTCGATCTTTGTGTTTCTTTGTGTTGCTTTGCAATGTAGGTTAGGAAGTATTGAAAGAGAGAGAAATGGAAGCAAGTGTTTTCAAATTTTTTCTTGTGTTGGTTTTTATTCTTTGCAATGTAGGTACGAAAATATATGTGTGTGAGCATAGTTTAGAGCCGACCTCAAAGATAGATAAGTTTAGAGCCAAACTCAAAGAGATAGGTACGAAAATTTTTAAAAAAGGACCTGAAATATATATAGTGGAGTGGTCCCAATATACAATATAGAATCGTTATTAAATTATCATTCCATTACATCACAGTCAAGATGTCTAGCACTCACGACCAACATGGTGGTGATCGTGAGGCTTGGCTCAATCAACGTGTCCCCTGTCCATGCACGCAATGCAAATTGGCCATTCGTCGAGAACGTCGTTTGTCCATAGAGCATGTGCAATAGTATGGAGAGTTTCGAGTTGAGATAATCGACCAAGCAATCTTGAATTACGAGATTGCGGTAAGTTCTCTCTCATTACTATATGACATGTAATTGATTTAAGTATAATAGTTTGGGGTTATCTTAGAAGTTAGCTCCTTAACGTCCTTTACAGGGTCAGGGCCATGTCGATACATTGCAGTTCACAGATCTCTTTCGTCCAGTAAGACGGGTTCATCCGCGCTCTATACAAATGCTGTCCGAGATAACTAACTGTCTCATAGAAGGTGATAACTCTCAACCCCCTTCTATGGGTGAGAATGCTGGAGACATGGACGATCCTTCTGCTTTTTTGGAGCCCGAGTTAGAGGACATGATCGAATCATTGCTTCCGACGGACTCGGAATCCCAAGATCCTTTAATTGCGGAGGCTACCATTCCATTGTATGATGGGAGTCGAGTATCCCGTTTGAAGTCACTTCTTGCATTGTTGAGCATACAAACTAAGTATGGATGGAGCGATATGAGTGTGACAGAGCTATTCAGGTATATTATGATGTCTATTGAAAGCCATTAAAATGTGCTATGTAGTACTCTAATAACGTGTTTCATTGCAATTTGTAGAACGTGGAAATCTTACATTTTGCCTACACAAAACATGATGCTTGAGTCTCGTGATGATGCAAGACAAGTGCTGCGAAAGCTAGGTATGGATTATAATTGCATTCATGCTTGCCCCAATGATTGTGTTCTCTTCCAGGGAGAGTTTGAATTGTTGGCCACATGTCCCAAGTGCGGTGCAAAGAGATATCGAAATGACTTGCAAGGACATACTGTTCCGTAGAAGGTTTTGAGGCACTTTCCACTGATACCGCGTGTTTGTCACATTTTTCAGACCAAGAGTTTTGCAAAGTTGACTACATGGCATGTGGAAAATCGATCCACTGATGGTGTATAGCGTACACCAGCTGACTCTGAAGCATGGCATCACATTGACGAGACTTTCCTTGACTTTGCAAAGGAGGTGAGGAATCTATGATTTAGTCTTGCCATGGATGGGGTAAATCCATTTGGTTTACATTCCACCTCCTATAGTTTATGGCCCGTGGTCCTTGTTAACTACAATATACCGCCATGGCTTTCCACCAAGAAAGGATACCTTTTGCTTAGCTTGCTTGTGCCTGGACGGTACAAAGTCAAGAATATGGATGTCTACCTCTCTCCACTGATTGATGAGCTAAAGGAGTTGTGGGAGGGAATTGTAGTGGAGGACATGAGCAAACATATTGGTAGGCGATACGCAACTATAAGGGCAATTCTTATGTGGACCATGCATGACTTTCGAGGTTATGGAGAATGCTCTGGTAAAGTGTGTTTTCTTATTTTTCTAGTTTTCTTTGAGCGATGTTGGTATTATGACATGCCTCATTGTACATGTGTGTTCTCTAGGGCTAGTCACGTTAGGTTACCATGCATGTCCTTTGTGTGGACCAAGGTTGGATTCTCGTATGTCAAAATCTATGAAGAAGATGGTATTTGAGGGACATCAGGATTTTTTGCCAGAGGGTCATGTCATGAGATAAGGATTTCTTGGTCGCCCTCCTGCGAGAATGAACGCACTGAGCTGGTTTGATCGCAGGATGGTGGACCAAGACTCGCTTCCCAGTGAAATGCGACGCTTCTTAATTTTCTATGAGCTGACTTATTGGAAAAATCTGAAAATTAACCACCTTTTAGATCCCATGCACATTTTTAAGAATGTGGGTAGCTTGCTATGAGACCACCTCACTGGGCAGCGAGACACACTAGGAGTGAGGATGGATTTGAAAGCAGTGGGAAAGATGGAACCATATTGGCTCGTAAGTGGCGTCGACGGTCGAGTGCAATTGCCGCGCACTCCTTCGGTTTTTTCTGGCAATGAAGTGCGACGATTAAAGGAAAACATCAAGTCCTTTCGCACGCCGACTAGCCTAATGCATTCTCTCAAGACAGCATTCACAAAGGATGACCAACTGACAGGACTCAAATCCCATGATTGGCATAAGATGTGTCAGGTATGTACGGTATGAGGCTGCGTATGGCATGATTTTGCATATTAGATTTTAAAATCTCTGTTTGTTTATACACAATTTTAATTACATGGTTTTCATAGTTCATATTGCCGATCTCAATCGCGGGGTATCTGACATCGGAGGTACGGACAGCCATTTACAAATTGTCCGAGTTGGTTCAGTTTGTCTCCCAAAAAGAGATTCATACATCATCGATTGAATCCGCAAAATGCATGGCAATAGAGACTGCTTGTCTTTTGGAGAAGTCCAAGGTAAATCGATTTTGTATGCTGCATAGTGCTACGATGGAGAAGTGGCTACAACGGTATGAGGATGCTCGAGCTGAGCAAGAGTCTCCAAGATCTGCCTTTTGACGGAGTACGCGGCAATGGCCCATTCGATATCTGAAGGGCTTAAAGGAGATGCCTCTACTCATGTCCACTAGATGGCTACATGAGGCCCTAACCAAAGCATCTCAAGATGGAGAAATAGTTACTGAAGAAGAGTTGGACTTCTCACGCGGATGTAATCCCAAGGTATGGATGCAATCCCAAGATATGCAATCCCAAGAAATTACAATCTATACTGCAAATCGCAACTAATATACTTGTTCTTCTCCCATTATAAGGTCCATAGTGCAGCATGGTCACGTGGACAACATTTCGGAGTAGAGTACATCAACAAGTTACGCTCGATAATGGACTGTGGAGTGATGGCAATGTTTGAGCAGGAAAGCCGAGGACGTGCCACAGATCCAAACCGTGTAGTTACAGAGATGGAGTATTTTGGATGTTTATAGAGTATCCTTGCATTGGACTATCGAAGTTTCTCCGTGACCATATTTGATGTGCAATGGTTCAAGGTTACTCTCGAAGGAGCAGGTGCAACTATTCGGCGAGGGCCAAGTGGCTTTGTTGAGATTGACTCAACAAAGAAGTGGACCGATTTGAGTGATACACTTATTTTGCCAAATCACTGTGAGCAGGTAAGAGTCCCTAATACTTGACGCACTTTAGCAATCTCAAAGTGGACTTTTATATTAATCGTAATATGGATCAGGTCATCTTTTTCCCTAATCCGCAACAACCTCAATGGTGGTATGTCATTCCCATGACATCTAGGAGTATCCCCATGTTTGCCAGAACCCCCGTACCGATCGTAGAAGAGACACCTTTAATAGTGGCAATGACAGAAGGCATACAAGAAACTAGGATGAACCGCCTGGAGGACCAAGACATCTCACCTATGGAGATAGGGGAGATAGAGGATGGGTTTTTTGAAAATAAAGCAGAGTCCTCATTTTGTGGAGAATTTTGTATAGATCTCCCGGTGTATACTGAGCTATGTCAAGATGAGATTTTGAAACCCTAAACAAAAGTGACTCAATCAAAATGTTCCTCCCACTACAGCAATGCCAATTTTTGCAAATCGGTTAGGACAGCTTGTATGTTTTTGGAGTATGGTGTTTTGTATTATCTAATTTTTATTATTATTTTAAAATGAAGTCTTGCTAATTAAGTCTTAGTTTTATTATGTCTTGCAATTTATTATCTAATATTATTATTTCTCCTTGTATGTGCAGGTTTAGGATTTGGGCACGGACGGCAGGATGAGTCACGATTTTACAGATGACGGCATTGACGCGATGCTAGTGCGTTTCTCACCGGAGCAGCTAGTATGGGTCAGAGATAGAGCCGATGCACAGCTTTCCCGTTCCACCTTAGCATCATCGGCAGACTCTAGATGATCCGATGCTTCGGTCTCTAGTAGACGCAGTTGCAGGTCTTGCCTTGCTTCAGAGTCACGTAGTCGAGGAGGAGGTAGCTCCATTTGTGGGGATACAGATGAAGTCTCTCCCACTCGCACTACCACCAGGGAGTCGACACCGTCTTTCACTGGTGGTGGCGGGCAGACGTCTACTGCTCCCACTCCTTCATGCACCCCACCGATCACTCCCAGGGCTGACAAGTACATGAAACCCACTCCTCAGGTATGTATTTTTGCATCTTTTTTTGCAGTAGCACTTATCAATTCAAGTTGTGTTTGACACATTTGTATTAATGTCATGAAAGTACCCGTTTGCAAAATCTTACAGGTTACTCGTATCTCATAGATAAGGCCTCTGGCCATTTATACATGAATGATGATGGAAAAGCCGTCATCTCTAGGATGCATGAGTTGTGCCAACAAGTACTTCGGCACAACATTACAGACAAGTGGAAGGAGATCCCAGATGCCAACAAGGAGTACATAATCGACACATTATATCGAGAGTTCCCTCAGCCCTCTAGCAATGATAGATTTTCGAGAGGGTGGATGATGACGTGTATGCGTGCCTATTAGTCGCATAGGTGGTTTGATGCACGCGAAGTAGTCAAGCAGGGCAAATCGAAGCCGAAGTGGCTGGATACAGAGGACTGGAGTAATCTCCAGGATGAGGCGACATCCACTCCAGACAAGTGGAAGCAGCAGAAGGATGAAGCAAAGGCGCACTTGGACGCAGGATCGGTGCATCACCTTGATAGCGGCGGCCACGCAACATTCCTGGCAGATTTTGTAAGTATTAATAGGGTAGAGTACTCTAATTTAATGACATCCATGTTGATGTATGTATTTCGAATATGAATCTCAAGTATGTTGTTTTTCAATGTTTGTGTGCCACAGCAAGGTTTTACGAATCGCGACCCTCGCGACCCGACTGCACTAGAGGTGACATACGGGGAGAAGCATGGCTTGAGTACCCTGATCGAGAAGCTCTATGCTCGCGGAGGACCGGTAAGCAGTAATAAATATCATTCCTAATTTGAGAAATCTGTCATTATATGTCAGTTTGCATTTGGTACTCACAATTATATATGTATTTGCTGTTGCAGACCCTTCGATATGCCACTATAGCGAGAGGAGTTTTCTGATGCAGATGAGTCGTAGAGAGCAGATTAGGCTACATAGGATTACTCCCCATCTTGTATTATGTAAGGCCTTATGGCCTCTATCCTCCATATCTAATAGCTAAGTGTATATGATTCGGACTTCTATATTGTAGCATGATTCCATATTTGCTTTGTCGCAGTAGCACTTCTCAATTTAAGTTCTGTTATTTTCTTTATCAATGCAGTACACATTTGTGTTAATTAATGTCATGAAAGTACTTGTTTTCAAAGTCTTGTCTTTTTTTGGGATTGATTGTCTAACTTCTTTGAAAGCAGGAATTTTCTCTTAGCCTTGTGTGGCTCTAACTGTGGCAGGGCTGCATCTGCAGCACTGCCACAAAAAGAATTTATTTTCTGCAATCGTCGGTATCAGCGTCGAAAAATAATTCTGGAATCGTCAGTATTAGCGTCGAAAATTCCTCTGTAATCGTCGCTATTTTCGTCGCTAATTTCATCGGTATTAGCATTGCTAAATAGCGACACTAATACCGACGAAATTAGCGACAAAAATAACAAGGCAAATAGCGACGCTTTTGTAGCAACACTAATACGGACGATGGGGATATTTTTCATATATAAAGAAAATGTCGTTATAGCATGTATATGTTGTAGTGACCATTGGCTCAATATTTTGTGCAACTCAAGCCTATTATAAGGGATAAGTTAGCCCTTGATATGGGTTTGTAGTAGTCAGTTAGGGGCCATTGTGAAGAGTGACACCACTGAGACAGGATTTGATTGAGGGCTTATTGGTTGAATTCTTAGCTCTTTTGCTCCCTGTTAGCTCAAGCATTCACACATTTCTTGATACTTCGATTCCTCCATGACAACAATTTAAGAGTGGCAAGAGCGTGCATCATGCTCATCCTTAGGGCACAAAATGTACTTGCATGCACAATTTATTGTAGTCTAGCAATGTAAAGCCAACTTTAGTTGTTAACATTAAGGAAAATCTAATTTTTAATCATATTTAAAGTAAAGGTAATCTATTTATATGATATGCTATCAAGGGTTATGTATGAGGATGAGGATGAGGATGATATGCCTTTAAATTGTGACAATACTATAGAGATTTGTTAGAGATTTTTAAGAAAATGATAGAGATACTACAATGGAGAGAAATGAATTGGTTGTGTTATTCAAGAATTTTAAGAAAACGATTGAAAGACAAAAAGGTTTATGGGACTGATAAGGAATATCTTCATTTAGCATGGCAACTTGCATCAATTATACCTCTTATTTTTTGTGCCTCCATAAATTAGTGCTCCAAAAGTACCTACATTTCACATTTTCTATTTAATTTTTTAAATGGGAATAAAATAATTCAAATTTATAAAACTTCATTTCCACCATAATGATATCTCTCCCTCTATTGGTTGAGATACTTTTTCTCTCAAAAATTAAAAGGCCCAAACTTCAATCACAATCGCCCCTAATTGCAACATTGGTCATTAACTATTATGTTTTAGTAGGTATCTCTCATCGGATGTAAAACATGTAGAGGTGCTCATGAGGACATGGAGGCCATAAAGTACAAAGTGGAAATTAAGAAATATTTGTCTCCAATGACAATACGAGCATCATAGATTTGGTAGAGATTTGGTATAGTGGCTAAAAACTAGTCATGGTACATTTTGATGCCTTTGAAATGGAGAAGATACTTCCACGAGGGGTTTCAACATGCTTTTATAAGAAAATTTAATGTATCATTTGTGATAGCCAAAGGTAGCTTCTTAAAAATACATATGTGGTTTCTCTATTTAAGCCTAGATACCCATAACAGAGAGGATTGGCTCATATGGATTCAATACATGAAATATTGTTAGGTATGACTCTCATGTTGGGAAGATTCACCTCAGTTATTTTATTTCCAAGTTTTCTGTTTTGCCTCGAACTCAATTAAATAGTGGAATGCTATAGTTGCTTGGGATTTAATAGCATTAAATTTTTAAAGACTAGAATCTAAGCATATTGGTGTTGTTTGGCTAGGAATTTCCAAATGACATGCCTTGCAACAACCCTCTAGCTAGCAAAGAGGATGAAACCTCAAGGAATATTCTGATCCATGTTGCACATGAAAGGAGAGAAGGAACAAAGCTTGCTTGGAAGAGCTATGGCGGGAGAGCAAGAGCAAGGAAAGGAGAGAGACCAAATGGGAACTCGAACAATCACAATGTGTGATCGGGCCTTCTTTTATTCAAACTATCACTAAAAGAATAAATAATAAAGTGATAGTGAGAGGCGCCTGCCATCTACAATGTGCAATGGCAGGTACTATCAGTGTAGTAATACACGGGCAGCTAGGCAAAGGCGCCTTTACCCCCAACAACCTCCCCCTCAAAGGAGAATCTGTCCCAATGAGGAGTGAAAAAGAAAAAGAAAAGACAATACAATGTACACATGTACAACAAGATGAGGAAAAATGTCATCTTATCCAATGCCCATCAATCTCTTGAGGAAGGCAAAGCACTCAGTAGTGAGGCTTTTCGTGAGTAGATCGGTAGGATTTTTGTCAGTGGAGATCTTAATAAGGTCAACAAACTTGTCCTCCACAACCCCACATATGAAATGATACCTCACCTCATTGTGTTTCGTCTTCACATGGAAGACCTAATTGAATAGCACTCATAGAATACGAATGCAGCGTAGGTATAGAATCAATCCCAAGGTCATGAACCAAATGGCCCAATCATGTGGCCTCCTTGCAAGCCTCAGTGACTGCAACATACTTGACCTCAGTGGTAGAGAGAGCGTACACTTTTGAAACCTGGACATCCAAGAGACAGAACCTCTAGCATAGGTGAATACATAGCTAGAAGTGGACTTCCTACTATCTGCATGTCCTACATAATCAAAGTCTGTGTACCCCACAACTCTTGTATCCTGGCTGCCATAGCAAATACATGTATATGTCGTGCCTTTCGATTATCTCATGATACCCTTCACAGAATCCCAATGTTTCTTGCCAGGTGTAGCCATATAGCGTGCCGCAACACCAACTGCAAAGGCAATATTTGAACGAGTGGCTATCATGGCATACATCAAACTACCCATGGCTGATGCATAAGGGATCTTGGCCATCTCGGCCCTCTGCTCATCTGTCTACGGACAATTGGCTTGTGAGACCTTCACATAAGAAGGTAATGGATAGCCAATAGGCTTCACGTCTTGCATGCAGAAACGCTCAAGGACTTTATGAATGTGCTCCCTCTGTAAGAGGTAGAGTAGTCCCTAATGCCTATCATGCTTAATGCGCATACCAAGAATGTGAGAGGCATGTCCCAAATCCTAGAGGTGATAAGTACCAACCAAATCAACAAGACAAAGACACTACATCATTGCCTCCACAATAGTCACCTGAGCCACCCTCTCTGGAACCAATACAAGAGTGAGGAGTAGCAACCCTCAACCGACCGTGGGCTCATAACATCCACATCTCTGCAATATCCCCTAGAACTGCTCCCTCCATCTGGGGCCAGTCTAGAGCGTCGACCTCATCCTACTAGAAATCGAAGTGACTTGACAATGTCAGTGATAGCTCCTGGTCTGCCATGTCTCTGAATGGGGCCATCTAACTACCTAGAGACATACGTGTGAATATCTCCTACAACTCCTCATCGTCGATCATCGTGCAACTCATCCTGCTCTTTGGATATTGTCAAAGTAACCTACACATACAAAAAATAATATTAGCATAATCAATATTTAGGTAAAGCAGGATAATAGAAATCTCAAAAAAATGATGCTAATTAAAATGCATATACTAAAGTACCCTTAAAAGTGAATCATCAATGAATTGAGTAAGCGGATGCAAATACAACTCGGCCTATGGCCCCAGGTCAACCTCCTAGCTATAGAGCCTAGTATACACTAGAAGTTCTATAGATAGGTCACCATAGAAAGAGGAGTCCACTTCATTCTCAAAAAATTCTCGGCCTCCTATCTCTTTGCTACGTAACCCCCGTGTTTGTCTCCCTTTCTATACATGCTCTATGCCCTCTTCACCCTCTCCACCCTCCACAATATTGACCCCTCCATCTGCATACTCTCCTTGTCTATGCTTGGAGCATTACTTTCATCATACACTCATGCACTCTGAGGAGTTGATAGCACAACATTCTACCATTGAGGTTGTCAAGGATTTGGATAGATGATTACATGTTCAATATGACATATAAGAGTAAATCAACATTTGTGATTGTTTTGTGTGATGGATTTTTTTTTTTTTAAAGGTCATGCACCTATTCAGAATGACTTGTGCAGGACAAACATGTCACGTAGATCTATCCATCTTTTCTTGGAATCTATTTTAGAAATCCAAATGGACCTCATCAAACGCTTTCCGTAGCTCCTTCCAACACCATTGTAAACCTTTGTACATCAAATATAATCATGGAGAAGCCACGGTAATCCACTAAGATAATAGTTTGCAAGTTTCCAAAATGCTTCATCTCATCTACCAGGTATTCGAATCCATGGCCTGCCGTCAACTCTCTTGTTCAAACTTTGCCATGACACCACAATTACTTGTGGATCACATTACTCCTCAGTAGAGACCTCTACCCCTTCATGTGAAGTTGCAGTCAAAGCTCTGTGTAACTACCACATAGACATAAACTGCAACATCTCCTCCATGATCTCTCAGGATATCAAATGGGATGATGGCATTTATTGCATTGAAAAGTCAATTGCGCTTCTTCTCGGTCTTTTCTAGCCTCCTCATATCTAGCAAGCCACTTCTCCATGGATACATGATGCAACATACAAAAATGATTCACTTTCTCCTCCATGGCAGTATCCATCCTTTTTTTTACTCCATTTCCAACCACCATATCTATTCTATCATTGTCTTTCAATGACCATAGCATATTGTTGTCTGAATCCACCGTCAGTAGCCACTCTGAAATATGCACTAATGCCTCTGACACTAGCCAACCTTGAACCATGCTACCTTTTAGCCAAGATCATTGTCACACAAAGCCCTTCAAGGTTTTCATGAAGTACTCCAAGAAAAACATCCATCGTGTATCCATAGGTCCCACAATCTCCACTTCATCTACGAGATGCACCAGGAGGTGAGTTTGTATCGTGAGAGTGCTTGTGGGTAGGTACTTCTCAAAGAGACACATCATCTCTTCTACTGCTCCTCATCTTGTGGATTCAATAGAGTATATCTTGAGCTCCTTGTGTGAGATCCATTGCAGTAAACTCAACAACCTATAAATCATCTCATGTATTTCTAGAGTGAGGCACCTCGTGATGCGATCGGAAGTACAAACTGTCACAAATGAAAAAGCATTATGAACATCGAGTAGACACTAAATAGTGAAATATTGAGGCTAGTTGCAACCAACATCACGACAAAACCTGACATATCTTATACCAATCATGGGATTTTAGCCCTAATAGCTTGTCGTCTTTAGAGAAAGAAAACCCAAGGAAACGCATCATACGCATTAGGATGCGGATAGACATAATAATTTGCCTCACGATGCACTCTTATTTAGTGGACAAGACCCAAGGAGCACAAGGTAGTTGCAAGTGACCATTGGTGCTCGATTGTGGCCAAAGTGCATCCATCTTGTCTATCTCCTTCAAATCCATTTGTGTCCATGTAGTGTCTCTCTTTTCTCTGATGTGGTCCCCTAATAAGCTACCCACATTCTTAAAAATATGCATGGGATCCAAAAAATGGTTGATCTCTGCAAGTGGGTCCAATATGGTAACTCGTAGAAAATCAAGAATCGTCGCATTCTACTTGGATGTGACTCCTTGTGAACTATTTTCAACTCGTACTAGCTTTGGGCATTCATTTGTGATGTTGGAGATCATCTAAGAAAATCTTCTCTCAGTTCATGACTCTCTGGCAAGAAAGTGGTGTGTCCTTGATATACCATCTTCTTCATGGTTCATAATATTATTCCGGAGTCTAACTATGGCCCATGCAATGGAAATGCATAATAACCTAAGAGAGGTAACTAGACCTGTCACAACACCCTTATTTAGTCAACACAAACTTGAACAAGATATGTTAGGTATCACAAACTTGAACGAGCCCACTTACCTAAGCACTCTCCATGAATCCTAGAAAATCATGCATGGTCCACATGAGAATGACTTGTATATTAGCAAACTGTTAACCATCGTGCTTGCTCATGTCTTCCACAACAACCACCTCCTCCCACAAAATCTTAAGCTCATCAATTAATGGACAGAGGTAGAAGTCCATGTTCTTGACTTTGTAGTGCCCAAGAATGAGCAAGCTAAGGATCATGTATTCTTTCTTTGTAGAAAGCCATAGCGAAATGTTGTACTTAACAAGAATTATATGCCACACATTGTAAGAAGTTGAGTGGAGACCAAATGGATTCATGCCATCCATAGCAATACTGGGCCAAAGATTCCTTGGCTCTCATGCAAATCTCGGAAAGATGGAGTTAATGTGACTCCATGCGCATGAATCTAGTGATATTGGTTTGTCTCCATCTGTGGATCTATTTTGTGCATGCCACATTGTCAAGTTCGCCATTCTCGATGTATAAAACATGTGACATATGCACAGTATAAGTGGAAAATATCTAAGAATCTTTTGAGGGATGGTTTGCCCTTGCAAGTCCTATCGATATCTGTGAGCACCACACTTTGGACATGTCTCCATAGGGGGATAATATTACAATCATACAAGACATGTCACAGACAAGGATCGCGTAACCAAAAGGAAGCAAAGAAAGACCAAGGAAGCCCAAGTCAAAAAGTGAATGAAGAAACTCATTTTTCCCAAGTAGGAAAAGTGGAGGAGAAGGCAAGCTCAGAAAAAACATAGGAGAGCACTGAAGATTCTAGCAAGATGCTCTCAAAGATGAAGGAGAGCATTGAATATTCCAGCAAGGTGCTTAGAAAGAACACAGAAAAGTATCGAATATTCTAGCAATGCTCTCACAAGGAAAGTGCGGGGCACAATGTAATTCATTTTATAAGAGCGTCAGCTCCCTCCTGTGCAACTTGTAAGGTCTAAATGGACATGGGTGAAGAGATAAGGAGACTAGAAAGGAATGAAGAAAGAGGACTTTGGCAAGATGCCCAAGCATGTAAAAAAGGGGATAGGTGCCTAAGGGATTCAGGGTTTTGTATATAAGCTCATTCTTTGGTGTGTGGCAAAAGAGATCTCTTTTTCTTCTCTCCTTCTTGCTTTCTTGTGTGTGCTTGAGAGAGGGAGTATGAGGGAGTGAGAGAGTGAGTGTGTGAGGGTGAGGGATCATGGGAAATAAGCTCTTCATTATCTCCTTCTCTCCTTCTTCTTCTTCTTCTTCTTCTTCTTCTTCTTGCACGTGGCTATGGAGGATGGAACTTGAAGGTGGAGGCTTGAGGTTGCTTGAGCTTGCATCTCAAGTCATGGAGCTACCGGCTTGCTTAAGTGAGGAGACTACTCATTCGGGCATCAAGGTAAGCTCACACACGGACGTAGGATCAAAGAGCTCTCGGTGGCTAGGTGAGAGATAGCCATTTGTGCTCGCTTGAAACACTTGAAGCAATAAGCAGTCAGTGGGTCTTGACACTTGAGCATGAGCTCCCACTACACATAGTCTCCTCGAAATAGCACACAATCATTGATTAACACATGCATGGATGCTGTTATAGTCCATGCAAAGCTTCTGTAACACCAATCATGCATCATCACAGGACTCTGGCATCGTGCTTCCAAGTGGTAATATATGATACTTTAGCAATCTTTAAAAAAATCAGAAGATGCGTTAAAGAGCATAATAAATGTTTTTTATTTTATAATAGAGTAAAGAAATCGACGGAGCACAGAATGTATATGAATAACACAGTCACACTCATATCGCTCCACTCGTACTTTTCTTGCACACTTAGGAGTGCAAGCGACATCTTTAGCCGAGATACTCGGCACCCATCATATAATGGTATAGACACTTCTTCTCTCAATGGATCATATGACTCGGCATCCATGGGTATTAATGCATCGATCATTGCCTCCATCTCAAGTTCCAAGATTGGAGGAAGGTTCAAAAGGCCCATTGTCTCCTCTGGTATCGAGGGTACCGTCTACGATATGCCCTCCAATAGGTGTATCCAGCTCACACAATCCATCCATTGCATGCCCACAAACTTTCTAATGGGCCATAAAATAGGTGCATTCCTTGGGATGAAGCATCACCTCTCTGTATAAATTTCATGGGCACGTCTAATATTTTTGTATATGATATCCAATTACTTTGCGAATGTAAAGCATAATTGATACACACTTTTCTTACCATTTGCGCAAAGTCTAAGATCCCCTGGTCAATGATCTCCAATTGAAACTCGTCGAAGCATCGTATGTTCTATGGACAAGGGACACTTTCATCTAAAATCCAACTTGTATTGATTGCAAGGATACGTGATATGTTAATTAAGATACACCTCATGATCTTGGGCATCAGGACCATCATCGTTTCTCATTTAGTCTATGTTACGGTGTCATGCTGCAGTCCATCCAAGCCGTAAACACCTCCATTTTTTTTTGTGCATCTGTGTTATCTTTTCGCGTGTGTTTCATTGTGTGTGATTGCTGCATTATCTTTCCATCCTTTTCAGTACCCGCATCCAATGTACATACTCCACTTGTGTGTTTGTGTTTGTGTGTGTTTCAGTTTGTGTGCATGTTATGTGTGTGTCAGAAAAATATGAAAAACTGATGCCAAAGGACATTATCAAGCTGTTAATTTCAATGATGAACTCCAAGAAAAGTGCAGGATATCGTGGATTTGTAGAAGCCGACATTTAAGCTATGAAGATAGAGGTTACACGTGAACAAGGTCGACGTAATATGTGGGACAAATCATTTTTGAAGAAGATACATTAGCACTACATGCCATGGAGAAGAAGGGTTCATATGCCTTTGCCTTTGATGGGAGGAATCTCCGCAGTTGTCTCAAAGACTGCATCCCATAGAACGTGTCAAGCTTCGACAAGGATGGCTATTGGGCCTGGTTTGCTGGTGTAACAATCAAACCAAGCAAGAGTGTTTGTGATATAAGGTTTTTGGTTTGTCACTTGCAAGAAGAGATCTGGTGGAGCAGGTTATCCCTGGCACGCTCTTGTTCTTATTCAATTTTGATACAAGGGAATTGTATGGAATCTACGAGGTTATTTCTCATGGTGGAATGGACCTTGAACCCAATGAATTTCGAAATTTCTAAGGGTCACTCCAGCAAATTCCAGAATTTACCAATAAAAAGGAAGGTTCACGAGGCAATCTTTTGGATACTTGATGGGAATGTCTCTATGGTTCTGAACTTATCAAGCTATTCACTTTTGGTTGAGATATCAGAACAATATCCACATGTCTTGGTAAGAGATTTGACAGATGAGGTTCATGGCTTGAGAAAGAAATTAATCCTCAACAAAAAGATCTGGTCACCTTTTAAAGTCAGTTATGGTGTTGAAGAGAAAATTAAATGTGGACTTTTCACATGGCACACACAGTCAACAGAGAGCGAGCTCAAGGAGTTCACTTCTGTCTTGCAAGCAATCCAATCAAATATTGGTTCAGAATTTTGGGATGTTAAGCAAAAAGGAGGCATAGCGTCTTGCCCTTGTTTTGGGGGAATCTGCTATAACAGGTGGACTACGCCATTGCCTTTACTGGGGGGGAAGCTCTCTTTCAGGGGTACTTCAAAATCTAATATGGGAGCTGGCTGCTGGAATTTCGGAGGGAAAAGTGAGAAGAAAGCTGGTTGTCATGGTTGATGTCTTCGAGGAGAACAGGGCTTCCCCAGACATGGTGCATAAAACAGGAAAGCCATCGAGCAGGCTAAAGAACTCTTTGATATTCAGGACAAGGAATACATTAATCCACGCAATGATCTTCGCAAAAGGGACTTAAGAAACCAAGGAACTGATCGAAGTGCAGAGAAATGACGCTTTCAAGTATCAAGTAAGCTGCAGATGATCGAGATGAGGAGCTTGACGAGAATGAGAGCTGATCGAGGGGGGAGATGGAGGCTTTTGGATGCCAAGGGACAGGTGTGACGTCTTCATTTTGGGGTCGCTATCTCTTTTCCGGAATCTGCTGCCAGCGCTAGAGGAGGAAAGTGGGAGCTACATAGGAGAACTGGAAGAAGACTATCGAAAAAGCGAACGGCATCAGAAGCAACAATTGAATTTTGGAACGCAGTAGAAGTGAACAAAGACAACGATGAAGAAGAAGCTGTGAAGTCAAAGGAGGCGAGTGACACAGGCGTTTGCAGAAGGGATCCGAGACTATCGTCTCTACCGTTCCCGCTCGGACAGTAGACTAAGACGACAAGAACTAGAGGCGCGATATCATTGCGACCAAGTTTGATGGAAGGGTCGGTCAGTCTAAATCCTCGTGTGCAGGCGCCTCTCTGTCGACTACACCCCCTTCAATGTCGAGATCGCAATCCTCTTCAAGGCCCACAAGATTGACCCGTCTTTGCAGATCGTAGACACCTCCACTAAAAAAAAAAAGCTAGCCAGATTCTTCACTAACATGGTGTGCATGTGACGCGAGGAGATTGCCAAATGCCTCGGCTGTGCCTCTAAATCACCATCTATTTTGAGTATAGGACAGTGCAAAGGGCTGGTGAATTTGTTGTGACATTTCCCAGAGCTTAGCATGCTAGTTTTAAATGTGACTTCAACTGTGCGGAGGCTGTGAATGTTGCACCTATCGATTGGTTACCCTTTGGGCAGAATGCAGTAAAGTTGTACAAAGAACAGAGACGTAAAAGCTTTGTTTCTCATGATAAGCTTCTATTAGGGCTGTGAAGCAAGCTCTAAGGAGTGCATGCCATGGTCTACAAGACAGGAATGATGTAGTTGATAATGTGTGGCAAGAGCTTCTTGCTCAGTATGGGATTGTGTTGAAAGTCTTAAAGAATCGAGTGGATTTGGAACGTATTAGACGTTTCAGGATAACGAATACCATACAAACAAGGAAAATGGATACAAGTTTTGATGCAATGGATGCAAGAGTGTGCCTTATATGCCATTATGGTCTGCATCTCTCTGCAATAGGTTACAGCTATTCTGACCCGAACAGTATACATGTCTGGAGCGTATGCATGCACTTATCAGATGTTTTATCCGTTGGACCTGGAGATTGAACAATCTATCTATGACTAAGTCCTGAATCTGGTTGAATTATTTGGTGCCCTAAAAAGCAAGCTCTTACGCTTTATTGTAAAGCAGTGAACAGATTGTAATGCTTTGTCATTTATTTTGACTTCATATCCATAAATCTTCAACATTGGTCTATGAAAAGAGCTTTATCAAAACTTTGTAGCTGACGGACGCTTAGCCTATGCAAATTCCTGCGCAAGCTGGATGTTCAGAATGAGTACTCATGGATCTCTTGTAATTTACTTGACAAGCAATATAGTGATCTTTGACATCAAAAATTGAGATCTTCTTGTTACCTTCTTTCCTTGCTGTATCTTGAACCCCGTGTTCTGCAGCTCTTACACGAACTCTACGACATTTCTGGTGAACCCGATGTGAAAGCGCTGCATCAATTTTCAGCAAGATGGGAGACTCACAAGAAGAGATGACAGATGACAATGTCATGAAGCATCTGTTTCAGTCATTTACAACCTATATGCAGCAGCAAGCTCACGCGAAGCGTGATAGTGATGCCATGGATGCCTTGAAAGCTGTCCAACAGGAGATGAAGCATTTCAACGGCCAACAAGTTTCAACTTACCTGCATTTGTATGAAGAAAATATGAAGTTTTTTAAGGTTTTTCAAGATGTTTGGAGCCGCTACTTCTTGCGGATCGTGGTTCGCGCGCTTGAAGTCCGAATTTCAGAAATTCAAGGAACACATGCTGGTTGGACAGAGTTTAAGAAGGCATTAAAAGATGAATATTTCCTGGAGGATACATGTCTTATGAACCGCAGGAATTTCTTAGCATGGGTTTCTATGCCTAATAAGGGACTTTCAGTTACCGCCCTTCTGCGAGAGTTTGAGAGCCGCTATGATCAGTTGGATGGAACTGAGCAGCAAGCTTTGGAGATGCAGAAAGTGGAATTATTTTTACAAGCTGCTGCTGATGCTGATTTACAGGAAAAGTTGAATGACCTTTTGGAAGATCAAGCTACCGATTCAGGTTTAAAGACCGAGTGGAGACATGTCATTGATGCTGTGAATGCGCTTATTAAGAAGTAGCGCAGGAGAGTACGATTGCATCGTAATACAGGATCTGCTTTTGAAAAATCCTTGGAGACCTCTACTTCTACCCCTGTTGCAAGTTTTATGCCTAAGCCTACTACTCCTATTGTAAATCCACCAGTTCCTACTGCTCCAGTGCCCTTATCCGTAGATGCAGTACCTGCTGTAGCACCTGCTCCAGTGACTGCTTTTCCAGCTAGCCAAAGAAAAGGGAGACGATGTATTTGGTGCGATAGTACAGAGCACCAACACTACAGAGATTGTGATGCTTTTCAGGAAGCGCGTAAGAAGAATGTAGTGTTTTGGGGACAAGATGGGAAGATATGGCTGACAGAGACTGGTGCTCCTCTTGACACGAACTTTGGTAAGGGAGGCATGAAGAAGCTCGTTGATGATATGGCTGCGGGATCAGCTTATGTGAGTGTTAGAGGAGATGCTTCAGCTTATGGAGTCCAGCTTGAGCAGAAATCAGATGGAGACTCTGCCTTATGGTCCTCTGCCTTGGAGATAGCGAGAAGAGGGAAAGTTCAAGCATCCACTATGACTTGTGCGGGCTCCAGCATTTGAGGAGTAATGGGATGGGATTCTCCTGTTGATAGGTATTCTATTTTTGCTTATATGGCGAAAACATAGGGTCTAGATGCCATGGTTGAGGAAAAGAGAAGAAGAGATGAGGAGGGACTCAGCACTTCCAAAAAGACTAGAGGGGGTGACTTTGTTTCACCGCCTGTTACAGCTCCACCTATGATGAGTTCTCCAGCTTAATCAGGTCCTGGACAACCTATGGGAGACAAGCAGATGAAATAAAAGAGACAACCAAGAAAGGAGCTAGGATTCAAGCTCTTGTCAGACCTTGATATGCAGACGGATATGAGTAAGATTTTTCATGAAAGAATTTTGAATAGTGAAGTCACTTTTACTGTTGGAGAAGCTCTTGGGATTGCTAGAAGAGAAATACAGGATCAGATGCAGGATCTTTTGCGAAGGAAACGACATGTGATGGAAGGACCTGCTTTACAGGGGTTATGGCATGGAGCTCTTGGGGAAGAGCATGATGATGCAGTGATGGTTGAAAATGCTTCTATCAATCCGCAGTTGGAGAAAATAGTTCAACCTATGCAGTATGAAGATGATGATACCCCTATCCTCATTCCTCGCAGCCATTTTTCACGCAATCATTGGGCTAGAGCAACCACTGAGACGGTGGTAAGGATTGGAGAGAAACAGATTCCTTTAGTTGCTTTAGTTGATCATGGTTCCGAGATTAATCTTATTGCTCAAGGTGTTTATTGTTAGAAATGCGGGATCTAGAGCATGACATAACCGGAAGCTATGGAGGATGGAAGGAGAAGTGTAGACTCATGATGGAATGGACACTGTTTGTTTCACAAGTGAATTAGGTTCCAAGATTGAGACTTGGACTCATAAACACAATCTTGTGTATGTGGACAATGACATTGACACTTTACTGAAATGAAAAGAGTACTATCATTGCATTAAGAAAGGAAGCAAGTACAATGCTTTATAGGAAAGTAGGAAACTGCAGTAGGCACTATTGTGCATATGGGATAAGTTAGCCTGCATATCCTTGACCCTGAGATTCCATACAAAGAGGCTGTTTGAGTGTGATTGCTGATTCTCAACACCCCTCCTCAATCACAACTAGGAAAGATACAAAGTGTGTAGAGGCTGTAATGAGAACCACCTGCAAAGTGTGGGCATACCACAGACATGGCAGAACACCAGAGGCTGTTGCAGAAAAAGCTAAGTGTGGGTACCATAAAACATGGTGGACATCCAGAGGCTGTAACAGGGGCCTCACAAAGTGTACAGGGACTGTAATGCCAAGTTACATAAGGAGTTTACAAAGCTTATGGCAGGAAACATTAGGGCAAGGAAAATACAAGGCTATTAAAACAGTCTATCAGAATTATGAGAGTACAAGGACTGATGAGTCTTGTCCTTCCGATCTGGTGGTCTTCATCTTCATCTTCGTTTGCTTCATTTTCTTCTTCTTCTTTGACTGCGACTAGATAGGCCTTTTGGGATCTCTTTCTTGCGTGGCAGAACTTCTCGGTGTGTCCGGTCCTTTTGCAGAAGTCACAAAAGAGCTAATCTTTCTTGCCTTTGTACCTGTTGCCAACATATAATGCATGCTCATCTCTAGAGGTACTTGGTTCTTCTTTAGTTTTTAGCTTCTTTTCTTCTTCTAACAGTGATGCCTGGATATCAACAAGTTCAGGATTTGGCATGTTGATTAAAGTTGTTGATACGTTATTATATTCAGGAGGCAAGCTCTTAAGTAGAACACCGATGCAAACATCTTCATCCATTTTAATGTTGATTCCTGCAAGTTGGGTTAGGAGTCCTTCCATGTAATTAAGATGTGTGGCAAGTGATGTGCTGGACTTCATTTCAAGCCTGAAGAATTCAAGTAGGAGACCATACTTTGATGATTTAGATTGTGCACCGAACAGGGTGTCAAGTCTTTTCCATGTATCCTGTGAGGTCTCACAGTTATCCACGTGATGGATATAACTGTCATCTAGCTCCAATTTGATAATGGCCTGGGCTCTGTCATCATTCTTTTGCCAAGTAGTTGCAAGGTCCACGTCCCGAGGTTTCTTCTCTTTGCCATTTGTGATGGCCCAGAGACCCTTCTTCATCAGGATGAGCTTGATGCGGGTTTGCCAAGTGTGGAATCCGACTCCTTTGAATCGAGCATTTGGCGAGTCTTTGCCCATGTTAGATTTACGGGAACAGTAGCAAATCAACTTCAGACTTTATTAGATTTGAGCAACAGAAGAATTGATTGAGAGACACAAGTGCTAAAAAGCACTAACTGAGTGTCAATGAATACCAAATCTGCAAAAGTCTTTTACTCCAAGTGATCTTCCCCTTCTTGATTTGATGCTGATGTCGTCAGATCTGAGTGACAGTACTTTAACGAACTTCAGAGAGTATTGCTCAGTAATTAAAATCACTGTTGATAACTTCAGTGAGAGAAACAGTGAAAAATGTCAAGATTTTGAAGCTTTTGGCTATGGTGGATTTAGGGTTTCTGAGACAGGGGCCTGGTTTTTTGCTTATTGCAGGAGATACAGTGCATCATTTTTAAAACTTTTTACATATCTAGGAAGCTTATGTCATGGGCTACCAAAGCCCCATGAAGATTGTGCAGATCGTGGTAAGTATAAGGCGCGCAGGTGCCGCGAACAGATTCGGCGCAGATCTGGACAGCGTGGTCGAATTTCTGCAATGCTGGAGCCAGGGAGCATCAATGTCATTGATTGTTGTGCCAAGATGAAACGCCTTGAGTAGAGGAACAACTCTCCAGAAGAAATTGTGGGCTGAAATGGCCTGGTTGAAGAGTTATGGAAGCTCCAAGCAAGGTAGGTCCTGTCTGGCTATGGCAGACACAGAACAGAGATTTGGGATTTTCACAATGCTGAGCTCCAGGTGGTCCAATGTCCTAGATTGATGTGACACAGAGAAGCTTTATGAGTTGGGGAATACTTTTCCAGAAGGAAGCTGTAAGAGATTTGACCTGTGGAGTGAGATATAAGCAGTTCAATCTGATAGGGTGCTGCTGGCTATGGCTGCCATGGAAGCTTCAGTGAGAGTAGAGTTGGGAGATGAAGTCATGAGCTGACATTGAGCTGGATGGAGGTTCAGAAGAATCAAGAGAGGCTAGAGAAGCAATGCCATGCCCAACTGGGCTCTGATACCATGTTAGAAATGCGGGATCTAGAGCATGACATAACCGGAAGCTATGGAGGATGGAAGGAGAAGTGTAGACTCATGATGGAATGGACACTGTTTGTTTCACAAGTGAATTAGGTTCCAAGATTGAGACTTGGACTCATAAACACAATCTTGTGTATGTGGACAATGACATTGACACTTTACTGAAATGAAAAGAGTACTATCATTGCATTAAGAAAGGAAGCAAGTACAATGCTTTATAGGAAAGTAGGAAACTGCAGTAGGCACTATTGTGCATATGGGATAAGTTAGCTTGCATATCCTTGACCCTGAGATTCCATACAAAGAGGCTGTTTGAGTGTGATTGCTGATTCTCAACATTTATGAGAGTGGCAAGTGGCCTATGGATGCAGAGCATGGCTGGCGCATGAGAGCAGCTAATAATACTTCTAGTGATATGTATGCTGCTTGTCCGAGCATCACAATTTCTATTGGAAATGTTGAAGAGGATTATCATTGCTTTGTTCAGGATTCTTGCTCTTATCCGATTATTCTTGGACAGCCTTTCATTACAGAAGCAAGAATGGAGACGAAAGTGATGGATGATGGCTCAGCCTATGCATGGATACGCAGTAAGGATGGTATGCAAGCTGTTCAGTTTATGACTGTTGGAGTAAATCATCCAAGAAACAGGGACTCCTTGCGTGAGGCACCACTACCTGCAAAGGAGTTGGATTTTCATTAGGTACCGCTGTCTTGCGAGACGCCAGTGGTATGGAGCAGAGAAAAGAGGAGATCTCGCCTCCTGGTAGCCAGTCTTTCTCCACTAATTTTGTTGGTTTTTCTTCAGATAGTTCAGTGAGTTATCAGAAAATTTCATATTTGTCTAGAGCTACCAGGCAGTACATTGGTTGTAAGGTGAAAGAGTTGAAGACTATAGGTATTTTGCAAGCAGAAGAGCTTGTGGATGGGCTGTATGAAGGAATGTCTTATGCAGATACATTGTCTGAGATGGAAAATATGCTGAAAACTGATGTATGTAAGGGTTCAAAGATCATACATGTGCAAACCTTGGATATGTATCAGGAAATTTCTGATTTTATGCTGAAAACAGAGTCAGAGGCTAAGAAAATTCAGCAAATCGAATCTATGGCTGATCTTGATCAGCTTTCAAAGTTATAGAGGGATGAAACCTTTCAGCCAGCAGAGTTAAATGCTGGAAAAATTCAGAATATAGAGTATGAGGCTGCATCATGGCAGTCCACAGAGTAGAGGGCTGAAACCATTCAGCCAACAGAGTTTAATGCTGGAAAATTTCAGCATACAAAGTTTCAGACTGTACCCGTACAGTCCATAGAGCAAAGGGCTGAAATCTTTCAGCCAACAGAGTTGAGAGTTGCTGAAAATTTGCAGAAATTGCAGCAAAGAAAAGAGTGCCTGACCTAGATGATGTGCCTATTAAGGGTTGTGCAGAAGAAGAAAAGAATGAGAGTCTTAATTTGCGAGGATGTAGACAGTTTGTGGCTGAACACTTGGTTGCTTGTGAGCAAATATTGACACGATTAGGGGAGGTGAATTTAACTCTTTCAGGGTTGAAATCTGTCTTTGGTGTTAATGAAGTTATCATAGTTGGGCATATGGTTGGTTATTATGGCAGGAAGCCTTCACCTGCAAAGGTGGATGCCATAAGCAGGATTGCAGAGTATTGCTCGACTACTTCAGAGGTGTGGAGATTTGTGGGAGCTTGTGTATTTTACATAATTTGGATTCCTCATTTTGCTCACATTGCAGATGTTCTTTATCAGCTGCTTCGAAAGGGGCAGAAGTTTCATTGGGATGAGAAGCATTCGAAAGCCATGCGTAAACTCAAGAAGCTGTTGCAGTTAGCTCCTACTCTTCTCAAGGCGGATTATCAGTGTGGACGACCAATCATGTTGACAGTTGATACTAGCCCTATTGGCATAGGTTGGGCAGTGGGATAGGATGATGCTGATGGAAACAGATATGCAATCCGCTTTGGAGCTAAAGTTCTTAATGAGCGATAGAGGAGATATCCGCAGATTAAAAGAGAGTTGTGGGGAGTAGTCACTGCACTGAAGTGTGATAAAGGATATTTTACTGGAGCTTCAGTTGTTGTGGAAACAGATTGCTTGCCTTTGCTTGACATGATTACTAGCTGTTCTACTCCAGATATAGCGATGCTTCGGTGGATTGCCTACATCAAATCATTGAATCTAGAATTTTGACACATAGCAGGAAAAGATAATCCAGTTGCTGACATGCTGTCTAGAGCGAGATATGAGGATGAGGAGTCAATCCTTGTAGAAGATGATGAGACAGAGTTTGCAGCTTCTGTTCTTGTTCATGATTGTCATGTATCTACTATTGAAGCCTTTACTGAAGGACTTTATGTTGGCGAGTGGCTGCAAATTGGTCAGTATCTGAGTTCATTGACTCGAAGAGCTGATTGGACAGATGATGTATTCAAGAAAATCAGAATAAAGGCTTATGGGTATTTCTTGAAAGATGGTTTTCTTTTGAAGCACCCAAAGAAGAGAGGCGGCCTACCCTTGAGAGTAGTTTATGAGGCAGCGATGCAGATACAGATTATGCAAGAGTTTCATGAGAGTTCTTGGGCTGGACATAGAGGTGTGTGGGCTACCTATGAGAAAATCAAAGAAAGATACTGGTGGAAAGGGATGTATAAAGATGTTTCCCACTTTGTGGAGACTTGCAGGGACTATCAGCTCTACGCTTTAGTGTGGCATCGTGATGAGTTGCATCCGACCTATCCGCTATGTATGCATTATAAATGGATGGTTGACTTGGTTACTTTGCCAGTGGGACTTTGGCAGATGAGATATCTTGTCTTGGCCAAGGAGGATCTTACAAACTATATTGAAGGTAGATCTTTGCGGATGAACACCACCACTACAGTATGTAAATTCTTGTTGGAAGAAATATTTTGCAGGTATGGATGTATAGGCAAGATTACAACTGATCGTGGAGAGCTAGATGCAGATGAAGCTAGAGAATTTTTCTCACGGCTTGGGATTAAGTTGGCTCTTACTACTGCCTATAATCCAGAGGGGAATGGCAAGAGCAAAAGAGGACATCTGCCGATAGTTAAGGCATTGGAAAAAGCTTGTAGAGGTCGGATTGGAGATTGGCCGAGATTATTACCTTTTGCATTATGGGCAGATCGTTCTACACATAGCGTGACTACTGGATATATGCCTGCAGAGTTGATGTATGGGCAAAAACTTGTCATGCCTACTGAAATTTGTGCTCTCACATGGAGTGCTCTTCCATGGCATGAGAATTTATCAAGGGAGGAGCTTTTAGCTCTTCGGATTCGTCAATTAGAGAGAAGGGCAGAAGATGTGCAGCTATGCAGTTGATCGTTTGAAGGCAGCCCGACTCAGAAACAAGGACAGGTTTTATTTGAGGCATCGCTTGCGGCCTAAAGCCATAAAAGAAGGAGATTGGGTTCTAGTCTATGACAGTAGCCTAGAGAATCAGCATAGTGGCATGAGAAAAATGGTTCAAAGATGGTTTGGACCATATGAGGTGAAACAGGTTTTTGACAATGCTACCTATGAGTTGGCTGAATTGGATGGGACGGTATTGAGGGTGCCCATTGCTGGAAAACAAGTCAAGATTTTTAAGAGAAGAGAAGATGAAGAGTATGCACTTGAAGCATTGGCAGAAGAAGAGTAGTCAGAAGAAATTCTAACAGAAGAAGCAGAGAATATGGATGATGAAACTGATGGGGAAATAGGTCTACCGAAAACGGATGGACTGGACCTGTTTGTGGACTTGGATGATCCTGGATAGTTGGCTCATCCAGAGGATGCGCATGTTTAGAGGGGGTGGATGTCGTGATGCTGTGCATCCGAGCCGTAAACACCTCCATTTTTGTTGTGCATCTGTGTTATCTTTTCGCGTGTGTTTCATTGTGTGTGATTGTTGCATTATCTTTCCGTCCTTTTCAGTACCCGCATCCAATGTACATACTCCACTTGTGTGTTTGTGTTTGTGTGTGTTTCAGTTTGTGTGCATGTTATGTGTGTGTCAGAAAAATATGAAAAACTGATGCCAAAGGACATTATCAAGCTGTTAATTTCAATGATGAACTCCAAGAAAAGTGCAGGATATCGTGGATTTGTAGAAGCTGACATTTAAGCTATGAAGATAGAGGTTACACGTGAACAAGGTCGACGTAATATGTGGGACAAATCATTTTTGAAGAAGATACATTAGCACTATATGCCATGGAGAAGAAGGGTTCATATGCCTTTGCCTTTGATGGGAGGAATCTCCGCAGCTGTCTCAAAGACTGCATCCCATAGAACGTGTCAAGGTTCCACAAGGATGGGTATTGGGCCTGGCTTGTTGGTGTAACAATCAAACCAAGCAAGAGTGTTTGTGATATAAGGTTTTTGGTTTGTCACTTGCAAGAAGAGATCTGGTGGAGCAGGTTATCCCTGGCACGCTCTTGTTCTTATTCAATTTTGATACAAGGGAATTGTATGGAATCTACGAGGTTATTTCTCATGGTGGAATGGACCTTGAACCCAATGCATTTCGAAATTTCCAAGGGTCACTCCAGCAAATTCTAGAATTTACCAATAAAAAGGAAGGTTCACGAGGTAATCTTTCGGATACTTGATGGGAATTTCTCTATGGTTCTGAACTTATCAAGCTATTCACTTTTGGTTGAGATATCAGAACAATATCCACATGTCTTGGTAAGAGATTTGACAGATGAGGTTCATGGCTTGAGAAAGAAATTAATCCTCAACAAAAAGATCTGGTCACCTTTTAAAGTCAGTTATGGTGTTGAAGACAAAATTAAATGTGGACTTTCCACATGGCACACACAGTTAATAGAGAGCGAGCTCAAGGAGTTCACTTTTGTGTTGCAAGCAATCCAATCAAATATTGGTTCAGAATTTTGGGTTGTTAAGCAAAAAGGAGGCATAGCGTCTTGCCCCTGTTTTGGGGGAATCCGCTATAACCGGTGGACTACGCCATCGCCTTTACTGGGGGGGAAGCTCTCTTTCCGGGGTACTTCGGAATCTAATACGGGAGCTGGCTGCTGGAATTTCGGAGGGAAAAGTGAGAAGAAAGCTGGTTGTCATGGTTGATGTCTTCGAGGAGAACAGGGCTTCCCCAGACATGGTGCATAAAACAGGAAAGCCATCGAGCAGGCTAAAGAACTCTTTGATATTCAGGACAAGGAATACATTAATCCACGCAATGATCTTCGCAAAAGGGACTTAAGAAACCAAGGAACTGATCGAAGTGCAGAGAAATGATGCTTTCAAGTATCAAGTAAGCTGCAGATGATCGAGATGAGGAGCTTGACGAGAATGAGAGCTGATCGAGGGGGGGAGATGGAGGCTTTTGGATGCCAAGGGACAGGTGTGACGTCTTCGTTTTGGGGTCGCTATCTCTTTTCCGGAATCTGCTGCCAGTGCTAGAGGAGGAAAGTGGGAGCTACAGAGGAGAACTGGAAGAAGACTATCAAAAAAGCGAACGGCATCAGAAGCAACAATTGAATTTTGGAACGCAGTAGAAGTGAAGAAAGACAACGATGAAGAAGAAGCTGTGAAGTCAAAAGATGCGAGTGACACAGGTGTTTGCAGAAGGGATCCGAGACTATCGTCTCTACCATTCCCACTCGGACAGTAGACTAAGACAACAAGAACTAGAGGCGCAATATCATTGCGACCAGGTTTGATGGAAGGGTCGGTCAGTCTAAATCCTTGTGTGCAGGCGCCTCTCTGTCGACTACACCCCCTTCAATGTCGAGATCGCAATCCTCTTCAAGGCCCACAAGATTGACCCGTCTTTGCAGATCGTGGACACCTCCGCTAAAAAAAAAAACTAGTCAGATTCTTCACTAACATGGTGTGCATGTGACGCGAGGAGATTGCCAAATGCCTCGGCTGTGCCTCTAAATCACCATCTATTTTGAGTATAGGACAGTGCAAAGGGCTGGTGAATTTTTTGTGACATTTCCCAGATCTTAACATGTTGGTTTTAAATGTGACTTCAACTGTGCGGAGGCTGTGAATGTTGCACCTATCGACTGGTTACCCTTTGGGCCGAATGCAGTAAAGCTGTACAAAGAACAGAGACGTAAAAGCTTTGTTTCTCATGATAAGCTTCTATTAGGGCTGTGAAGAAAGCTCTAAGGAGTGCATGCCATGGTCTACAAGACAGGAATGATGCAGTTGATAATGTGTGGCAAGAGCTCCTTGCTCAGTATGGGATTTTGTTGAAAGTCTTAAAGAATCGAGTGGATTTGGAACGTATTAGGTGTTTCAGGATAACGAATACCATACAAACAAGGAAAATGGATACAAGTTTTGATGCAATGGATGCAAGAGTGTGCGTTATATGCCATTATGGTCTGCATCTCTCTGCAATAGGTTATAGCTATGCTGACCTAAACAGTATACATGTCTGGAGCGTATGCATGCACTTATCAGATGTTTTATCCGTTGGACCTGGAGATTGAACAAGCTGTCTATGACTAAGTCCTGAATCTGGTTGAATTATTTGGTGCCCTAAAAAGCAAGCTCTTACGCTTTATTGTAAAGCAATGAACAGATTGTAATGCTTTGTCATTTATTTTGACTTCATATCCATAAATCTTCAACGTTGGTCTATGAAAAGAGCTTTATCAAAACTTTGTAGTTGACGGACGCTTAGCCTATGCAAATTCCTGCACAAGCTGGATGTTCAAAATGAGTACTCATGGATCTCTTGTAATTTACTTGACAAGCAATATAGTGATCTTTGACATAAAAAATTGAGATCTTCTTGCTACCTTCTTTCCTTGCTGTATCTTGAACCCCGTGTTCTGCAGCTCTTACACGAACTCTACGACAATGGCAAACAATAGATTTTTGTTCCCCTCACTGGTGATCTTCCTCCATTTTAATATCTACTCCTCTCTCTCTCCCTTTCCCTTTATTTGTTTCCCTCCCTCCATTTTTAATTTGCCTCCCTTCATCCTTCTTTGTTTCTCTCTTCCCCTCTCTGTCTCTCTCAATGTTTCTTTTTCTCCCCCATCTTCCCTACCACTCTCACTTCTCTCTTTTTCTTTTCCTCGCTTCTTCTCTCTATTTTCCTCTCCACTCTCACTCAATGCATCTTGTTATAATTAAAATGAAATATATAAAATAAAAAACTTATAAAACAAGGACATTGCAATACCCTATCTCCCCACCTCTCTTTGTGTCTCCCTTTATTTTACTATCATTACATTCTCTCTATTTCTCTCGGTGTTTCCCTTTTTCTCTCTCCCTCTCTCTTGCTCTCTATTTATTGTTCTCTCTATCTCTCTTTTTCTCCCTAGCTCCATCCCTTTTTCTCCCCCTTTCTCCCTCTCTTTTCTTTTCACTCTCCTTAACCCACCCTTTTCTTCCACCTCTCTCTTCGCTCTTTGTTTCTCTTTCTCTCCCCCCTCTCTTTCTCTTTCTTTGTTGCCTCTCTCTTTGTTTCTCTCCCCCCTCGTTGTTTCTCTTACTCATTTTCCTCTCTCCATCCCTTCATATCTAATTTCTCTCTTCCTCTCTTTCTTTGTTACCCTTCCCCCATTTTTCTCTCTCTCTCTCTTACTTTCCTCTCCCTTCCTTCATATCTCATTCCTCTCTTCCTCTCTCTCTCTTTCTTACCTTTCCTCCTTTTTCCTCTCTCGTTCTCTCTTCCTCTTCCTTCCTTCTTCTTCCTCCCTCCTTTTCTCTCTTCCTCTCTCTCTTTCAATGCATCTCATTACAAAGAAAATAAAAGAAAGAAAATAAAAAAAAGCAAGAAGAGGCAATGAACCTACCACAAAGGCTCGAGGATGAATTCTTTTTTGCCTCCTCTTCACGACGTCCCTTCTTTCTCCCTTGCACACTTGTCCCTCTTCTTCATGTACACTGGCAGTGGTGGAGAGGAGCGCTCCTTCTCTCTCTTTCTTTCTTCCTCTCCCTCTCTCTCTCTCTCTCTCTCAAGAAGATGATAAACTCTCTCACTCTCTCTTTCACTCTCTCTTGAAATTTTTTGCGAAAAAGGCCATGCTCGGGCTTTTGCCCCTTTTTTTCTCACACGGATGTCACTCTTTGCATCACAATTAGTGTCCCCATTAGTATCACAGTTTACACTTCTAAGTATCACTATCAGTGTCGTAGTTAGTGTTGCAGTTATCATTGTTAATTAATTTAGCGACACAAATAACCACGCTATTTACGATGCAAATAGTGATGTCATTATTTTGCATCGCAAACCGGCATCTCTATGTTCTCATTCCCTTGTAGTACCATCTATTTTTGTTATGCCACATCTCAAACAAGTAGTTAATGATAAAATAATCTACTTTTAGTGAGTAACTCAATTTACTTTCCTATTAGTATATAGTCAAACACAATTGTCTCTCACCTTGGTGTCTCACATTGAGGACACTTCTCACAATAAAGATTGAAATCTTGTTGCAAAACATTTTTTTATTGGTTGTCCTCACATACATAATAAACCATGCTTCCCAAATATTTATCCTTCTTCAATGAACAAAGTATCTAAGGTTGATGTGTATTTATGGATGCCCTCATTCATAATCTCCTCTAATGTTCTACTTGATGCATGCCAAGATTGCTAAAGAAAGAATTTAATGGGTTCCAACTTTTTGGGACCTTAATTTGCATGAGGCACTGCACCCACTCCATGGTACTAGGGAGCTATACTATGAGCTTTATAAGACAAGTGCTCTTCTCATTACTTTTTTGATCCCCAATACCACCAAAGGGAATTTCTAGCATCTTCTCTTGTAGCATTATTGAGGCATTGTGCTCATTCCACAATGGCTATAACTTAATTATAGTCTCCATGATTTGTTTTTCTAATGTTTTATTTTTAAGTTTCATAAAAAGTATTATTAGATAGATTTGCATCATCTTGCACTCCTGTATTATCCATGGGAACATCATCCACCTATTGAATCCTATGTCTTCATCCCCATGTTCTATATGTGCATCACATGCATTGGCTTCTACACTTTTAGCTTGCAAGTTTTCTTCATCTCCATCTATAGCATTGAGACTAAGAGAAATAACAAGATTTTCGTATTTCTCTTTTAACTTATTATGTTTGTAGAAGGTTCGGGTGGCTATATATCATCCACCCTAACAAAAAGATGTACAATCACACCATGATAGTACGAAATTTTTAAAGTCTAGATTCTAAGCATATTGGCACTATTTGGCTAGGAATTTCCAAATGACATGCCTAGTAACGACTCTCTAGTTAGTGTGGAACCTCAGGGAATATTCCAATCCATGTTGTAGAGGATGGCAACAATCTTATTTCAATGCAAAAGTGTACATAGGCATCACTTTTATTAGGATAAGAGCATGCTTACATGATTGATTAACTATAGGATTTTCTATCTTAGAATCATTGGAGAGAGTGCAATTATTGAAAGTAGCCAAGAGCCACCACATTAGCAATTATGTGTGCCCCTCATGTGGTCATCGGCATATTCTTGTAACTCATGCTCCCATCATCCATGGGCCACACGTAGTAACATCATTATTAAATGAAAATGCATTATGCCCCATGTTTTAGTTAACCTCATCTATGTGACCAAATTATCATCTTAATTGTATTAACTATTTTACTTTATAATGTCACCTTAAAATGCATGCATTTATATAAACTTGAAGGGAAAAATACTTACATTCAAATCTATTATGCTAATTTCACTCTTTGATATGCTTTCCCGTACAAAATTTGGGTACATTGTGTATGCATTATTCTCCTAAAGTTAAGTGATCACAACACAAGTAAATCAAGTATATTAAATACTAAATGCTTAATAAATACCATTATGTATAGAAAAGACCATTAAAAGAAAAAATGAAGCTAATTCTCTACATATAGAATATAAATACTTCATTATTATCACATGAAAGTGGTTCATGTATATAGACATCTAATTATGTATCCTAATAATTCAAGAACTCATTATCAATAGTTTTTTTAGGATACAAGTACTATAATATTTATCTTAGAATGATGTTTACATGTATATCATTAAAAGCTTTTGTTGGCAATTGAAGAGAAAAAGTATCAACATCACCTTCCTATACCAATACGAAAAAGCAACTCATTGCTACCAATGTATGAAAAAAAAAACCCTTTTTTAGTCTCAAATATTACCTTATCTAAATATTGTGTATTGTTATCTTGATATTTAACCTAAATTTGTTGTACTAAACACAATGATTGTCATATAAACTCTTTAATTAAAACTATAATATGACATGTTAGTTAAAAGAAAAAAATGATTCACTTGTTCTTGATAACCTTTTGGGTCCATATATTCCTTATATTGCTTAAAAAAATTAGCTATAATGTCAATTAGTATTGAGAAAATTATATAATTTGTTTAGTAGTATTTGATATTAAATAATGATATTAAAAGATAAAATTAGGATGTACTCCTTACTATAATTGAGAGACTTTGCTCCTTTACTCTATTGGGTGGTGAGCACTCATGTCTCCAAGGCTTCGACTCTCCTCTTTAGAGTTCAACATGGATCCTGATGAGAAACCATCTTCATAATATATTGTATTAACATTCTCATTGAGAATAGCCTTCACTTTTCTCATTACCTCTAGACCTTTCTTCATCACAACTTCATAGAAATGCTAAAGTTTTTGAAGAATTTGGGGGCCCATATTATGCCCAATGAAAAATTTAAAATCTTGTTAATAGTAGAACATCAACTCATTTATAAAACTTTGAGATTCCAAGGACAAATGAATCTATGTAATGCAACATAAAAACAAAATCCAAGGTACAAACTTATTTTATACTTACTTGCTATAAAAAACTTGGATGACTCACAAATTATGGATATATAAAATATCCAAGCAAGAAAGATGGGCTTTGAAGTACATGAAAAGGGTCCAAGGCTTCAATGGCTTTGTTTTTTGCAAAGTCTCATGCTTAATCATTCTCATGATAGAGGAGCCATGACAATCTGAGAAGTGCAAGGAAATGAAGGTCTAATGAGAGAGGAGATGGAGAAGGCTCTCAAAGACATCTCCCATGACGTCAAGAAATATCGCACTCAATGCACTGACATCTGCCATCTCATACAGTCCCTCTCGCCGCTCGTCCTCTCCACTCAGCAAACACTCCCCAACCTTCTCCTTCAACACCAAGAAGCCAGAGATGCATTAAAGAAAGCCGTGCTAGCAGTGTCGAGCCTCTCTAATATGACCACTTTAGACAAAATCATGAATCAAGAAGAGCCAACGAAATGCTTGCAAAAGACTATGGAAGGAGTGCAAATGGTCTCAAGAGAGCAGTGCTAGTTGCAATTGATCGATTTCCCGCCAACTGCGGCTTTCGTGTCATCGACCCGACTCTGCCCCCCTCTCCTCTATGCGAGTCCTGCTACTTCTGTGGAAATGGGTCTCCTTGACAAGCTCTAGGATGATGTTGTCGCGAGTCCCCTAGCTATGATAGCAACCTTGGCCACCTCTGCAGAGGACCTAGAATGCAAGATGAATATTTTTCCTTCCGTAAGACTGATAAGCGACCATTTCTGACTCTTGGCCCTCCACAGAAGGGTTATCTCACCATCATTTTATCCATCCGCGTGGAGGGAAATCCATGTTGTCGTCCTGAGAAATAGTTTAAAACCAATCCTTCAACCTTTCACCTTAAAAAATCAATACTTTTTGCTATGGTTGCATGTTTAGTTTCTTAATGGGTGTTCTTATGCACATCTTGTTCCATTATCAATTCGCTTCTTCTTTTCATCAAGATCACCTTGTCCTAAAAGACACAAGAAGTTTTTGTTTCTTTTGGTTTTGTCTTCAATAAAGCTTACTTTTCTTTCCTTTTTCCATGAGTTGGGTGGGAGAACTTCAATGTTTTATCCTTAGTAGTAAGAGTGTACTTTGATTCCATATATTTTACAAGTTTCTATTTGTGCTTCACTAGTGATTATCTTTCATTTATATTGAGTGTGATATTGCTCTTGTGTTCAATTTGTTGAAGAGCCCTATCTTTTGGGTTTTGTTTGTGGTTTTATTTGGTGTGTTTGTGACCTAGGCTTCAATGACCTAGTTGTGTGTGTATTTTTGTGATTATTTCCTTTTTCGATCCAATGACAATTCAAAGATGATGAAGAAAAGAAATGAAGAAACCAAGACAAAGATGAAGATGAAGGTTTTTTAAGTGTTGATCGTGGATCTCCTTCAAATTTTTTCGCATGGACGCATCACACTTAAGCGTGGGAGGAATGATAACCAGGAAATATGTGCAAATAAAGGCACCAAAATGTGCTCAACATGGAAACATCCTTTGCAAATTGACACTTTGCTTTTGTACTTTCTTGTCAAAATTTCAAATATGAAGCAATGTAAAATGTGTAGTCCAAAAGGCTCACATTAAAAAAATGGTGAAAGGAAAAGAATGGTCAAACACCTATTGTGTCATGCAAAAATAAAAGGGTCTTTAGACCTTAGCCAAAATGTATGCAATTCAAATTTTTATAATATCAAGAAAGGAAAAGGAAGAGGCTTGTTGGGTGATTTGAGGAGGTGGGAGGTTTAGATGGTTACAACCTCTCTCTTCCTTTATCTTCTCCTCTCACACTTCATTTCCTTCTCTCTCCCATTTTTGCACAACTCTCATCTTTCTTGTTTTTGCTCCTTTCTCTTGTGCTTCATTGCCAAATCTAATGGAGAGTGAGGAAGAGGAAGAGGGTGAGGATGGAAGAATTTCCTAGTTTCTTGTGTGCCTTCCTCTTGTGTGTTTTGGAGAAATGGTTCTTGGTGAAGAAGAAGGTTTCTTGTAGGTTTTTGTGGCCAGCAAGTGTATTTCCAGCCTCTCTTGGCCAGTTCATGGTTTGATTTCTGTCATGGTAGGGTGCTCTTCATTTGGTGCACTGGCCGGAAAAGAGGTGGCTATGGAGCTTGCAAGAAAGATGGGCTTTGAAGTACATGAAAAGGGTCCAAGGCTTCAATGGCTTTGTTTTTTGCAAAGTCTCATGCTTAATCATTCTCATGATAGAGGAGCCATGACAATCTGAGAAGTGCAAGGAAACAAAGGTCTAATGAGAGAGGAGATGGAGAAGGCTCTCAAAGACGTCTCCCATGACGTCAAGAAATATCGCACTTAATGCACTGACATCTACTATCTCATACGGTCCCTCTCGCCGCTCGTCCTCTCCCCTCAGCAAACACTCCCCAACCTTCTCCTTCAACACCAAGAAGCCAGAGATGCATTAAAGAAAGCCGTGCTAGCAGTGTCGAGCCTCTCTAATATGACCACTTTAGACAAAATCATGAATCAAGAAGAGCCAACGAAATGGTTGCAAAAGACTATCGAAGGAGTGCGAATGGTCTCAAGAGAGGAGGAGTGCTAGTTGCAATTGATCGATTTTCCGCCAACTGCGGCTTTCGTGTCATCGACCCGACTCGGCCCCCCTCTCCTCTATGCGAGTGGTGCTACTTCTGTGGAAATGGGTCTCCTTGACAAGCTCTAGGATGATGTTGTCACGAGTCCCCTAGCTATGATAGCAACCTTGGCCACCTCTGCAGAGGACCTAGAATGCAAGATGAATATTTTTCCTTCCGTAAGACTGATAAGCGACCATTTCTGACTCTTGGCCCTCCACAGAAGGGTTATCTCACCATCATTTTATCCATCCGCATGGAGGGAAATCCATGTTGTGTTGGGGGTAAAGGCGCCTCCGCCGTGCCGCCCCGTGTGTTACTACACTGACAGTACCCGCCACTGCACACTGCAGGTGGCGGGTGCCCGTCATGTCACTTTATTCTTTATTCTTTTAGTGACAGTTTGAATAAAGGAAGGCCCGGTCACACATTGTGACTGTTGGAGTTCCCATTTCTTGTCTCTCTCTTTTCTTGCTCTTGCTCTCCCACCATAGCTCGCGTGCAAGCTTCGATCCTTCTCACTTTTCAACTGGTATCAGAGCTTGGCATTCTCTTACTCGAGCTCGACTCGGTGCTTCTCGACCTTCGCATCGACTCGCTTCACGCATTGGATCTCCATCCCGATAGCCATATCCGATCTCCCCGAGCTCCCGTCACTCCCCGGCTTCCCGAGCATCTTCCCAGCCTATTGAGGCACCTTCAAGGCATTGATACTGAGGTATTTGATCATTCTTTTAGGGTTTTATTTCAGTCTACAGGTTGCAAATAGCAAGGGCAGCCATGGCTTCAAACCCTTGAAGCTTATTCCCCTCATATTGTGCCTTACACCTATCAAGGCTCAAAGAGGCTTGTCATAGGCCTTTGATAGGCCCTTCTTGAGCCCCCCATTAGCCCCTTTTCAGCCCATGTGGAGCAACAGCAAGTTCAGCACCAACAAGGTAGATTGCATCATTTTTTTCTAGGCTGTGAGCACTCATCTACTTCAGCTCCACACTTGGCCATTGCTTCTTGCTCTCTACCTTGATCAAGAGGGCTATAGACTACATGTTTGATGTCATTCAAGCTTTGGGCATTGGTCTTGATCATTGGGGCTGATATCTTCAGATTTGGGACTGTCATAAACTGTCATAACAGGCTGAAAACAGGGCAGCACCATTGGCATTAGCATTTGTTGCTTATACTCCATTCCGGTTGTGCTATTTGATGCCCGTATGCGGTCTACATGATGCCTAGTGCCTTGGGAATGTATGCACATGATTATGCCATGATTTTGGCTTGAAATATTGGCTGATTTGGGACTGTTATTTACTGTTATACAGTGCTGGAAACAGGGCAGCCACACTTGGCATTGGCATTTGATGCTTATACTCTACTCCGGTTACCTTATTTGATGCCCGTATGCGGTCTACTTCCTACCCGGATGTATTGGGGATGTATGCATTTGGTTTGACCATGATTTTGGCTTGAATTCGGGGCTGAAATCTACTGTTTAGAATAGTAAATACATGCTGGAATAATAGTGGGCTGAAGGTACTTTACATGCTTTGGCACTTACCTACCGATACCGGATGTATGCTTTGAGTTTTGGCATGATGTCTCTGACATTTGGGGACGGCTTGGAGCATATGTATGAGATTATGGAATGCTTTTGAGCTTCGCATTAGCTCCGTCTTCACTGGCATTTGGACCGACTTGGCATGCTCATGGACCACCTATGCCTCATGTCTCTGCTTGACAGTTAGGCTTTTGCATTACATGCTTTGGTTCGTGACATATGCTATTTGGTTCGTGTATGCCATACCGACATTTGGAGCTTGGATTTGGATGTATTTGAGCATTCCCGGCTTACTTGATCACTGATCTTGGTTGCTATTTGGATGTCATTGAGTTGACCGAGAGCTTATTTGGGCTTATGTATTGCTTCATGGTTAATACGACCGGTGCTTCATGTATGTCATGCTCTCTTGGATGCGCTTGATGCATTGACAGGGTCACTTATTACTGGTGCTTTCTCTTGGGTTGTTTGAGCTTCTGAGCTCGCTTTGTATGCCTTTTGTGCCAGTGGGAGCATTTTACATGCTTGCTTGACCTTTGACAGTTGCATGCTATTGGAGCACTTACATGTATTTGGAGCAGTTTATGTCTTGAGCAGCTACATACGCATTGAGACTTTGGGATCATACTCCGATCTTTATGGATATGCATTGATGTACTCTTGGTTCACAGGATGCTTATGAGCTGAGTCTCATATTTGGATCTCTCTTTGAGCAGACACCTATTTGTGTCAGGTTTTGGCAGTTACAGGAACACTTTGCCTAGAGTGTCTGGGGGTGTGCCTTTCATTGGCAGATGTTATTTTGACATGCTTCGGTGTTGAGCTCATGTTCTTTTCACTGTCATTGGCCTCGCTTATGTCCGTTTCATGCCGGCTTTGGACCTAGCATTGTTTGCTTGACATTGGATCCTATTTTGGGACAGTTTGCTCTCTAGACTGCATACCTGCAATTTATTACAGCAAGCAGTTATTGGTGGACTGAGGTGTACTTTTTATGCTGAAATATCCTGATTTGGTGTACCGCACCTAGTACTAAGTGGGCAGCAACTTTTGGCACACTTTGCTCGCCCTTTGGACCCCGTTTTGGTCATTTTTGGGCAGTTTCTGCAGTAAAACAGCAAGCAGTTTTGGACTGTTTGGGCATTTCCAGCCTGCATAATGGCGTCATCTTCGCATGATAGTGCCATCTTTAACATTACAAAGTTAGATGGTACCAACTACTCTTACTAGAAGAGTCAAATTTGGCAGGTCTTGGTGCAGAAATCTCAGATTAAGCCACTTCGGTTGAGTGGGGAGCAGCCTAAAACTATGGACAATGACGACTGGCTTGAACTTGATGAGCTATGCAAGTCCACGATTGTATTGTCTCTCACTGAACAGGTACATTATAATGTATTTGAGGAAGCACAGAGTGCATGGGATCTATGGAATAAGATCAAGAATCTTTATGATAAGAAAAGTCCGGCGAGTCAGATGTACTGGTTGAAGCAGCTTATGGATCTGCGCATGAAGGATAATGCGACTATGTCTGCTCACTTGAGCCAGTTCCATGCTATACTGAAGAACCTGACTTCGTAGGATATCACCTTTGGAGAGGAAGTAACTCCTCTTTTCTTGCTTGGGACTCTGAATGAGTCATGGGATGTTTTCCGTACTGCTCTTTGTGCCTCTAGTGCTACTCTAAAATTGGCAGATGTTGAGAGTGCTCTTCTTCAGGAAGAGGTGAATCGCAAAAACTTGGATGCCTCTCATGGTAGTCATGCTTTGACAGTTCGAGGCAGGAATGACAGGAATGATCGTGGTAATAACCGTGGTCGTGACTCACAGAAGGGTCGGTCTAAATCTCGTGGCAAGTCGCCTAGTAAGTCGCGTGGGCGCAATGCAAATGTCACTTGTCATCATTGTGGAAAAAAGGGCCATATTAGACCACCGTGTCATGAGTTGCGCAATGAGAAGTGCAAGGATAAGGGGAAAGATAAAGTGCAGGAGAAGTCCTCTGATCGCAGCATAGTACCTGCGAAGTCCAGCGTCAAGATTGAGGAAATTAATGTCAGGCAGACTGAGGAGTCCGATGGTGGTGATGAGTTTATACTTGCAGCTAGTTCTTCTGATGCTTCACACTTGACTGAGACATCTAGTATGTATGCACAGTGCTGGTTATTGGATTCCGGAGCATCCTTCCATGTGACGCCTTACCGTGAGTCATTTTTGCTTAGGGATGTACGTCATGTACCTGCGCTTACACGCAGTCTTATGTCTGCAGGATAGCTGGATGATGCAGGATTTCATGTATGTTTTGGGGATTCTGCCTGGAAGATTACTCGTGGCAGACTTGTGCTTGCTAGAGGTGCCAAGTCTGGCAGCCTCTATCCTCTTGTTGTATCTGGGTCCTCAGTTGACCATGTTTTGGCAGTGGGTTCTATCCCACATGTATCACTTTGGCATGCTCGTTTAGGGCACATGTCTTTGAAGGGAATGAAAATGTTATGTGGTTTGCAGTATCTTCCGCCTTTGGATTATGCATGTTTTGACTCGTGTGATCATTGTCTTTATGGTAAGCAGAATAGGTCTACGCATAAGAAATCGGGTAGGCCACGCATGAGTGAGCCCTTGGCATTGGTGCATTCCGATGTTTGTGGGCCTATGCCTTGCATGTCTATGGGTGGCGCGAAGTACTTCATTACCTTCATTGATGATTTTTCTAGGAAAGTGTGGGCTTATCCCATAAAGCAAAAGTCCGATGTCTTGGCAGTTTTTCAGAGATGGCTTGCTCTTGTTGAGAACCAGACTGGGTATAGGCTGAAATGCCTTAGGACAAATAATGGGGGAGAATATGTCTCGCATGCTTTTGAGCAGTTTTGTGATGACAGGGGTATTAAGCGTCAGTTGACCGCCCCTTACACCCCACCCCAGAATGGTTTGGCTGAGCGCATGAACAGGACTATTCAGGAGTGTGTGCGCTCTATGCTTAGCCATGCAGGCCTACCACAGAGTTTTTGGGCTGAGGCTGTTAGTATGACAGTGCGTGTCATAAACCGATCGCCTTCTAGTGGATTGGATTTCCAGGTTGCAGAGGAAGTTTGGGCTGGTAAGGCACCCTCTTATGCGCATCTCCGTGTCTTTGGATGTGAGACATTCTGCCATGTGCCCAAGGACAAGAGGAGCAAATTGGATCCAAAGAGCATTAAATGCATATTCCTTGGCTATGGTGAGTTAGGAGAGATGGGCTATCGCCTATGGGATCCGCAGGCGTGGAAAATAGTACGCAGCCATGATGTCGTCTTCCATGAAGACAAGATGCACAGGCAGCCTGAGAAGGTGGTTGAGATCCACAGAGTGATCTTTCAGGAGGAGCCTAGAGCTCCAGCACAGCCAGTAGTACAGCCTGCAGCAGTTCCTCCACAGGGCCAGGATGTTGGACAGGAAGTTAGACAGGCAACAGAGCCTGCAGTGAGACGGTCTGCTAGAGACAAACGTCCACCTGATAGATTTTGGCCCTCTATGCATTATGTTTTGGTTACAGATGCAGGAGAGCCTTTCTCTTATGATGAGGCTATGCGCAGGGGTGACAGTCGCTCCTGGGAGAGGGCTATGCAGTCTGAGATAGACTCCCTGTATAAGAATGAGACTTGGGATTTGGTTGCCTTGCCTAAGGTCAAGAAGGATTTGCCATGGAAGTGGGTGTACAAGCTGAAAAGTACCCCTGGACACCCCAAGCCGGCATACAAGGCTAGATTGGTAGCAAAGGGTTTTAAGCAGGAACATGGTGTGGACTTTGATGAGGTCTTCTCTCCTGTGGTTAAGATGACCACCCTGCGCTTAGTCTTAGCTTTGGTTGCACAACTTGACTTAGATCTATATCAGATGGATGTCAAGACGGCTTTTCTACATGGGGACTTGCATGATGAGATCTATATGGATCAGCCTAAGGGCTTTGCAGAACCTGGCAGGGAGCACCTAGTGTGCAAGTTGAAGAAGAGCTTGTATGGCTTGAAGCAGGCACCTAGGGAGTGGTATCATAAGTTTGATGCCTTTATGCAGTCACAGGGCTATAGCAGGAGTGCTATGGATCCGTGTCTTTACACGAAGAAAGCCCGTGATGGCAGTTTGCTTATCTTGGTACTCTATGTTGATGATATGCTGATAGCAGGAAAAGCTCATGATGAGCTAGATGCTCTTAAATCTCAGCTGAAGAAGAGCTTTGAGATGAAGGATTTGGGACAGGCCTCACATATACTTGGGATGCGCATTAAGCGTGATAGGCATCAGGGGCTTTTGTATCTCTCACAGCGGGAGTACATTCATAAAGTCCTTGAGCGCTTCCGCATGCAGGACGTAAAGCCTATTGGCTGTCCATTACCTTCTTATGTGAAGGTATCACAGGCCGATTGTCCACAGACAGATGAGCAGAGGGCTGAGATGGCCAAGATCCCTTATGCTTCAGCCGTGTGCAGTTTGATGTATGCCATGATAGCCACTCGTCCAAATATTGCGCATGCAGTTGGTGTTGTGGCACGCTATATGGCTACACCTGGCAGCAGACATTGGGATGCCGTGAAGGGTATCATGAGGTACCTGAAGGGCACAACCGATATGTGTATTTGCTATGGCAGCCAGGATACAGGGGTCGTGGGGTACACTGACTCCGATTATGCAGGACATGCAGATAGTAGGAAGTCCACTTTTGGCTATGTATTCACCTATGCTGGAGGGGCTGTCTCTTGGATTTCCAGGCTTCACAAGTGTACGGCTTTGTCTACCACTGAGGCCGAGTATGTTGCAGCCACTGAGGCTTGCAAGGAGGCCATATGGTTAGGTCGTCTAGTTGCTGACCTTGGGATTGATGCTACTCCTACACTGCATTCGGATTCTATGAGTGCCATTCAGTTGGCTAAGAATCCGATCTTCCATGCGAAGATGAAACACATTGAGGTGAGGTATCACTTCATACGTGGTGTCGTGGAGGACAAGTCTGTTGACCTTGTCAAGATCTCCACTGACGAGAATCCTGCAGATCTACTCACGAAGAGCCTCACTACTGAGCGCTTTGCCTTCCTCAGGAGGTTGATGGGCGTTGGATGAGATGTCGCCTTTCCTCATCCCTTGTACCTATATACATTTGTACTGTCTTTTCTTTTTTCTTTTCTCTCTCACTAGGGCAGATTTTCCTTTAAGTGGGAGGTTGTTGGGGGTAAAGGCGCCTCCGCCGTGCCGCCCCGTGTATTTCTACACTGATAGTACCCGCCACTGCACACTGCAGGTGGCGGGCGCCCGTCACGTCACTTTATTCTTTATTCTTTTAGTGACAGTTTGAATAAAGGAAGGCCCGGTCACACATTGTGACTGTTGGAATTCCCATTTCTTGTCTCTCTCTTTTCTTGCTCTTGCTCTCCCACCATAGCTCGCGTGCAAGCTTCGATCCTTCTCACCTTTCATGTTGTCGTCCTGAGAAATAGTTTAAAACCAATCCTTCAACCTTTCACCTTAAAAAATCAATACTTTTTGCTATGGTTGCATGTTTAAGTTTCTTAATGGGTGTTCTTATGCACATCTTGTTCCATTATCAATTCACTTCTTCTTTTCATCAAGATTACCCTGTCCTAAAAGACACAAGAAATGTTTTTGTTTCTTTTTGTTTTGTCTTCAATGAAGCTTACTTTTCTTTCCTTTTTCCATGAGTTGGGTGGGAGAACTTCAATGTTTTATCCTTAGTAGTAAGGGTGTACTTTGATTCCATATATTTTACAAGTTTCTATTTGTGCTTCACTAGTGATTATCTTTCATTATGTATTGAGTGTGATATTGCTCTTGTGTTCAATTTGTTGAAGAGCCCTATCTTTTGGGTTTTGTTTGTGGTTTTATTTGGTGTGTTTGTGACCTAGGCTTCAATGACCTAGTTGTGTGTGTATTTTTGTGATTATTTCCTTTTTCGATCCAATGACAATTCAAAGATGATGAAGAAAAGAAATGAAAAAACCAAGAAAAAGATGAAGATGAAGGTTTTTTAAGTGTTGATCGTGGATCTCCTTCAAATTTTTTCGCGTGGACGCGTCACACTTAAGCGTGGGAGGAATGATAACCAGGAAATATGTGCAAATAAAGGCACCAAAATGTGCTCAACATGGAAACATCCTTTGTAATTTGACACTTTGCTTTTGTACTTTCTTATCAAAATTTTAAATATGAAGCAATGTAAAATGTGTAGTCCAAAAGGCTCACATTAAAAAAATGGTGAAAGGAAAAGAAAGGTCAAACACCTATTGTCTCATGAAAAAATAAAAGGGTCTTTAGACCTTAGCCAAAATGTATGCAATTCAAATTTTTATAATATCAAGAAAGGAAAAGGAAGAGGCTTGTTGGGTGATTTGAGGAGGTGGGAGGTTGAGATGGTTACAACCTCTCTCTTCCTTTATCTTCTCCTCTCACACTTCATTTCCTCCTCTCTCCCATTTTTGCACAACTCTCATCTTTCTTGTTCTTGCTCCTTTCTCTTGTGCTTCATTGCCAAATCTAATGGAGAGTGAGGAAGAGGAAGAGGGTGAGGATGGAAGAATTTCCTAGTTTCTTGTGTGCCTTCCTCTTGTGTGTTTTCGAGAAATGGTTGTTGGTGAAGAAGAAGGTTTCTTGTAGGTTTTTGTGGCCAGCAAGTGTACTTCCAGCCTCTCTTGGCCAGTTCATGGTTCGATTTCTCTCGTGGCAGGGTGCTCTTCATTTGGTGCACTGGCCGGAAAAGAGGTGGCTATGGAGCTTGCAAGAAAGATGGGCTTTGAAGTACATGAAAAGGGTCCAAGGCTTCAATGGCTTTGCTTTTTGCAAAGTCTCATGCTTAATCATTCTCATGATAGAGGAGCCATGACAATCTGAGAAGTGCAAGGAAACGAAGGTCTAATGAGAGAGGAGATGGAGAAGGCTCTCAAAGACGTCTCCCATGACGTCAAGAAATATCGCACTCAATGCACTGACATCTGCTATCTCATACGGTCCCTCTCGCCGCTCGTCCTCTCCACTCAGCAAACACTCCCCAACCTTCTCCTTCAACACCAAGAAGCCAGAGATGCATTAAAGAAAGCCGTGCTGGCATTGTGGAGCCTCTCCAATATGACCACTTTAGACAAAATCATGAATCAAGAAGAGCCAACAAAATGCTTGCAGAAGACTATGGAAGGAGTGCGAATGGTCTCAAGAGAGGAGGAGTGCTAGTTGCAATTGATCGATTTTCCGCCAACTGCGGCTTTCGTGTCATCGACTCGACTTTGCCCCCCTCTCCTCGGTGCGAGTCCTGCTACTTCTGTGGAAATGGGTCTCCTTGACAAGCTCTAGGATGATGTTGTCGTGAGTCCCCTAGCTATGATAGCAACCTTGGCCACCTCCGCAAAGGACCTAGAATGCAAGATGAATATTTTTCGTTCCGTAAGACTGATAAGTGACCATTTCTGACTCTTGGCCCTCCACAGAAGGGTTATCTCACCATCATTTTATCCATCTGCGTGGATGGAAATCCATGTTGTCGTCCTGAGAAATAGTTTAAAACCAATCCTTCAACCTTTCACCTTAAAAAATCAATACTTTTTGCTATGGTTGCATGTTTAAGTTTCTTAATGGGTGTTCTTATGCACATCTTGTTCCATTATCAATTCACTTCTTCTTTTCATCAAGATCACCCTATCCTAATAGACACAAGAAATGTTTTTGTTTCCTTTTGTTTTTCCTTCAATAAAGCTTACTTTTCTTTCCTTTTTCCATGGGTCAGATTGGAGAACTTCAATGTTTTATCCTTCATAGTAAGGGTGTACTTTGATTCCATATCTTTTGCGGGTTTCTATTTGTGCTTCACTAGTGATTATCTTTCATTCTATATTGAGTGTGATATTGCTACTGTGTTCAATTTGTTGAAGAGCCCTATCTTTCGGGTTTTGTTTGTGGTTTTATTTGGTGTGTTTGTGACCTACGCTTCAACGACCTAGTTGTGTAAGTATTTTTGTGATTATTTCCTTTCTCGATCCAATGACAATTCAAAGATGATGAATAAAAGAAATGAAGAAACGAAGACAAAGATGAAGATGAAGGTTTTTTAAGTGCTGATTGTGGTTCTTCTTCAAATTTGTTCGCGAGGATGCTTCACACTTAAGCATGGGAGGAATGATAACCAGGAAATATGTGCAAATAAAGGCACCAAAATGTTCTGAACATGGAAACATCCTTTGCAAATTGACACTTTGCTTTTGTACTTTCTTGTCAAAATTGCAAATATGAAGCAATGTAAAATGTGTAGTCCAAAAGGCTCACATTAAAAAAATGTTGAAAGGAAAATAAAGGTCAAACACCTTTTTTCTCATGCAAAAATAAAGGGTCTTTAGACCTTAGCCAAAATGTATGCAATTCAAATTTTCATAATATCAAGAAAGGAAAAGGAAGAGGCTTGTAGGGTGATTTGAGGAGGTGGGAGGTTGAGGTGGTTACAACCTCTCTCTTTCTTTATCTTCTCCTCTCATGCTTCATTTCCTCCTCTCTCCCATTTTGGCACAACTCTCATCTTTCTTGTTCTTGCTCCTTTCTCTTGTGCTTCATTGCCAAATCTAATGGAGAGTGCGAAAGAGGAAGAGGGTGAGGATGGAAGAATTTCCTAATTTCTTGTGTACCTTTCTCTTGTTTGTTTTGGAGCAATGGTTCTTGGTGAAGAAGAAGGTTTCTTGGAGGTTTTTGTGGCCAGCAAGTGTGCTTGTAGCCTCTCTTGGCCGGTTTGTGGTTCAATTTGTGCCGGGCAGGGTGCTCTTCATTTGGTGCACTGGCCAGGAAAGAGGTGGCTATGTAGCTTGCAAGAAAGATGGGTTTTGAAGTACATGAAAAGGGTCCAAGGCTTCAAGGTCTTTGTTTTTTGCAAAGTCTCATGCTTAATTATTATCATGATAGAGGAGCCATGACAATCTAAGAAGTACCAGAAAACGAAGGTCTAATGAGAGAGGAGATGAAGAAGGCTCTCAAAGACATCTCCCATGACGTCAAGAACTATTGCACTCACTGCACTAATATCTGCTATGTCATATAGTCCCTCTCACCGCTTGTCCTCTCCACTCAGCAAACACTCCCCAACCTTCTCCTTGAACACCAAGAAGCCAGAGATGCATTAATCGAGGAAGCCATGCTGGCACTGTGGAGCCTCTCTAATCTGACCACATTAGGCAAACTCATGAATCAAGAAGAGCCAACGAAATGCATGCAAAAGATTATGGAAGGAGTGTGAATGGTGTCAAGAGAGGTGGAGTGCTATTTGCAAAACTAATCAATTTTCCACCAATTGTGGCTTTCGTGTCATCGAACTGACTCTGTCCCCCTCTCCTCTGTGCAAGTCCTGCTACTTCTGTGTAAATGGGTTTCCTTGACAAGTGCTAGGATGATGTTGTCGTACGTCCCCCAGACATGACAGCAACTTTGGCCACCTCCGCAAAGGACCCAGAATGCAAGATGAATCTTTTTCCTTTAGTGAGATTGATGAGTGACCATTTCTGACTCTTGGCTCTCCACAGAACGGTTATCTCACCATCATTTTATCCATCCATGTGGAGGGAAATACATTTCATCATCCTGAGATATCGTTTAAAACCAATCCTTCAACCTTTGACCTTAAAAAATCAATACTTTTTGCTATGGTTGCATGTTTAAGCTTCTTAATAGTTGTTCTTATGCACATCTTGTTCCATTATCAATTCACTTCTTTTTTTCATCAAGATCACCCTGTCCTAAAAGACACAAGAAATGTTATTGTTTCTTTTTGTTTTGTCTTCAATAAAGCTTACTTTTCTTTCCTTTTTGGAGAACTTTAATGTTTTATCCTTAGTAGTAAGGATGTACTTTGATTCAATATCTTTTGCGGGTTTCTATTTGTGGTTCACTAGTGGTTATATTTCATTCTATATTGAGTGTGATATTGCTCTTGTGTTCAATTTGTTGAAGAGCCCTATCTTTTGGGTTTTGTTTGTGGTTTTATTTGGTGTGTTTGTGACCTAGGCTTCAACGACCTAGTTATGTGTGTATTTTTATTATTATTTCCTTTCTCGATCCAATGACAATTCAAAGATGATGAAGAAAAGAAATGAAGAAACCAAGACAAAGATGAAGATGAAGGTTTTTAAGCATGGGGGGAATGATAACCAGGAAATATGTGCAAATAAAGGCACCAAAATGTGCTCAACATGGAAACATCCTTTGCAAATTGACACTTTGCTTTTGTACTTTCTTGTCAAAATTTCAAATATGAAGCAATGTAAAATGTGTAGTCCAAAAGTCTCACATTAAAAAAATATTGAAAGGAAAAGAAAGGTCGAAACACCTTTTGTCTCATGCAAAAATAAAGGTTCTTTAGACCTTAGCCAAAATGTATGCAATTCAAATTTTTATAATATCAAGAAAGGAAAAGGAAGAGGCTTGTCGGGTGATTTGAGGAGGTGGGAGGTTGAGGTGTTTACAACCTCTCTCTTCGTTTATCTTCTCCTCTCATGCTTCATTTCCTCCTCTCTCCCATTTTGGCACAACTCTCATCTTTCTTGTTCTTGCTCCTTTCTCTTGTGCTTCATTGCCAAATCTAATGGAGAGCGAGGAAGAGGAAGAGGGTGAGGATGGAAGAATTTCCTAATTTCTTGTGTGTCTTCCTCTTGTTTGTTTTGGAGCAATGGTTCTTGGTGAAGAAGAGAGTTTCTTGGAGGTTTTTGTGGCCAGAAAGTGTACTTGCAGCCTCTCTTGGTCGGTTCGTGCCATGGCAAGGTGCTCTTCAAGAAACTTGGAGGAAAATATGACACATTCTTATAGATTGTGAGAATCGTACTATGGACAAGATTTGTATCTCAGTTGAAATTTTAATATAAATTTTACTTTCAAGGAATTTGTCTGATCTGTTTTCGTGTTAGTGCATAAAATTATGTAAAAGAACATGTGACTTACAGGTTAATTAAGGAAATTGCTTGTATGTGTTACCACTAATGTGCCCTTAGGTAAGTAGGAAACTAAAGCTATCAAGGGAAGCAGGTTAATTACGGAAATTGCTTGTATGTGTTACCACTAATGTGCCCTTAGGTAAGTAGGAAACTAAAGCTATCAAGGGAAGTAGGTGGGCGGAACCCCCAATAGGTCCATCCTACTGTAGAGTGGTCCCAGAGAACTGGGAGGCTTTTCAACATTCAAATCAGGATGACATATTGAACTTAGATAATGTAGGGTACACCTTGGCACATATCATTTTAGGGGAATGGAATGGAACTTTACCCTATGGGTAGAGAGGTCAAGCAATGCATCCCTCTCATTTGGGGCTTGCATCAAGGTATTGTGAGCAAGATCTCCTTGAAGAATGAAGCCATGTAATAGATTTATATGAAAGAAAGCAACTTTGTAGGTGAGGTAGTGGTTGGTCTCTCATTCAAACATAAATGCAATGATATTGGCTCTAGAAGGAGAACCGTAGCTCTGGTGGTGAATACAAAGGAAGTTTGAGATAAATCATTACATAACCAAGAAGATTTCAAGCTTCAAGTGGAGGTAAACCACAAGTCATTGCAAACTTATTGGCACTTGTATTATAGAAAAATATGGAGGGGAAATAAAAGGGAGTCTCAACAAAGAACATCTTCCTCAAGCCGAAGAAGATTTCAAGCTTTGGCTAGAGGCAAACCCACAAGTGGTTGCAAACTTATTAGCACGTGTTACAAAAAATAAGATGGAGGACTAGTTTGTGGGGGACTCATCCTAGAAAAGATTTGTGGTAATGTCTTGTGGTTCAATACAAGAGCAATAGTAGTCTTTTTTACTAGGAGGCCTCCCAAGGCTATGAAGGGTGCTTCTTGGTTCAATGCTCTCCTTAAAAATGAAGGATATGCGAAGAAGATTTACTATGGGGGAAAGGATTCTATGAAGTTGTTTGTGAAAATAAGAATATAGCTTAGAAGGTTCTCAATTAGGGCATTTTATTTTGGGGGATCAACTTTGTTTACATTATGCCTTGGTAGCCCATCAAATTAGAAAGAGACCACTTGTGAAGGGAATTTCTCACTTGGGTCAAAATTTGCAAGCTCATAGCCTACACATGGAACATGCTTCCTAACATTTCTAGATTCCCCATTGGCTAACCCTTTTTGCAAACTTAGAGGGGGTTTCGTATCTCTTTTTATGCCATTGAAGAAACCCATATAATACAGAGTTGGAATTAAAATGGAATAAAAAATAGAAATAAGAAAAGCTCGCATGGAGACACAACTATCCACATGATTAGATTCTCAAATGTCCATGCATGATAGGTCTTCAAGGCTCTCACAAATTAGACATGGCTACCCATACAATTATACTATCAAATATCCATGCAATGACTGGGCTTATTGTAGTTCTTATTCTTTTAGGTATGTTCTTCTTACTTGGTGATAGGTTCTTCCTATTCAATAAGGAATGTTGTGTAGAGGGTTTTGCTTCCTAATCCTTTGGAACATGTAAGACAAGAAACCTCACTATGTGGATATTGACATCTTGTAGTGGGAAAATCTCAAGGTTAAACTATCTTGGAACAAGACTGTAGGCTCATATCACAATTGTAGCCTATGGGGACATTAATATAAACAATACCCTAGTTTGGAGGAGGAATAAGAAGCCAATGGAATTATCAAAAAGTGTGTTGGGTGGATATGGCAATGCCCACATGACATAGCAACAATAAGAAGGATTAAAATCAATCTAGAGTAAAAGAATAAGATAATGAATTATCGAAAATAGCTAGAAGTCATGAAGACAAATCTATAGCTACCAAGCAAAGCCATGTTGTACCTAAATGCATTGATATTAATCCACCTCTTGTTAAGGACTTCTCGAATAAGGCCTCCATATCTCATAATAGAAAATTCAGGCTACTAGATGGTAGGTGAACTACAATCCAACATCCAGCCTTGTGGTCAAGAGAGATAAGACTAACATACAAAAGTTTCAAGGGTAAACTAACTATTTTTCTAGTAATACAACAAAACCCTATGAAAGGCTTGTCACAAATATTATTATTGAAGATGTTATTTTCAATTATGCTTGGTTTGAAGATAAGGAAAATAGCATTCAAGGTTTGGATAATGTGGTGTCGAAGGGGTTTTTGTCGAAAGGTTGAATCCACCAGGGATCAGAGGTAGAAGGAAGCAGAGATAGGAGATGCAAGAGAAGATAAAGAATACACAAGAGGTAAACACAATAATGACAAAGCACAATGAATGAAATTAATATGTATGGACATAACCTGTAATCCTTTGTCTGGCACTACTCATAAGCACTCTCCAGGCATTAGATCTCCTGGAGCTCCCTCATAGAACAAAAACGTGGACCAGAAATAACAGTTCCTTCTCTACTGCTCGAAACCCAAATCTGATGGCTCCTTTGGCTTCGAAAGGGGGGTAAAACCCCGAAACACCTCCTCATGGATCTCCCAGATTACTTCTTCTTCCTCTTCCAATTCAAACTGCAGTTTTCAGCATGTCAATAGCGATCGCGATGCGCGCAATTTTATCAATCTATTTTTTTAATGAAAATCCCATAATTGGCTAAAAAAGCAACTTGCTTTCTGTATGCCATCCTAATTTAGAAAATTTTAAAACTTTTTTGGATTTTTTACAATAAATAATATTAAAAATAAGCTTAAATTATCCAAAAATCTAGTATTTTGAGATAATCCATGCTACTCACACTAGTACTAATGACTCAGATCACACTGACTCTCTTGATCAATAAGAAAATCGGATGATGATGCATTCCAGAGCTTTTCACACTGTGTTCGTGTAGTAGTGGCACGACATCCACCCCCTCTGAATCTGCACATCCTCCGGTATGTGCCAAAATCCTAGTTGTCACCAGATTCTAAGTCCTCCTCAACCCCTGCAACCATATCCTTTGCTTCTTCATCTTCCATATCTTCCTGGCTAGCCCCTATATCATCACCACTATTTTCTTCCAATTTTGGCAACTCATAGGCAGTAGATTCCTGCCTCTTGAATAATTTGATTCTTTTCCCTGCTACCGAAAGTTTTATGGTTGTCCCATCCAACTCATTTAATGCATAAGTAGCATTATCAAATACCTATCTTACCACATAGGGTCCAAACCATCTTTTGGAAACTTTACACATGGTACTATGCTGGTTGTCTAAACTGCTATCATAAACCAATACCCAATCCCCATCTTATATGGTTCTTGGCCTCAATCTATGTCTTTTGTCAGACCGTTTCTTGTTCTATATCCTTGTTGCCCTTAACTTTGCAATTGTTGCCTTTATATCTTCTGACTTTCTTTACAATTTTCAAATGCGTAAGGCCAATAACTCCTCTCGATTCAACTCCTCCTCCCAAGGTAGCACACTCCATGTGACTTTCATCTCTTCTATCATGATGATAGGTTTTTGACCATGCATCAATTCTGTAGGTATATATCCTGTAACGGCACTACTATGAGTTATTTTGTCAGCCCACAAAGCATAAGGGAGCAATCATGGCCACTCTTTTACTTTCTCTCCACATGCTTTTGTTAATGCCTTCACAATAGGTGGATGACCACTTTCACTTTCTCCATTTCCTTCAGGGTTATAGGCTAAAGTTAAATCAAGCTTTATCCCCAACCGTGCAAAGAATTCATGAGCTTCATCTGCATCTAGCTCACCCCTATCTGTAGTAATTTTTCCCACACAGCCATACTGACAAAAGATCTCTTCTAAGAGAAAAGTACACACAACATTTTTTGTCTTAGTACATAAAGCTCTTCCTCATTTTCCAAAGACCTATAGGCATTGTGACAAAATCCACCACCCACTTAAAATGAAGAGACAATGGATATGTGGGTTGCAATCCATCACGATGTCTCACAGATGAATGCATTTGACATGTCGTACATGTTTCCACAAAGTGAGCAACATCCTTATATATACCCTACCACCAATATCTTTCTTTGATCTTTACAAAAGTACCCCAAACACCTCTATGACCAGCCCATAAGCTTTCATGAAATTCTTGCATAACATTTACTTGTGAAGCTCTATCACCTGAAACTCGCAATGGCATTCCCTGTTTATTTTTAGCATGTTTCCATAAGTATCCATCCATCTTTCAAGAAAAAACCATAGGTTTTTCTCTTAATCTTTTTAAACTCCTCATCTTACCATTCATCTCTCTTTGTTAATGTACTGAGGTATTGACCAATTCTCGGCCACTCTCCTAAATATTTGTCTTTCAAAAATACTTCTACACAAGATGCAAAACATCTAAAGTGTCTTCTTTTTGTTGTCCAAGCTTCTGTTAATGCTGTAGCAACACCTTGCATTGCTAAATTCACTCTTACAACATCATTTTCAGCCGCAAGAAAGTCATCTTCTTCCTCCTCATCCATCATCCCATCTTCATTCTCATAGCGTGCTTGAGATAACATGTTTGCCACTGGGTTATCTCTTCTTGCAATATGCTGAAATTCAGGGTTCAAAGATTTAATGTATGCAATCCACCGAAGCATAGCAATGTCCGTGGTAGCACAACTAGTAATCATACCTAATACCGGAAAACAATCAGTCTCAATGACTACATGAGCACCCATAAAATACTCCTTATCATATTTAAGGGTTGTCATTATTCCCTGTAATTCTCTTTTAACCTGTGGATACCTTCTCTGTTGTTCAATCAATACTTTAGCACCAAAGCATATTGCTTATCTTTTCCCTTCCTCATCATCTTGCACAATCGCCCATCCAATCTCGATTGGGCTTGTATCAACAGTAATAATGATAGGTTTTCCATGTGAATAGTAAGCCTTTCTCAATGTAGGAGAAGATTTCAAGAGTTGCTTCAATTTCTTCATTTCTTTCTGATGCTTCATTTCCCAATGAAAACTCTGACCTTTCCTCAAAAGTTGATATAGAGCATCGATTACATGTGCAAAGTGAGGAATCCATATCAAATAGAACACACATGCTCCCAAGAATCTACGCACCTCTGATACATTTGTGCATACATCTTGCATTCTATCATGTTAGATATGATCAATGCCCCACCCTCATTAGGTACTACCAATGATCCATGGTGCTCAAAGTTGTAAGGCCCCCATTATGAGGAGAAGCCAAGTGTGAGCCCGGACATTGGTGGAGTCCTGACTTGTATATCAGATGAGGTCTATGTGACCGGATGGCAAAAAGGTGACCATTGTGGGTCTAATCTTTGGGTTAGACAGAGTGGTTAAGCTGGTAGCAACTCGAGGCACATTGCATTGAGTTGCGTGGTAAGGGAGTTAAAAGGGGCCCCTATTGTGGGGTCCGGGGGCCGCGGAAGCGGCCCCTGGCTAGGGGGTCCCAGGGGGGCCAGCGGCCCCCCTGGCGGGGGTCCGGGGGCAGCGCTCCCGGCCCGATGGTAAAGGGAATATTCCCTGGAATATTCCCTGGCCGACTAGTGGAGGCCCATATGGTAGGTCGGTCAATAGGCCGACCTAACGACCTTCGCGGGCTATAAAAGCTAAACCCCTTCGTAGCCATCTTACACTCATCTTTCACCCAGTCAGAGTTGTTGTTCCAGCTAGCCTTAAGCTCTTCACCTATCTTCTGTCTAGATCGCTATCTAAGCTTCATTTAGTGGAAGCGCACGGGTGGACAGAGCCATCTTTGTATCAGTTGTTTGGAGTTAAAGAATTTTACTGATTCTCCTCTTATCTGTTGTGTACTCTCTATCTCTTTCTCAGATTCTGTTCGCTGCGCCGTGTAATATTTTACATGGTATCAGAGCCCAGGGGGCTCTAGAGATCGGAGAGCGTGCAAGAGGCAAAGGCTTCAACAGCAAAGAGAAACGATGTCGACTCCGGGAAGCAGTTCTGGCGCATCAGGAAGCGGTGCAGGAGGTGGTGCTGCTGTACCGGCTATTCAAACACTGAGGATTCGTCCACCAACCTTCAGTGAAGGCAAGTTAGATGGTACAAACTACACCTTGTGGAAGTTCAAAATTACAACTATCCTTGATTCTTATGAGCTTCTGGAGACTGTGCTGGGGACTGACGCAGAACCACAGCCTATCCCCGACCCATCAAATCCTAGTGTGATGATTCCTCCGAATGCAGATCTTCTACGAGCTTGGAAACGAAGGAATGCAGATGCATTGTGTGCCTTAGTTACAAGCTGTTCTGACAGTGTTTTGACTCTAATTCAGCATACAACCAAAGCGTCAGAGGCTTGGAATGTACTAAGGAGTCAATATGAAACATGAAACCAAACAAGGATTCAAAACTTGGAGAATCAACTAGCAGCGGAGAAGTTTGCTGAAGGAGAGACGGTTGAAGCATTCATCACTCGGATTAAGAATCTGCGCGACCAGATGGTTGGCGCTGGGATACAAAAGACTAGCGAAGAGCTAGCTCGGAGGTGTCTTCGGATTTGTCCACAAAAGTTTGATGGACTAGTAACTGCCCTTAATACTCAGGTGAGACCTCAAGCTTTGACTTTTGAGGAGTTTTGTGCATTATTAATGGAGGAGGAGTTGAGGCTGAAAGCCCGAGAAGGAAGCAACAATGGAGATGCTGCATTCTCTGCCAATGCAAAAGGCAAAGGTGTTTCCTCCACCAAAAATGATGGTGACAAAAAGAAAAAGGGCGGCAAGAAGAAGTTTCAAGGAGAGTGCTTCTACTGTAAGAAGAAAGGACATGCAATTGCAGATTGTCGTGTCAAGAAGGCAGATGAAAAGAATGGTACCCTTAAAACTAAAGGGAAAGAGACAGCCAATACGGCTGAAGCAGAGTTGGAATTATTCATGGCGACCATTGAGGAAGTGTGCTCCTCGGCGCAAGAAGAATCTACCACTGACTCTTAGGTGTTGGATAGTGGGGCCTCCCGTCACATGACCAACAAGAAAGGTCTATACAGTTCTATGCAGCCTCTACAAGAATCCATCACTGTGACGGTTGGAAATGATGCTAAATGCCCTGCTGCGGGCACAGGTACTATTTCTTTTGTTGCTGCAAATGGTGAAGTCAAAAAGCTTTCAAATGTGTTGTATGTTCCCGAAATCAGGAGAAATCTCTTATCAGTTGCTGCCAGAACTGATCTTGGTCATGAAGTGAGGTTCAAGAAGACAGGTGCAGAAATTATTGATAGTGCTGGCACAATTGTTGGCAAAGGAGAAAGAAGGAACAACCTGTATGAGCTAAGTGCTCTTATAGCCACCGCTGGAGTGGGCACAAGTAAGCTTTGGCATGAAAGGTTTGGACACATCGGATTTGCAGTATTGAAGGAGATGCAAAAGCAAGGTATGGTTGCTCACCTACCTACAATAACTGAATTGAAGGAACCATGTGAAGCTTGTATGATGGGCAAGCAACAGAGAAAGGCATTTCCACAAGAAAGCAAGAATAGAGCACATGCTCCTCTAGAGTTGGTGCATGCTGACTTGTGTGGTAAGATGCCTACACAGGCCTTGGGGGGATCTTCTTATTTTATGTTGATTGTCGACGACTACAGTAGGAAGATGTGGGTGTACTTCCTTCGTGATAAGGCTCAAGCTTTTGGTAAGTTTAAAGAATGGCTAATACTTGTTTAGAATGAAACAGGGAAAAGTGTGAAGAAATTTAGAACAGATGGTGGTGGTGAGTTCAACTCAAAGGAGTTTGAAGGCTTTTGCAAGAGCAAAGGGATCAAGCGTCAATTGACGACGCCTCACACACCTCAGCAGAATGGTGTTGTGGAACGCAGGAATCGTACCATTGTGGAGATGGCAAGATGCATGCTAAAGGGCAAGGGATTGCCTAACCATTTTTGGGCTGAAGCTGTTAATACTGCAGTCTACATTCTAAATCGGAGCTACACAAAGGCTCTCAAGGGAAAAACACCTCATGAGGCTTACACTGGTAAGAAACCATCTGTTTCACATTTCAGAATTTTTGGATGTGAATGTTATGCACATGTTCCAGATGAGAAGAGAAACAAGTTACAACCAAAAAGCAGAAAATGTATCTTCTTGGGTTATAGTGATGAGCAGAAGGCTTACAAGTTATATGACCAAGAGGCAAAGAAGATCATCGCGAGCCGTGATGTGGTGTTCAAGGAGGAGCCGCATACAGTGGAGGAGGAGAAGGCAAGGTCTTCCACTTTATCATCAAGCGAAGAAGTAGTCCACTATGAACCTGTCCCGAGAGCTATCCCTATCCTTAAGGAGGAGGAAGCATCATCTTCAGATGATGAGGAAAAAGTTCACCAACCTAACATCACCCCACCGAAAAAGCCATTGCCGCGCTGGGTGAAGCAGCTCTATGACCACAATAATCCTATGCCTGCATCTGTTGAGGAGAAGGCAGACGGACCAAGGAGGTCTCAGAGAATAGAGGAGCAAAGGAGGGCTTCTGCTCACATAGTCAACATGGCCTTGATGGTTGAGATTATGAGAGAAGTAAAGGAGCCAACTGACTTAGAAGAAGCACTTGCAGATCCATCATGGCAGGCTGCTATGCAGGCGGAGTATGACAGCATAATGAAGAATGACACTTGGGAGCTAGTGGATCGGCCAGCAAAGCGGAAGATTATTGGCACCAAGTGGATCTGGAAGGTAAAGTACAAGGCTGATGGTACCTTAGAAAAGTACAAAGCTAGACTGGTTGCCCAAGGATTTTCACAAGTTGAAGGGTTTGATTTTCAAGAGTCATTTGCCCCAAGTGCCAGAATGACCACTATTCGCACGGTACTTGCAGTGGCTGCCCACAAGAAGTGGCCAGTGTACCAAATGGATGTTAAGTCAGCGTTCTTAAATGGTGACCTCAAGGAGGAGGTGTACGTGGCTCAGCCACCAGGGTTTGAGGCCCCCCAATGTGAGAACAAAGTGTGTAAACTGAAGAAGGCATTGTATGGGCTGAAACAAGCCCCCAGAGCATGGTACCAGCGGATAGATAGGTTCTTTTTAAACCTAAACTTCAAAAGATGTGCCTCAGATGCTAACTTGTATGTTTACAGGGATGGTAAAAAGTCTGTAGTGATTGTCCTATATGTGGACGACCTTCTTATTACAAGTGACTATGAAGATATGATCAACCAAACTCGAAAGGCTTTGAGTTCTGAGTTTGAAATGACAGACTTGGGCTTGCTGCACTATTGTTTGGGGATTGAAGTCTGGCAAGAGCCAGGAAAGATCTTCATCTCTCAGAAGAAGTAAGCATGGGAGATCTTGAAGGCATTTGGCATGACCGAGTGCAAGGAGATAGCTACGCCTATGGAGGTGAATGTAAAGTTATCCATTGAGGATACATCAGCACTAGCAGACATTGGGAGGTATAGGAGGTTGGTCGGCAGTCTATTTCAATGATCTCATCATGAAATTCTCGCTTGGCAATACCAAGCACCTCTCCCAAGGTGAATTCCACCCAACTGTTTAAGATCTGTTCTTTAAAAACCTTCTTAAGATCTGTGGTTGTCTCAATGTCAGATTGCAACTTATATCCTCGCTGCTTGCCCTTCTTTTTGCCCTCTTATTTTCTATCCTATTTTTTCTCTTGATTGACCTCTTCCATAACATGCTCGGGAGATGGATGATTTGTAGCGTTAGGCTGATCCACACTTCTTCTTGTCATTCTTTTAGATGTCCCTGCATTATCTTCATCTCTCTTTCTTTTTTCTTCCACAAGTACATCTGTGTTTTGTACCTTTGCTAAATATGCATACACTGAATATGCATCTACCGGTGATTCCCAACCAGTTATGTCACGAATGTCTTGCAATGCACGAGACATTTCACAATCGGTAACCTTTTTCTTTTCAGCTGCATGTAAAGCATGTGTCCATATTTCAGCCTTTGGATCAACCATCACTTGGCATGCATTCTATCCAACTGTAGACCAAAAGTAGAAGCATGTACTGCCGCATAAGCATTTCGAACAGCCAAATCTTCCAACAACTTCTGCATACCTCCCTTTCCAAAATTCAAAGCAAGAGACAATCCCATTTCTTGTGCATGGATATTGCCATCTTTCCAAAAGATGAGTTGTCATGTCAAGGCCTCTTGATAAACAGCACAATCCTTTCTCTCATGCTGCAAACTATCACACCACATACATCTTTTTCTTGGCTTAGGGACTACTGCCTGTCCCCTATCTTCTTGTTCTTTTTCATTCAATTTCGCAACCTTCAATTGAAGATCCGGCATCACTTTGACCAATTCATCTAAGACATCTTCCCTAATAGAGGAAACAATAGCAGGTACAGCCATAGGGTTAGCCACAGAAGTAGGTGGCTTACTAGATACATCAACTCTCTTGCCCGTAACAAGGCAAACTAGAAACATGCAATCTTTCTCTTTTTCTTTGCTTCTTCACAAGTGCAGTAACAACTTCCTTGACATGTCTCCACTCTATTTTTTAGTCCTCTCTCTATAGTCGGATCCTTTAGCAAATCGTCAAGCTTCTCTTGAAGCTCAGGATCAGCTACTCGTAGAAACAATTCAATTTTCTGACTTGCAAGAGCTTGCTATTCTACAAGATCCAATTTCTCAAATCGACTTTCAAATTCTCTTAACAATTCTGTAGCCACAAGACTTTTATTGGGTTGTAAAACACACTTGTGAAAAGTCTTGTGTGTAACCTAATTGGTATTCTCAATGTAAAATTCTTCCCTGAGTATCTTCTTGAAAGCTACCCAGTCAGCATCCTGCATGTATAATTTAGTGATTCGCCCTTTCAGTTCATGTACAATAACACGTACAAAATACCAGCTCCACGCGAGTTGAGCCACTCTAAAGAATTACATCTTTTGAGCATAGGTGTGTGCATGTGTTGCTTTGCAATGTAGGTTAGGAAGTGTTGAAAGAGAGAGAAATGGAAGCGAGTGTTTTCAAATTTTTTCTTGTGTTGGTTTTTATTCTTTGCAATGTAGGTACGAAAATGTATGTGTGTGAGCATAGTTTAGAGCCGACCTCAAAGATAGATAAGTTTAGAGCCGAACTCAAAGAGATAGGTACAATTTTTTTAAAAAAAAGACCTGAAATATATATAGTGGAGTGGTCCCAATATACAATATAGAATCGTTATTAAATTATCATTCCATTACATCGCAGTCAAGATGTCTAGCACTCACGACCAACATGGTGGTGATCGTGAGGCTTGGCTCAATCGACGTGTCCCCTGTCCATGCACGCAATGCAAATTGCCCATTCGTCGGGAACGTCGTTTGTCCATAGAGCATGTGCAACGGTATGGAGAGTTTCGAGTTGAGATAATCGACCAAGCAATCTTGAATTACAAGATTGCAGTAAGTTCTCTCTCATTACTATATGACATGTAATTGATTTAAGTATAACAGTTTGGGGTTATCTTAGAAGTTAGCTCCTTAACGTCCTTTATAGGGTCAGGGCCATGTCGATACATTGCAGTTCGCAGATCTCTTTCATCCAGTAAGACGGGTTCATCTGCGCTCTATACAAATGCTGTCCGAGATAACTAACTATCTCATAGAAGGTGATAACTCTCAACCCCCTTCTATGGGTGAGAATGCTGGAGACATGGATGATCCTTCTGCTTTTTTGGAGCCCGAGTTAGAGGACATGATCAAATCATTGCTTCCGACAGACTCAGAATCCCAAGATCCTTTAATTGCGGAGGCTGCCATTCCTGTTTGAAGACACTTCTTGCATTGTTGAGCATACAAACTAAGTATGGATGGAGCAATACGAGTGTGATAGAGCTATTCAGGTATATTATGATGTGTATTGAAAGCCATTAAAATGCATTATGTAGTACTCTAATAATGTGTTTCATTGCAATTTGTAGAACGTTGAAATCTTACATTTTGCCTACCCAAAACACGATGCTTGAGTCTCGTGATGATGCAAGACAAGTGCTGCAAAAGCTAGGCATGGATTAAAATTGCATTCATGCTTGCCCCAATGATTGTGTTCTCTTCTGGGGAGAGTTTGAATTGTTGGCCAGATGTCCCAAGTGCAGTGCAGATAGGTATCAAAATGACTTGCAAGGACAGACTATTCCGCAGAAGGTTTTGAGGCACTTTCCGCTGATACCGCGTGCTCGTCACATTTTTCGGACCAAGAGTTTTGCAAAGTTGACTACATGGCATGCGGAAAATTGATCCACTCATGGTGTACAGCGTACACCAGCTGAGTCTGAAGCATGGCATCACATTGACGAGACTTCCCCTGGGTAAATCCTTTTGGTTTACGTTCCACCTCCTATAGTGTATGGCCCATGGTCCTTGTTAACTACAATATACCGCCATGGCTTTCCACCAAGAAAGGACACCTTTTGCTCAACTTGCTTGTGCTTGGATGATACAAAGTCAAGAATATGGATGTCTACCTCTCTCCACTGATTGATGAGCTAAAGGAGTTGTGGGAGGGAATTGTAGTGGAGGACATGAGCAAACATATTGGTAGGCGATCCGCAACTATAAGGACAATTCTTATGTGGACCATGCATGACTTTCCAGGTTATGGAGAATGCTCTGGTAAAGTGTGTTTTCTTATTTTGCTAGTTTTCTTTGAGCGATGTTGGTATTATGACATGCCTCATTGTACATTGTATTTTGCAGGGCTAGTCACGTCAGGTTACCATGCATGTCCTCTATGTGGACCAAGGTTGGATTCTCATATATCAAAATCTATGAAGAAGATGGTATTTGAGGGACATCGGGATTTTTTGCCAAAGGGTCATGTCATGAGAGAAGGATTTCTTGGTCGCCCTCCTGCGAGAATGAACACACTGAGCTCGTTTGATCGCAGGATGGTGGATCAAGACTCACTTCACAGTGGAATGCGACGCTTCTCAATTTTCTATGAGCTGACTTATTGGAAAAAACTGAAAATTAACCACATTTTAGATCCCATGCACATTTTTAAGAATGTGGGTAGCTTGCTATGGGACCACCTCACTGGGCAGCGAGACACACTAGGAGCAAGGATGGATTTGAAAGCAACGGGAAAGATGGAACCATATTGGCTCGTAAGTGGCGTCGACGGTCGAGTGCAATTGCCGCACACTCCTTGGGTTTTGTCTAGCAATGAAGTGCGACGATTAAAGAAAAACATCAAGTCCTTTCGCACGCCGACTAGCCTAATGCGTTCTCTCAAGACAGCATTCACAAAGGATGACCAACTGACAGGACTTAAATCCCATGATTGGCATAAGATGTGTCAGGTATGTACGATATGAGGCTGTGTATGGCATCATTTTACATATTAGATTTCAGAATCTCCATTTGTTTATACACAATATTAATTACATGGTTTTCACAGTTCGTATTGACGATCGCAATCGCGGGGTCTCTGTCATCGGAGGTATAGACAACCATTTACAAATTGTCCAAGTTGGTTCATATTGTCTCCCAAAAACAGATTCACACATCATCGATTGAATCAGCGAAATGCATGGCAGTAGAGACTGCTTGTCTTTTGGAGAAGTATCTTTCCATTAGCATGCTCACGATACAAACCCATCTTCTAGTGCATATTGTAGATGAATTGCAGGTTGCAGGTCTAGTCCATAGTCGATGGATGTTTTTCCTTGAACGGTTCATAAAGACCTTAAAGGGATTTGTGCGAAAACGGGCTCATCCTAAGGGTAGCATGGCTGAAGGTTGGTTAGTGTTGGAGGCCTTGGTATACATTTCTAAGTGGTTGTCCACTGTGGACCGGGACAAAGGCTTTATATGGTCACTTAAGGAGGATGATCATCTGAATGGAGATGTCCTAGTGGGAAAAGAAATAGAGAAGAATATGGACGCATCCATGGAGTCCAAGGTGAACCGATTTTGTATGCTGCATAGCGCTACGATGGAGAAGTGGCTGCAACGGTATGAGGATGCTCAAGCTGAGCGAGAGTCTGCAAGATCTGACTTTCGACAGAGTATGCGGCAATGGCCCATTCGATATCCAAAGGGCTTAAAGGATATGCCTCTACTCATGTCCACTAGATGGCTACATGAGGCCCTAACCAAAGCATCTCAAGATGAAGAAACAGCTACTGAAGAAGAGTGGGACTTCTCACGTGGATGCAATCCCAAGGTATGGATGCAATCCCAAGGTATGCAATCCGAAGAAATTACAATCTATACTACAAATCGCAACTAATATACTTGTTCTTCTCCTAGTATAAGGTCCATAGTGCAGTATGGTCACGTGGATGACATTTCAGAGTAGAGCACATCGACAAGTTACACTCGATAATGGACTATGGAGTGATGGCAATGTTTGAGAAGGAAAGCCGAGGACGTGCCAGAGATCCAAACCGTGTAGTTGCAGAGATGGAGTATTTCGGATGTTTACAGAGTATCCTTGCAGTGGACTATCGAAGTTTCTCCGTTACCATATTTGATGTGTAATGGTTCAAGGTTACTCTCGAAGGAGCAGGTGCAACTGTTCGGCGAGGGCCAAGTGGCTTTGTTGAGATTGACTCAATGAAGAAGTGGACCGATTTGAGTGATACATTTGTTTTGCCAAATCACTGTGAGTAGGTAAGAGTCCCTAATACTTGACGCGCTTTAGCAATCTCAAAGTAGACTTTTATATTAATCGTAATATGGATTAGGTCACCTTTTTCCCTAATCTGCAACAACCTCAATGGTGGTATGTCATTCCCATGACATCTAGGAGTATCCCCGTGTTTGCCAGAACCCCCATACCGATCGTAGAAGAGACACCTTTAATAGCGGCAATGACAGAAGGCATACAAGAAACTAGGATGAACCGCCTGGAGGACCAAGACGTCTCACCTATGGAGATAGAGGAGATAAAGGATGGGTTTTTTGAAAATGAAGCAGAGTCCTCATCTTGTGGAGAATTTTGTATAGATCTTCTGGTGTATACTGAGCTATGTCAAGATGAGATTGTGAAACCCTAAACAAAAGTGACTCAATCAAAATGTTCCTCCCACTACAGCAATGCCAATTTTTGCAAATTGGTTAGGACAGTTTGTATGTTTTTGGAGTATGGTGTTTTGTATTATCTAATTTTTATTATTATTTTAAAATGAAGTATTGCTAATTAAGTCTTAGTTTTATCATGTCTTGCAATTCATTATCTAATATTATTATTTCTCCTTATATGTGCAGGTTTAGGATTTGGGCACAGACGACAAGATGAGTCACGATTTTACAGATGACAGCATTGACATGATGCTAGTGCGTTTCTCACAGAAGCAGCTAGCATGGGTCAAAGATAGAGCCGATGCACAGCTTTCCTGTTCCACCTCAGCACGATCGCGGTCCGATGCTTCTGTCTCCAGTAGACGCAGTTGCAGGTCTCGCTTTGCTTCAGAGTCACGTAGTCGAGGAGGAGGCAGCTCCATTTGTGGGGATACAGATGCAGTCTCTCCCACTCGCACTACCACCAGGGAGTTGACATCGTCTTTCACTGGCGATGGCGGGCAGACGTCTACTGCTCCCACTCCTTCACGCACCCCACCGATCACTCCTAGGGCTGATAAGAAGTACATGAAACCCACTCCTCAGGTATGTATTTTCGCATCTTTTTTCGCAGTAGCACTTATCAATTCAAGTTGTATTTGACACATGTGTATTAATGTCATGAAAGTACCCGTTTGCAAAATCTTGTGGGTTACTCGTATCTCATAGATAAGGCCTTTGGCCATTTATACATGAATGATGATGGAAAAGCTGTCATCTCTAGGATGCATGAGTTGTGCCAACAAGTATTTCGGCAAAACATTATAGACAAGTGGAAGGAGATCCCAGATGCCAGCAAGGAGTACATAATCAATACATTGTATCGAGAGTTCCCTCAGCCCTCTAGCAATGATAGATTTTCGAGAGGGTGGATGATGACGTGTATGCGTGCCTATCAGTCGCATAGGCGGTCTGATGCACATGAAGCAGTCAAGTAGGGAAAATCGAAACCGGAGTGGTTGGATACAGAGGACTGGAGTAATCTCCAGGATGAGGCGACCTCCACTCCAGACAAGTGGAAGCAGTAGAAGGACACAACAAAGGCGCACTTGGACGCAGGATCGGTGCATCACCTTGGTAGCGGCGGCCACGCAACATTCCTGGCAGATTTTGTAAGTATTAATAGGGTAGAGTACTCTAATTTAATGACATCCATGTTGATATATGTATTTCGAATATGAATCTCAAGTATGTTGTTTTTCAATGTTTGTGTGCCATAGCAAGGTTTTACGAATCGCGACCCTCGTGACCCGACTGCACTAGAGGTGACATACGGGGAGAAGCATGGCTTGAGTACCCTGATCGAGAAGCTCTATGCTCACGGAGGACCGGTAAGTAGTAATAAATATCATTCCTAATTTGAGAAATCTGTCATTATATGTCAGTTTGTATTTGGTACTCACAATTATATATGTATTTGCTGTTGCAAACCCTTCGATATGCCACTACAGCAAGAGGAGTTTTCTGATGCGGATAAGCCGTAGAGAGCAGATTAGGCTACATAGGATTACTCCCTATCTTGTATTATGTAAGGCCTTATGGCCTCTATCCTCCATATGTAATAGCTAAGTGTATATGATTCGGACTTCTATGTTGTAGCATGACTCCATATTTGCTTTGTCGCAGTAGCACTTCTCAATTTAAGTTCTGTTATTTTCTTTATCAATGCAGTACACATTTGTGTTAATTAATGTCATGAAAGTACTTGTTTGCAAAGTCTTGTCATTATTTGGGATTGATTGTCCAACTTCTTTGACAGCAGGAATTGTGAAAAATTTTTATTTTCTGCAACCGTCGGTATCAGCGTCGAAAAATAATTCTGGAATCATCGGTATTAGTGTCAGAAATTCCTCCGTAACCGTCACTAATTTCGTCGGTAGATGCTAATACCGACGAAATTAGCGACAAAAATAGCGAGGCAAATAGCGACGGTTTTGTAGCGACTCTAATACCGACGACGGGGATATTTTTCATATATAAAGAAAATGTCATTATAGCATGTATATGTTGTAGTGACCATTGGCTCAATATTTTGTGCAACTCAAGCCTACTATAAGGGATAAGTTAGCCCTTGATATGGGTTCGTAGTAGTCAATTACGGGCCATTGTGAAGAGCGACACATTGAGACAGGATTTGATTGAGGGCTTATTGGTTGAATTCTTAGCTCTTTTCCTCCCTGTTACCTCAAGCATTCACACATTTCTTGATACTTCGATTCCTCCATGACAACAATTTAAGAGTGGCAAGACTATGCATCATGCTCATCCTTAGGCCACAAAATGTACTTGCATGCACAATTTATTGTAGTCTAGCCATGTAAAGCCAACTTTAGTTGTTAACATTAAGGAAAATCTAAATTTTTATCATATTTAGAGTAAAGTTAATCTATTTATATGAGATGCTATCAAGGGTTATGTATGAGGATGAGGATGATATGCCTTTAAATTGTGACAATACGATAGAGATTTATTAGAGATTTTTAAGAAAATGATAGAGATACTACAATGGAGATAAAAATTTTGGTTGTGTTATTCAAGAATTTTAAGAAAATGATTGGAAGACAAAAAGGTTTATGGGACTGATAAGGAATATCTTCATTTAGCATGGCAACTTGCATCAATTATACCTCTTATTTTCTGTGCCTCCATAAATTAGTGCTCCAAAAGTACCTAGATTTCACATTTTCTATTTAATTTTTTAAATGGAAATAAAATAATTCAAATTTAGAAAACTTCATTTCCACCATAATGATATCTCTCCCTCTATTGGTTGAGATACTTTTTCTCTCAAAAATTAAAAGGCCCAAACTTCAATCACAATCACCCCTAATTGCAACATTGGTCATTAACTATTATGTTTTAGTAGGTATCTCTCATCGGATGTAAAACATGTAGAGGTGCTCATGAGGACATGGAGGCCATAAAGTACAAAGTGGAAATCAAGAAATATTTGTGTCCAATGACAATACGAGCATCATAGATTTGGTAGAGATTTGGTATAGTGGCTAAAAACTAGTCACAGTACATTTTGACATCTTTGAAATGGAGAAGATACTTCAACAAGGGGTTTCAACATGCTTTTATAAGAAAATTTAATGTATCATTTGTGATAGCCAAAGGTAGCTTCTTAAAAACACATATGTAGTTTCTCTATTTAAGCCTAGACACCCATAATAGAGAGGATTGGTTCATATGGATTCAATACATGAAATATTTTTAGGTATGACTCTCATGTTGGGAAGATTCACCTCATTTATTTTATTTCCAAGTTTTTTGTTTTGCCTCGAACTCAATTAAACAGTGGAATGCTATAGTGGCTTGGGATTTAATAGCATTAAATTTTTAAAGACTAGAATCTAAGCATATTGGTACTGTTTGGCTAGGAATTTCCAAATGACATGCCTTGCAACAACCCTCTAGCTATCAAAGAGGATGAAACCTTAAGGAATATTCTAATCCATGTTGCAGATAAAAGGAGAGAAGGATCAAAGCTTGCTTGGAAGAGCTATGGCGAAAGATCAAGAGCAAGGAAAAGAGAGAGACCAAATGGGAACTCCAACAATCACAATTTGTGATCGGGCCTTCTTTTATTCAAACTATCACTAAAAGAATAAATAATAAAGTGATGGTGACAGACGCCTGCCATCTACAGTGTGCAGTAGCAGGTACTATCATTGTAGTAATACATGGGCAGCTAGGCAAAGGCGCTTTTACCCCCAACAACCTCCCACTTAAAGGAGAATCTGCCCCAATGAGGAGTGAAAAAGAAAAAGAAAAGACAATACAATGTACACATGTACAACAAGATGAGAAAAAATGTCATCTTATCCAACGCCCATCAATCTCTTGAGGAAGGCAAAGCACTCAGTAGTGAGGCTTTTCGTGAGTAGATCGGTAGGATTTTTGTCAGTGGAGATCTTAATAAGGCCAACAAACTTGTCCTCCATGACCCCACATATGAAATGATACCTCACCTCAATGTGTTTCGTCTTCACATGGAAGACCTAGCTGAATAGCACTCATAGAATACGAATGCAGCGTAGGTATATAATCAATCCCAAGGTCATGAACCAAACGGCCCAATCATGTGGCCTCCTTGCAATCCTTAGTGACTGCAACGTACTTGACCTCAGTGGTAGAGAGAGCGTACACTTTTGAAACCTGGACATCCAAGAGACAGCACCTCTAGCATAGGTGAATACATAGCCAGAAGTGGACTTCCTACTATCTGCATGTCCTACATAATCAAAGTCTGTGTACCCCACAACTCTTGTATCCTGGCTACCATAGCAAATACATGTATATGTTGTGCCTTTCGATTATCTCATGATACCCTTCACGGAATCCCAATGTTTCTTGCCAGGTGTAGCCATATAGCGTGCTGCAACACCAACTGCAAAGGCAATATTTAAACGAGTGGCTATCATGGCATACATCAAACTACCCATGGCTGATGCATAAGGGATCTTAGCCATCTCGGCCCTCTGCTCATCTGTCTATGGACAATCGGCTTGTGAGACCTTCACATAAGAAGGTAATGGATAGTGACTTGACAATGTCAGTGATAGCTCCTGGTCTGCCATGTCTCTAAATGGAGCCATCTAACTACCTAGAGACATACGTGTGAATATCTCCTACAACTCCTCATCGTCGATCATCCTGCAACTCATCCTGCTCTTTAGGTATTGTCAAAGTAACTTGCACATACAAAAAATAATATTAGCATAATCAATATTTAGGTACAGCAGGATAGTATAAATCTCAAAAAAATGATGCTAATTAAAATGCATATACTAAAGTATCCTTAAAAGTGAATCATCAATGAATTGAGTAAGCGGATGCAAATACAACTCGGCCCATGGCCCCAGGTCAACCTCCTAGCTACAGAGCCCAGTATACACTAGAAGTTCTATAGATAGGTCACCATAGAAAGAGGAGTCCACTTCATTCTCAAAAAATTATCGGCCTCCTATCTCTTTCCTATGTTACCCCCATGTTTGTCTCCCTTGCTATACATGCTCTTTCATCATACACTCATGCACTCATGCACTCTGAGGAGTTGATAGCACAACATTCTACCATTGAGGTTGTCAAGGATTTGGATAGATGATTACATGTTCAATATGACATACAAGAGTAAATCAACATTTGTGATTGTTTTGTGTGATGGATTTTTATTTTTTTTAAAGGTCATGCACCTGTTCAGAATGACTTGGAGCAGGACAAACATGTCGCGTAGATCTATCCATCTTTTCTTGGAATCTATTTTAGAAATCCAAATGGACCTCATCAAACGCTTTCCCTAGCTCCTTCCAACACAACTTTAAACCTTTGTACGTCAAATATAATCATGGAGAAGCCACAGTAATCCACTAAGATAATACTTTGCAAGTTTCCAAAATGCTCCATCTCATCTACCAGGTATTCGAATCCATGGCCTGCCGTCAACTCTCTTGATCAAACTTTGCCATGACACCACAATTACTTGTGGATCACATTACTCCTCAGTAGAGACCTCTACCCCTTCATGTGAAGTTGCAATCAAAGCTCTGTGTAACTACCACATAGACATAAACTGCAATATCTCCTCCATGCTCTCTCAGGATATCAAATGGGATGATGGCATTTATTACATTGAAAAGTCAATTGCGCTTCTTCTCGGTCTTTTCTAGCCTCCTCATATCTAGCGAGCCACTTCTCCATGGATACATGATGCAACATACAAAAACGATTCACTTTCTCCTCCATGGTAGTATCCATCCTTTTTTCTACTCCATTTCCAACCACCATATCTCCAATCAGTCTATCATCATCTTTCAATGACCATAGCATATTGTTGTCTGAATCCATCGTCAGTAGCCACTCTGAAATATGCACTAATGCCTCCGACACTAGCCAACCTTCAACCATGCTACCTTTTAGCCGAGCTCATTGTCACACAAAGCCCTTCAAGGTTTTCATGAAGTGCTCCAAGAAAAACATCCATCGTGTATCGATAGGTCCCACAATCTCCACTTCATCTATGAGATGCACCAAGAGGTGAGTTTGTATCGTGAGCGTGCTTGTGGGTAGGTACTTCTCAAAGAGACACATCATCTCTTCCACTGCTCCTCATCTTGTGGATTCAATAGAGTATATCTTGAGCTCCTTGTGTGAGATCCATTGCACTAAACTCGGCAACCTATAAATCGTCTCATGTATTTCTAAAGTGAGGCACCTCGTGATGTGATCGGAAGTACAAACTGTCACAAATGAAAAAGCATTACAAACATCGAGTAGAAACTAAATAGTGAAATATTGAGGCTAGTTGCAACCAATATCAAGAAAAAACCTCACATATCTTATACCAATCATGGGATTTTAGCCCTAATAGCTTGTCATCTTTAGAGAAAGAAAACCCAAGGAAACGCATCATACGCATTAGGATGTGGATAGACATAATAATTTGCTTCACGATGCACTCTTCTTTAGTGGACAAGACCCAAGGAGCACAAGGTAGTTGCAAGTGACCATTGGTGCTCGATTGTGGCCAAAGTGCATCCATCTTTTCTATCTCCTTCAAATCCATTTGTGTCCCTGCAGTGTCTCTCTTTTCTCTTATGTGGTCCCCTAATAAGCTACCCACATTTTTAAAAATATGCATGGAATCCAAAAAATGGTTGATCTCTACAAGTGGGTCCAATATGGTAACTGGTAGAAAATCAAGAGTCGTCGCATTCTACTTGAATGTGACTCCTTGTGAACTATTTTCAACTCATACTAGCTTTGGGCATTCATTTATGATGTTGGAGATCATCTAAGAAAATCTTCTCTCAGTTCATGACCCTCCGGCAAGAAAGTGGCATGTCCTTGATATACCATCTTCTTCATGGTTCATAGTCTTATTCCGGAGTATAACTATGGCCCATACAATGGACATGCATAATAACCTAAGAGAGGTAACTAGACTTGTCACAACACCCTTATTTAGTCAACACAAACTTGAACAAGATATGTTAGGTATCACAAACTTGAACGAGCCCACTTACCTAAGCACTCTCCATGAATCCTAGAAAATCATGCATGGTCCACATGAGAATGACTTGTATATTAGCAGACTGTCAACCATCGTGCTTGCTCATGTCTTCCACAACAACCACCTCCTCCCACAAAATCTTAAGCTCATTAACTAATGGACAGAGGTAGAAGTCCATGTTCTTGACTTTGTAGTGCCCAAGAATGAGCAAGCTAAGGATCAGGTGTTCTTTCTTTGTAGAAAGCCATAGCAGAATGTTGTACTTAACAAGAATTATATGCCACACACTGTAAGAAGTTGAGTGGAGGCCAAATGGATTCATGCCATCCATAGCAATACTGGGCCAAAGATTCCTTGTCTCTCATGCAAATCTCGGAAAGATGGAGTTAATGTGACACCATGTGCGTGAATCTAGTAATATTGGTTTGTCTCCATCTGTGGATCTATTTTGTGCATGCCACATTGTCAAGCTCGTCATTCTCGATGTATAAAACATGTGACATATACACAGTATAAGTGAAAAATGTCTGAGAATCTTCTGAGGGATGGTTTGCCCTTGCAAGTCCTATCGATATCTGTGAGCACCACACTTTGGACATGTCTCCATAGGGGGATAATATTACAATCATACAAGACATGTCACACACAAGGATCGCGCAACCAAAAGGAAGCAAAGAAAGACCAAGGAAGCCCAAGTCAAAAAGTGAATGAAGAAACTCATTTTGCCCAAGTAGGAAAAGTAGAGGAGAAGGCAAGCTCAGAAAAAACATAGGAGAGCACCGAAGATTCTAGCAAGATGCTCTCAAGGATGAAGGAGAGCATCGAATATTCCAGCAAGGTGCTTGGAAAGAACACAGAAAAGTATCGAATATTCTAGCAATGCTCTCACAAGGAAAGTGCCGGGCACAATGTAATTCATATTATAAGAGCATCAGGCTCCCTCCTGTGCAACTTGTAAGGTCTAAATGGACATGGGTGAAGAGATAAGGAGACTAGAAAGGAACGAAGACAGAGGACTTTGGCAAGATGCCCAATCGTGTAAAAAAGGGGTAGGTGCCTAAGGGATTTAGGGTTTTGTATATAAACTCAAAAAGTGAATGAAAAGCTCATTCTTTGGTGTGTGGCAAAAGAGATCTCTTCTTCTTCTCTCCTTCCTGCTTTCTTGTGTGTGCTTGAGAGAGGGAGTGTGAGGGAGTGAGAGAGTGAGTGTGTGAGGGTGAGGGATCATGGGAAATAAGCTCTTCATTATCTCCTTCTCTTCTTCTTCTTCTTCTTCTTCTTCTTGGACGTGGCTATGGAGGATGGAGCTTGAAGGTGGAGGCTTGAGGTTTCTTGAGCTTGCATCTCAAGTCATGGAGCTACCGGCTTTCTTAAGTGAGGAGACTACTCTTTCGGGCATCAAGGTAAGCTCACACGCGCACATAGGATCAAAGAGCTCTTGGTGGCTAGGTGAGAGATAGCCATTTGTGCTCGCTTGAAACACTTGAAGCAATAAGCAGTCACTGGGTCTTGGCAGTTGAGCATGAGCTCCCACTACACATAGTCTCCTCGAAATAGCACACAATCATTGATTAACACATGCATGGATGCTGTTATAGTCCATGCTAAGCTTTTGTAACACCAATCATGCATTATCACAGGACTCTGGCATTGTGCTTCCAAGTGGTAATATATGATACTTTAGCAATCTTTAAAAAAATCAGAAGATGCGTTAAAGAGCATAATAAATGTTTTTTATTTTATAATAGAGTAAAAAAATCGACGGGGCACAGAATGTATATGAATAACACAGTCACACTCGTATCACTCCACTCATACTTTTCTTGCACACTTAGGAGCGCAAGCGACATCTTTAGCCGAGATACTCGACACCCATCATATAATGGTATACACACTTCTTCTCTCAATGGATCATATGACTCGGCGTCCATGGGTATTAATGCATCGATCATTGCCTCTATCTCAAGTTCCAAGATTGGAGGAAGGTTCGAAAGGCCCATTGTCTCCTCTAGTATCGAGGGTATCATCTACGATATGCCCTCCAATAGGCGTATCTAGCTCACACAATCCATCCATTGCATGCCCACAAACTTTCTAATGGGCCATAAAATAGGTGCATTCCTTGGGATGAAGCATCACCTCTCTGTATAAATTTCATGGGCACGTCTAATATTTTTGTATATGATATCCAATTACTTTGCGAATGTAAAGCATGATTGATACACACTTTTCTTACCATTCGCTCAAAGTCTGAGATCCCCTGGTCAATGATCTCCAATTGAAACTCATCGAAGCATCATATGTTCTATGGACAAGGGACACTTTCATCTAAAATCCAACTTGTATTGATTGCAAGGATGCGTAATATGTTAATTAAGATACACCTCACGATCTTGGGCATCATGACCATCATCATTTTTCATTTAGTCTATGTTACGGCAAACAATAGATTTTTGTTCCCCTCACTGGTGATCTTCCTCCATTTTAATATCTACTCCTCTCTCTCTCCCTTTCCCTTTATTTGTTTCCCTCCCTCCATTTTTAATTTGCCTCCCTTCATCCTTCTTTGTTTCTCTCTTCCCCTCTCTGTCTCTCTATGTTTATTTTTCTCCCCCATCTTCCCTACCACTCTCACTTCTTCTCTCTTTTTCTTTTCCTCGCTTCTTCTCTCTATTTTCCTCTCCACTCTCACTCAATGCATCTTGTTACAATTAAAATGAAATATATAAAATAAAAAACTTATAAAACAAGGACATTGCAATACCCTATCTCCCTACCTCTCTTTGTGTCTCCCTTTATTTTACTATCATTACATTCTCTCTATTTCTCTCGGTGTTTCCCTTTTTCTCTCTCCCGCTCTCTTGCTCTCTATTTATTGTTCTCTCTATCTCTCTTTTTCTCCCTAGCTCCATCCCTTTTTCTCCCCCTCCCTCCCTCTCTTTTCTTTTCACTCTCCTTAACCCACTCTTTTCTTCCACCTCTCTCTTCACTCTTCGTTTCTCTTTCTCTCCCCCCTCTCTTTCTCTTTCTTTGTTGCCTCTCTCTTTGTTTCTCTCCCCCCTCGTTGTTTCTCTTACTCATTTTCCTCTCTCCATCCCTTCATATCTAATTTCTCTCTTCCTCTCTTTCTTTGTTACCCTTTCCCCATTTCTCTCTCTCTCTCTCTCTTTCTTCCCTCTCCCTTCCTTCATATCTCATTCCTCTCTTCCTCTCTCTCTCTTTCTTACCTTTCCTCCTTTTTCCTCTCTCGTTCTCTCTTCCTCTTCCTTCCTTCTTCTTCCTTCCTCCTTTCCTCTCTTCCTGTCTCTCTTTCAATGCATCTCATTACGAAGAAAAAAGAAAGAAAGAAAATTAAAAAAAGCAAGAAGAGGCAATGTACCTACCACAAAGGCTCGAGGATGAATTCTTTTTTGCCTCCTCTTCACAACGTCCCTTCTTTCTCCCTTGCACACTTGTCCCTCTTCTTCGTGTACACTGGTAGTGGTGGAGAGGAGCTCTCCTTCTCTCTCTTTCCTTCTTCCTCTCCCTCTCTCTCTCTCTCCTAAGAAGATGATAAACTCTCTCACTCTCTCTTGAAAATTTTTGCGAAAAAGGCCATGCTCGGGCTTTCGCCCCTTTTTTTTCTCACCCAGACGTCACTCTTTGCATCACAATTAGTGTCCCCATTAGTATCACAATTTACACTTCTAAGTATCACTATCAGTGTCGTAGTTAGTGTTGCAGTTATCATTGCTAATTAATTTAGCGACACAAATAACCACGCTATTTACGATGCAAATAGTGATGTCGTTATTTTGCATCGCAAACCGGCATCTCTATGTTCTCATTCCCTTGTAGTACCATCTATTTTTGTTATGCCACATCTCAAACAAGTAGTTAATGATAAAATAATCTACTTTTAGTGAGTAACTCAATTTACTTTCCTATTAGTATATAGTCAAACACAATTGTCTCTCACCTTGGTGTCTCACATTGAGGACACTTCTCACAATAAAGATTGAAATCTTGTTGCAAAACATTTTTTTATTGGTTGTCCTCACATACATAATAAACCATACTTCCCAAATATTTATCCTTCTTCAATGAACAAAGTATCTAAGGTTGATGTGTATTTATGGATGCCCTCATTCATAATCTCCTCTAATGTTCTACTTGATGCATGCCAAGATTGCTAAAGAAAGAATTTAATGGGTTCCAACTTTTTGGGACCTTAATTTGCATGAGGCACTGCACCCACTCCATGGTACTAGGGAGCTATACTATGAGCTTTATAAGACAAGTGCTCTTCTCATTACTTTTTTGATCCCCAATACCACCAAAGGGAATTTCTAGCATCTTCTCTTGTAGCATTATTGAGGCATTGTGCTCATTCCACAATGGCTATAACTTAATTATAGTCTCCATGATTTGTTTTTCTAATGTTTTATTTTGAAGTTTCATAAAAAAGTATTATTCGATAGATTTGCATCATCTTGCACTCCTGTATTATCCATGGGAACATCATCCACCTATTGAATCCTATGTCTTCATCCCCATGTTCTATATATGCATCACATGCATTGGCTTCTACACTTTTAGCTTGCAAGTTTTCTTCATCTCCATCTATAGCATTGAGACTAAGAGAAATAACAAGATTTTCATATTTCTCTTTTAACTTATTATGTTTGTAGAAGGTTCGGGTGGCTATATATCATCCACCCTAACAAAAAGATGTACAATCACACCATGATAGTATGAAATTTTTAAAGTCTAGATTCTAAGCATATTGGCACTATTTGGCTAGGAATTTCCAAATGACATGCCTAGTAACGACTCTCTAGTCAGTGTGGAACCTCAGGGAATATTCCAATCCATGTTGTAGAGAATGGCAACAATCTTATTTCAATGCAAAAGTGTACATAGGCATCACTTTTATTAGGATAAGAGCATGCTTACATGATTGATTAACTATAGGATTTTCTATCTTAGAATCATTGGAGAGAGTGCAATTATTGAAAGTAGCCAAGAGCCACCACATTAGCAATTATGTGTGCCCCTCATGTGATCATCGACATATTCTTGTAACTCATGCTCCCATCATCCATGGGCCACACGTAGTAACATCATTATTAAATGAAAATGCATTATGCCCCATGTTTTAGTTAACCTCATCTATGTGACCAAATTATCATCTTAATTGTATTAACTATTTTACTTTATAATGTCACCTTAAAATGCATGCATTTATATAAACTTGAAGGGAAAAATACTTACATTCAAATCTATTATGCTAATTTCACTCTTTGATATGCTTTCCCGTACAAAATTTGGGTACATTGTGTATGCATTATTCTCCTAAAGTTAAGTGATCACAACACAAGTAAATCAAGTATATTAAATACTAAATGCTTAATAAATATCATTATGTCTAGAAAAGACAATTGAAAGAAAAAATGAAGCTAATTCTCTACATATAGAATATAAATACTTCATTATTATCACATGAAAGTGGTTCATGTATATAGACATCTAATTATGTATCCTAATAATTCAAGAACTCATTATCAATAGTTTTTTTAGGATACAAGTACTATAATATTTATCTTAGAATGATGTTTACATGTATATCATTAAAAGCTTTTGTTGGCAATTGAAGAGAAAAAGTATCAACATCACCTTCCTATACCAATACGAAAAAGCAACTCATTGCTACCAATGTATGAAAAAAAAAAACTTTTTTAGTCTCAAATATTACCTTATCTAAATATTGTGTATTCTTATCTTGATATTTAACCTAAATTTGTTGTACTAAACACAATGATTGTCATATAAGCTCTTTAATTAAAACTATAATATGACATGTTAATTAAAAGAAAAAAATGATTCACTTGTTCTTGATAACCTTTTGGGTCCATATATTCCTTATATTGCTTAAAAAAATTAGCTATAATGTCAATTAGTATTGAGAAAATTATATAATTTGTTTAGTAGTATTTGATATTAAATAATGATATTAAAAGATAAAATTAGGATGTACTCCTTACTATAATTGAGAGACTTTGCTTCTTTACTCTATTGGGTGGTGAGCACTCATGTCTCTTTATTTTGTAAAATTCCAAGGCTTCGACTCTCCTCTTTAGAGTTCAACATGGATCCTGATGAGAAACCACCTTCATAATATATTGTATTAACATTCTCATTGAGAATAGCCTTCACTTTTCTCATTACCTCTAGACCTTTCTTCATCACAACTTCATAGAAATGCTAAAGTTTTTGAAGAATTTGGGGGCCCATTTTATGCCCAATGAAAAATTTAAAATCTTGTTAATAGTAGAACATCAACTCACTTATTAAACTTTGAGATTCGAAGGACAAATGAATCTATGTAATGCAACATAAAAACAAAATCCAAGGTACAAACTTATTTTATACTTACTTGCTATAAAAAACTTGGATGACTCACAAATTATGGATATATAAAATATCCAATCAATTACTTTGCCATGCGAGTGGTAATAGCCTTGTCACATAATTAACGATCACACTTCTCATCTTTATTACTATCCAATTTCTAGAACACTGAAAAATGAATCGCATGCATAAGACAATTATCCTCCTTATCTATCTTTCATTTTTTATCATTCCCACCATAAGCATATAACCATCGAACTTGAACACTCTTTTGCATGTGATCTACCTTATGTACTATGGAATGTGCAAAATTACTATTTATTGAGTCACTAGAAGTTTGGACAACTCTTATTACTATTATTTATCCTTCCTCTACCCATGGGGGAACACATCCTACAAAACCATGATGTAGTAATATTCTTACTCGATGTTTGATAATCATATAATATTCGCTACGATACACCTCTCCCTTGTAAAATACTTGTTTATATTCTGTCACTTCTAAAGTTCTCAGTCATTCATCCGATAACCCTATGAAGGTTTGAAGATATTGAATCTCCTCTAAAGTTAGAGTTGTACATACGCTTTTCTTAGGTGTTATTGCTATACCATTTTCTTTTAAAGTGAAATAGTAGGGTGCATTATTTTGAAGATGTATCATACATTGAGTCCATATCTCCTTAGCCTTCATGATGAAATATACTTCTAAAAGGCCTTGAGCAAACTATTGATCACATTCATTTGATGAATATGTATTACAAGAAAATCCATATGGAGGCCTAAGAATTTTGTGAAGATCTCCAAGTGCTCTTTGATGAGTTAAGTCCCCATCACTATTGATATGCATTGCATGGAACACATCATTGAAAATTTTTCTTATGTAGAAGAAGACATATGTAACCTCATTATTTTAGTTGTTTGAGGATATCTTCACATATTGTGATACATATCTTTCCAATTCATAACACCAAAATATTTCATGTAGACCATATCTAATGACATCATCTAAAATTTCTCCAATTTCTATAATGAAAAAATAAAAGCTAACTTAAGTTACAATAGTTCAAAATATTCATTTGATGGCATAGAAACATATTGTAATTATAGCACTAATCTACACATGCTCTAAAGAAGATGAGTTTGGTGCAAATGTTTCTCCTTGCAAACTCTCAAAGAGAGTAATAATCTCCTAAGGACTTGGATATTTTCATTAGACTATCCATTTTCACATGTAGAGCTATTAAAAAAGTGAACAATGTCAATCATTAAAAGACCCAAGTCATACATGTACTTTTGTATGTTTTGAGTGACAAACAATATATGGGAGACACCATTGTATAAACTTATGATTCTCTTTAGCTCTGAAGCTATCATGGTGCTTGCTTAGTGAATGTGGCCAACACCCAAGCAGACTGAGGGAGAAGCATGTTTTAATATCAACTAACTACAAGAGTCTATTGTCTTTTTATTTCTAAGCTCACATCTCTCTAAAGTGGATATATACTTGCAAAATACATTTAGGCTAAGCATATGCATTGTATCGTACACCAAGTCACATGACAAGTTGAAGCCATATAGATCATAAAGTCCCCATAAGATTGACTCTTGTGATAAACATGTTCTCTTTAAGGTAACATCTTTCTCAGCTCGACTGAAAGCTCTTTTTTCTTAGCTTCTACCATATCTGATATCCTTCTATTTTTTGGTGGATATCTAGCCTAGTAACGATTATTGTCATATATGTAACACCCTTGAAATGATGTGTTGCTACAATCTAGCGATGAAATAGGTTTATCTTGATACAAAATGATTGTTCTCCATCCTTGAAAGGGCCTATTTTACATTGTGTAAGGTGATTTCCAATCACCATCATCAACATGACACAAACCTTATAGTGGTAGGGGGTTGATCAAATATTTCTTTCAAAGGTTAATTAAATATCAAATCAATCCCATTCACAAAGGGGTGTTCTAACTCTTCAACTAGTGGTTTTAAAAAGGCTCCAAATACATCTCCATAGTTTTTTATACTTTTTTTGCAACTTAATGGCAAAAAAGAAAACATATATTACTTTTGATATCAATTCTCATCTATAATTAAGGATGAGAATTTCAACAATGGTCATCACTTGTCTCTTCCTCTGCTTGCTCTCTAAATCATCGAGAGGTACTATTTAATCACTTCTAGTACTTTACCAATATGGTGCACCTTAGGTTTCTAATTTTGTACTTCTCATTTCTACCTTGCATTCCTTTTCATACTCACTTTCTACTCTAGTATGATGTATTCTTTATCAATGCCACTTTACACAAATTGCGAATTGAACAAGCTATCACACAATGACCTATAAGTTATAACCTTCCTCCATCATGACAAGATCTCCAAATGGAAGGTGAGACAATGCTTGAATAAAATATAAATCATAATATTATTCATAGAGGAAATTGATCACCTTGAAGAGGAGAGGTTTGTCATCATAAGGGCTATAGAGTCCATGTGAAAGTACACCATATCTTCAATTAAGGCCACATGAAATTGTAAGTATATGCCACCAGGAATCAATGTTCCTAGATTCAAAATTGAGGAAAAAACAACACCCAAGAGGCAAGTGCTTTGCTCTTTTTGGTAAGTATGCCCCAATATGAGTTTCTTAAATAGTAATTAACCTAGCTAGCCAAGTCGCAAGTATGCCCCAATAACAAAGAGGGCCTTGTGTGGCAACACATTTAGAAAGTACTCAATCTTCTTCAATTAGGTTGTTCCTTGTGTTTCTTTATGCTAGCATACTTCTATGCCAAAAAAGAGGGTCTAGTGAAAGAGATCATGGGGTTGCTATGATGTTGGCCTCTTGACACGACAACTTTATTTTTTATAAGCTATCTATCTCACCAATCTTCAATGGTATTCTATGTTTATGCAATGTGAAAATTTGAAACTAGTTTCCAAATCATATATCGCTCTCTGTCAAATATAGGCTTGCAATTAATGGTTCATATATTCTTTATTTTGACAATTCAAGTTAGAAAATGTTATTCATAGCCAGCTTTATGACAACATAGTAAAAATTTTAATAAACAAGCCACATGTGGGCTCTAGAAAAACCTTTCAAAATTTAATTAGGCAAAGTTGTGTGGCATATTCTCTCCACACCATGGTTCTATTTTAATATGTTATATTTACCTCTTTATAGGCTTTCTTAACTACAAGCTTGTGGCGTGACTCTAAATTTTTGAAGAGCACTATCCCACACAAATATCGCAACACCCTCTAGCAAGTCCATTGATACAATTCTCCACAAGCATGTTAATGAAACATAACTCTACATGCCCACAAGACAAGCATCATACAAATACCATATACGCCAAGCACATTTTAATTTGCTCATAGCTGATGTTTCACAATAGTGACTCCTCTAGATTCTATAAATGATACCTCAAATTTGTAAAAATGAAGGTTAGGATATCAAAAGAAGCTATTCTCATGAACTATGAGTTTCACAAGAGTCCTATGAAATATGTATAGAAGGATAATAAGCGGAATGTTGTGCAATGTCTCACCTGTAAGGCCAGTAAAGCAATCAACTAATGTAGACCCATCCTTTGACATCTTCTTCAAGTCCATAATAGCAAGTAGTATGACATGTATTCAAGACTTCACATAGAAATAATACGTTATCAATTTCACATTAATTGTAAGACTCGATAATGTAATATATGGCCAGTGTATTATGATCATGTCTATAGAAGAACATCCATATGCATTTGTAGATTGCATATTAACAAAGACATGTGACATTATAAAGCTATCACTAAGTGATTAGATTAGAAACTATAAAGCTGCTCTTCCAGGTTGTGCACTGGCTGGGCTATCCATGATGGTCTGCTGCCATTATCCGGCAGCCGTACCTTGTACGCAGTCGTGTTCAGTAAATCTACTACACTCACCTCAGCTACCACCTTCGCAGGTGTCGTAGCAGTAGCACCAGTAGTTCGTAAACGTACGTGTGAGGCGATGTTGTGGCTGGATGACTCCCGAAACGCCTGCGCTATCAGGACGCACGCAGGCCCGCGAAGATCCTGCGATAGGAACGGGCGAAGCGTCTCTTCAACATTCACACATGATGAGCTGCACTTGCTACTGCTGCTGCAGGCTGCAGGGTGCTGCGGCGAATTCCTTAATGCAATCATTGCCTCATCGAACTCTCTACGCAAGATTGCGGCGCATCTATTCGGCGACGTCATGCTCGCGAAGTATCGCAATGAAACACAGCGAGAGAGAGAGAGAGAGAGAGAGAGAGAGAGAGAGAGATTGAGATTGATTGATTGTCTTCGTGTGGGCACTGGGACGTCTTTTATAATGTGCATTTCTGAACAGAAACATTCGTAGTCGGCCACGTCTTAGAATTTATAAGTCGAGCACGTCTCATAACCCCTCTATCGATTTCATAATCTTGGTCCTGTCATTCGCCTTTGAGATTCCGTCACGCATGTGCAAAAGCCGTCCATAGCCTCTCCATAATATTTTAGAGACACACCTTATAGCTAACATTGTGTTCCAAATAAAGATACGGAGACCACAAAGTTAGAGTTTTGCAAAGGCAAAGTAACTTAGGAGCCTTTGGGTTTTGGAGATGAAGCCTTGGTACTTTTCTCTAAGAGGAGAACAAAATATTAACGTGTTCATTCGAATTGTGGAAGAGAGGATGTGAAATTCAAGAATTTGGAATGGTGGGAAGCTACTAACTTTCCTTTTGAGGGTTTAGGAGATTATGCCCTTGAGTTATGCATGTCATTCCCAAGTCATTTTGATGCCAGGAGGCATATTTCATGGTGGATTCCATGAGGTTTTACGGTGGATTCCGTAAACTTTGATAACCGGGGCTCATACACAAAGTGGATTCTTTGTGCGAGAAGTTGATGGGGACGCCTGTCCTTTTCGGGCGTTTCATTAATTTAGTGTGTACATGGGTGATTCCGCAAAATGCATATTAAATTAATAAACGTTTATGAGTTTAGAGTGCGCACTCGTAATAAATTAATGTTAGGATTTATTTCTAATCAGTTTATTTATTTATGTAGCTGAAGACTGCTAGGTATTCACTTTTGTCGGTTTAATTATATTATTTTACTAACGATTGTGAATGCTTCAGTTGATGTGTAGAGATAGCAGCAGTGGCGGAGGAAAGCATTGGAGGATAGCGAGTATTCGATTTATGGATTATATTTTGATGGGCGCATACCTTAGGCATGGCGCCTATATTTTGTCATGCCTATTTATTGAGGCGTCGGATATTTATTATTATTTTGTATGTGTATGGACGCATGAATATGTTATTTCTATTTGGACATTGTATTGGGCGTGCCAGACTCTTTGGGCACCGTCCATTAGCTTTATTCCTATTTTGTGTTAAAGCAAACTCAAAAGCTAAAAGCTTGCTATTTTGTAATTTGGGCTATTTTTTGAGCTTGAAGATGAATAATACATAAAATACATGCTTTGTGGAGCGCTCACACAAGGCATGGGGGGAGATTGCACCCAATTGGTCTCTTGCTCTTGTTGTTCATGCTTTCTACCTTGTAATTTGTGCAAAAAGTAGAGTTCTATTGTTCTTGGGGACCTTCCGGCATTCACTATGCGAGCGTACAGCGTCCGATCTGTGCACCACATTTTCAATAGAATATTTAATGGCTATGAAGAGCTTTCTAAGCATTACCTTCTATGAGTTTCTAGCTACCACAAAATAGTAGCACTTGTAACAGAAGCAAATGACTATTTATAAATGGAGAAATTCATGTCTATATAAACACTTGAGATCCTAACTCAGAGATATCATCCCCTTGTAATGGCTTCTCCCAGTGATGTTGTAATAAGAGAGAGGTAGAGTTTAGAATTACTTGAATTGAACATAAATTGTAATCATTTAGAAGGCTATAATAGTTTATAATCTCTCATCCTACTAGTATAACTTCCACATGAGTTTGCAAATCTTGTGTTGCTCCATATACTCATTTAGCCTAGTTACGGGACAACTAGCATATATAATGTTTAAAAATGATACAAAAATAAATATTACTTATAAATTTCAAAGTGCCAAATAGAAAATAAAGAAATAGAAGAATAATATACTTATGCAAAAGAATGATTTCTAGGTTAAACTCAAATGAGAGTGAGCATTATTTATTCCTAAGGATTTTTTCTAGATAATAGGTTGCACACTTAGTAAGTAGGCAAATTCAAGATAAGAAAGCTATGAAAGTCAGCAAGAGTAAAAGCTAGACCTCTATCATAAAAGCTAGACCTCCTCGCAAGATTCTACCTATAAGAAGTTTATGAAAAGGTATAATAGCAAAAGGAAAGAACTAGGATCATGTTAAACCAAAAAGCAAGCAATTAAGTTACAAATACATTTTGATATGAAGCCAACCATTGACTTGAAGAAGGTTCTGAAGAGAACCTCAAGAGAGATAAGTCAAATGTATTTTAGTGTACTTGAAATTAGTGGGGTAGAGTAACCATTATGACTCTAGTTAAGGTGGGAGATCTTGAGGTGACTTGCATTGCCCTCATTAATCGTGTTGCTTACCTTTATCATAGAATAGAGCATTATTTGAGAATAAAATAAGAGAAAAAAATAACATTAGAGTTGAAAACACCAAGAACTTACACGACACAAGATTTGATACAGTCTCCCCCCATGGATGGGTGAGCATTATTTATATGTTTCTTGCTTTTCCTCACTTTGCATGACTTGCTTTTATGCAAAAAAATCAAAATATGCTCTTTTTTGCTATCTATACAAAAATACTGTTTTTTTATTCTAATAAATACATCATAACTAAATCGATTACACATGTGCACACACAAAGTCCTTACACTAATAGGTGCATATAAAATATAATTCTTTTGATAATATTTTGTCATGTTGTAGAGCACATAAATTTTATGCACAAAATTGTGCACTCCAAAAATAGTAATTTTACTTACTCCATCTAATTATCTTCTCACCATAATACAATACACAATAGTATCCTTCCATCGATCTACCAAATTATCACTAAAAGAATAAAGAATAAAGTGATGGTGACGGGCGCCGGCCACCTGCAGTGTGCAACGGTGGGTACTATCAGTGTAGTAATACACAAGCAGCTAGGTAGAGGCGCCTTTACCCCCAACAGTGGAACATTGTATAACTCAACATTTTGAATTCCAACAATCTTATTTCAATGCAAAAGTGTACATAGACATCACTTTCATTAGGATAAGAACATGCTTACATGATCGATTATCTATAGGATATACTATCTTAGAATTATTGGAGAGAGAATGTCATTACTAATAACCAAGAGCCACCACATTAGCTATGATGCGTGTTCCTCATGTGGTCATTTGGCATATTCTTATAGCTCATGCTTCCATCATCCATGGGTCACACATAACATGATTATTAAATGAAAATGCAATATGCCTCATGTTTTAGTTAACCTCATATGTGTGACCAAATTATCATCTTAAGCATATAAACTATTTTACTTTATAATGTCACCATAAAATTCTTGCACTGATGTAAACATGAATAAAATATGCGTACTTTCAATTCTGTTATGTCATTTTCACTCTTTGATAGGCTTTCCCATACAAAATTTGCATACATTGTGTATGCATCATTCTCTTAAAGCTAAGCAATCACAACACAATTAAATCAAGTATATTAAGTAATAAATGCTAAATAAATATAATTATTTTTAGCATATCCAATTGAAAAAAAGAAAGATGAAGCTAACTCTCTACATATAGAATATAAATACCTCGTTATTATCACATGAAAGTGGTTCATATATATCAACCTCTAATTTTTGTATCCTAATCATACAAAAATAGTTTTTTCAAGATACAAGTACTGTAATATTTATCTTAGAATGATATTTACATGTATATTATTACAATATTTATTTGGTGATTGAAGAGGAAAAGTATTGACATACCTTCCTATACCAAGATAAAGAAGCAAGTCATTGCTACCAATGTATGAACAAAAAATAAAACTTTTTAGTCTCAAATATTACCTCATCTAACTCGTGCATTCTTCTCTTGATATTGAACCAATTTTTTAAAAAACACACAATGATTGTCATCTAAACTCTTTAATTACAACTATTATATGACATATTACTTAAAAGAAAGAAATGCTCCGCTTGTTCTTGATAACCTTTTGGGTCTATATGTTCCTTACATTGTGAAATTTTTTAGTTATAATGTCAATTATTATTGAGTAAATAATATTAAATTTTCTAGTAGCATTGATATGATATTAAAATTATGTAGTTGAACTTGAGCTTATTACAATGAGACATTAAACTCATTATGACATGTATATGCTCTCTTGATATTTATTGGATGCAATTACCCTATCATGGGCTAATTTGATCTTTTGTCTTGGACCTGGCACTTATATCTATCAAGGTGTTGTTAGAGGTATTTATATGCTTGTGGATTATGTATTGAGCTTTGCTCAATGGGTTATGCATCCGGTAGTTCTCTTCATTTATCCTTAAGACCTACCCTATGCATGATGTCAATGCCTATTGCATGTATGATTATTGACACACTACAGTTGTGATAGTCTCTTTAGTGCTAGTTGTTCTTTGCTTTTTCCTTCTTGGTTGCTTGTAATTGGTTGTTGGCATATATGCTACAATTTATTGCAACATCCTATCATTTTAGTTATATGCATTCTATTTGAGGTTAGTCACTTGGACTTGATACTGTTTTGCTTATAGTTTGTGGATAACTCATTTCTTTGGTAGTATCACTTGTCTCCTACTTAATTTAGCAGTGGTTTTTGGGTTGATTTACAAGGTAATATAGTAGCCCACATCTTGCCCTTCTATGTACTTGCTTGGTCTCATTATGGCTAGTGATTCTCATGATAGTACTATCTTCAATATTGAGAAACTAGATGATACTCTACCTAAGTTGTTGGACATTTTTTGCATGGATCTCTTTGCTAAGGATGGGCCAAAGTTGCAGGATGTTGAGAGTGCCCTCTTGACAAAAGAGGTGAATAGAAATAATGTGGATGCTTCCCATATATCACATGCATTGACCATTAGAGGGCGAGCAAGATGGTAGTGGCCATGATAGAGACACTAATAGGTCTAAATCTAGGACATGTCCTATATTGGCTCTCACAAAGAGCCTTATCTCTGTTGGCACCTTAGATAATGCAAGTTATTTTGTCTCTTTTGGTGATTCCTCATGAAAGATTATCCGTGGGAATCTTGTTATTACACGTGGCGCTAACTCTAGAACCCTCTATCCTTTGCTTGTATCTGGGTCAACTGACCATGTTTTGGCTATGGCCGTAGTTCCACATGTATCTCTTTGGCATCATCGCTTTGGGCACATGTCTTTGAAAGAAATGAAAATTCTTACCAATTTGTAGTTTCTTCCACTCCTAAGACTATAAGTGTTTTGATTCTTGTGATTATTGTTTATAAGGCAGGCAAACATATAGTATGCATAAGAAGTCTGGCATGAAAGTACTTTATCACATTTATTGATGATTACTCACATAAGGTATAGGCTTCTCCTACTAAGCAAAAATTGGATGTATTGTCTACCTTTGAGCGTTGTATCGCAAGCAATGATCAAGAATCAACCCCTCACACAACCTAAGACACACAAGCAAAAGGAGCACCGATACAAGTTGTGGTGCATTGTGATGTCTTCAAAACTCCAAAAATTCAATTGCTTCTATCCAAACAGCTCTTTCTAGTATGCATTGAACTTTTTGATGTGCATCCCCTAACTCCACCACCCCACAAGCAAACACAAATACTATTGTTTTTTTCCTTTGCAACACTAAGTACAATGTTTTTATCCAAAGCTAAACTCCCATTTAGATAGCATCATATTTTTAACACAATGCAATTTGAAATTTCCATGTTTATGAAGATATGACTGAAGCTTTTGAAATTATGACCCCAAGAGCTTCATAGACTATAAGTCTGATTCTTCCAGAGTCCCTTATATATCAATCTCCATCTCCAAAGTTGATGACCATTTGTATATCCCCCCATTGTATTGATCTCACCTATGAGCATATCAATTCTTCCAGCTTCCCTTCAAACACATGAAGTATACTTGAAAGCTTCATCAAGATCATAATGACCTTCTTAACTCCCACTCCTTCTAGCTACATAGTAATCTTAGGAACAACTTCTACAATACAAATCATTGTCTTCTCGAACAAACAATCAGAGCAATCTAAACCTCCAAATATAGCATCAAAAGCTCGCGACCCAAAATCTCAAATATTAAGGAAGGCAATCATCTAATAAAATCACCACAAAAACCAAATTTTAATATGCCCTGTATCCAGTTGCCTCCCATACTAGCTCTAAATCTTCATGTAGACAGGCTCTGTCTCCTTGTGTGGTGTGTCGAATGCTTTGCTATGTCGATGTCAATCATCATCTTCTTCTCAATCAATCATCTATCAAATTCATCCCTCTCCGAGACAATCAACTAGTTTATTAAATCAAATCCTCTCTCTCACCCCCATTTGATATGGCCACCTCTCTATAAGGATCAGATAGTCAGTGCTAATTCCATTTTTGCTTCTCTTTCTGTGTTTTTCAAAATGAAAGCTTTTAACCTTAAGCTTTTCCTTCCATCCAACGACCTTTAAATTCTCAAAGCCTTTAATTTAAGCCTACTCCCTAACACATTTTAACAACCTTGCACACTTTCTTTCTTGTGTAAAACTCTTCCTTGTGTTCAAGAAGTTTTGTGATCTCTAAATTAATCTTTGTCCAAAACAATCTCAAGCTTACTAAAGCTCAAAAACCACAAGGATCTCCACTGTATTCATAAATGACCTAACGAACAAGTGATCTCCATTGTATTCATGAATGGAATTCAAAGTGAAGAGCTTTATAAGGTCTTGGTGAGTAACTTGAACCTATAGAGGGACATGCTAGCTAGGATCTTTGAAAAAGCCATACGTGTGGATGACTTGCTTAAGGAGAGAATCTCAAGATCCACAACTCGAAATAGCACTACCTCTAGATCCTTAGAGAGAGCTACAACAATTAGAGCCAAAGCATACAGGACAAGGGAAAGAGTGTTAATTAGAGCCAAGAGTTGGCGAACATGAAGCTGAAATTGGCTAAGCTTTAGCAGATGATGAGAAGGTCCACATGACCTCATGTGTAATGCGTGCATTGTGGAGGAAATAACCTTCTAGCCAAGTACTTGGATCCTAGATCAAGACCATGTGCTAATTGCAGTAGGTTTGGCCACAATGCGATGCATTGTAGATTGCCAAGACAATTTCCATTTCCAGAATTGTACAACCAGCCATATTACCTAGGAAATAGGCCACCGAACTTTAGAAGGGGAGCTCCAATAGCTCTCCTAGCATCCAATAACTCAAAGCCAGCTGTCCCTAGGATGGACATCAACCCTATAGGGATCCCCTTACCACTTGGACCCATTGTGACCCATCCACCAAGCAACACTCTGATCCATTACGTAGAGGAGCCGAATGAGAACAAAGCATACATAAGCCCTTACGTCTCATATGAGACAAAGAGGGTAACCCCATCTTGATGGATTATAGACCAGTATACCAGTGATGGCGTTAGGCATGGGAAGCGGTAGATGTCTAGGAGAACAGTACCAAGAACCCCTGGCATGAGAGAGAAGAGTGTTAGCTATATATAGTGTGTCTATATATAGCACCCTAAGTCCCCCCTATATATTCCTATCATGTGTGCTTAGTTGACACACTTCTGGGGTTCCACTTCCGGTGTCTCGTGTCTCTCTTCTCCTCTCTCTTCCTCCATTCCTCGTCTCCCTTGTGCACTGTTCAACAGGACCACACCATTACTACCACTTTGCATGATGGCAAGGAGTTCTAAAAGTCAACCAGCACCTGTCTCTTTCCATGTTTCATCTAACAAAGTTGAACTCTAGGGGATTCTTAAATACTTGATGAGAGAGCTAGCTGATAACCCTATTATCAATCTCAAATGCCTCAAGGACCTCATGGAGGAGTCAAAGTGGTAGTGGACCAAAGTGGAAGCCCTAGGATCTATTGAAGCGCTTCATGGAGTTCAAAAATGGTGACGGGATAGTGATCTTGCTAGGAGCTAAGAGGCAAGAATAGGCAAGCGAACCAATAGAAGGTCTTGCTAAGATCAAGGAAGTTAACTTAGTAAGGGAAGGGAAAAAGCCTTGACCCATTTTCATAGAAAACGACCTAATTGAGAAAGAGGAGGCTGATCTCATCACCCTCCTATGAGAATACATGGATGTGTTTTACATTGAAGACACCAATTTGATTACCCATAGACTTTCTAGGAGTGGCTTCTAAAACCTAATAAGGGTCTTGTGGCTATAGAGTTATTATGAGAATTTGAAAGCCGGTTTGAGCATTTAGATCTTGCAAAACAATAGGCTCTTGCAAGTTAGAAAATTGAATTGTTTCGACAAGCGGAAAATCTTGAGCTTCAAGAGAAGTTTGATAATTCATTAGAGGATCAAACTATATAGACATGGCTTAAAATAGAGTGGAGGCATGTTAATAATGATGTTATTGTAATGGTGAAAAAGCATAGAAGAAGAAAAAGATTGCATGTACCTAGCTTGCCCGCTATTATGGGAAAAACAATTGATGTATTCAGTAAGCCACTTGCTTTTGTGGCTAACCCTATGGTTGCACCTGTTGTTTCCACTCTTAGGAAAGATGTATTAGATGAATTGGTTAAAGACATGTGGGATCTTCAATTGAAGGTCACAAAATTGGATGAGAGAGGATAAGAGGAAATGGAATGAGCAGCTGCCCCTAAACTAAGGAAAAGATGTATGTGATGTGATAGTTTGCAGCATAAAAGGAAGGATTGTGTTGCTTATTAGGAGGCCTTGGCATGATAGTTCATCTAATGGAAAGATGGCAAGATTCATGCAAAATAAACGAGATTGCCTCTTGCTTTTAATTTTGGAAAGGGAGGTATGCAAATTTTTTTGGACAAGAACCCACTTGTAATGAATACATAGTGGGTAGGTAGGATGAAGCTCATCTCTATGTCTCATTGAAGAGAAAAACTAACAATCAGGGCATGCCTCAACAAACTGTGAGATGTCTCTATACATGCCTTTCCAGCAATAGCGCTCTTTGATCTTCTCATAGGTCGCCCATACAGCTCGATGTCCAGCCCAAAGACTTTCATGGAATTCTTTCATGATATGCACCTATGAAGTTCTATCACAAACAACTCTCAATGGCTGACCTCATCGCTTTCGTGAATGCTTCCAAAGTAGCCCACTTCGCAAGAAGAAACCATAAGCTTTTCTTCTAATCTTCTTGAAGTCTGCATCAGTCCATCCATCCTATCTAGACATAGTACTCAAATAATGACCAATCTGCAAATACTCTCCTGTATACAAAGACTCATCAAAGCTTTTCAAAGCACTCACATGACAAATATGGTTAGCATGCATGGCTGCAAGATCAGCCCCTTCATCAGCATCATCAATACAAGAAAAATCCATATCATCATACCTTGCTCGTGAAAGCATATCAGCTTACAGGGTTGTCTTTACCTACTATGTGCTTGAACTCAGGATTCATGGATTCTATATACCCAATCCACCTTAGCATGGCAATATCTGGAGTAGAACAACTCATGATCATACCTAGAAGAGGCAAACAATCAGTCTCAACCACCACAACAGCTCCAATGAAGTACTCTCTGTATTTCTTGAGAGCTGTGAACTCCCAAGAGCTCTCTTTTAACTTGAGGATACCTTCATTGCCGCTCGTTTAGGACTTTTTCCCTAAACCGAATAGCATACCCATTCCCATTTGCATCATCTTGGCCAATAGCCCATCCAATGCCAATAGGACTAGTATCAACAGTAATCACAATAGGTCTTCCATACTCATAATTTTCCTTTCGAAGAGTCGAAGAAGCTCTCAATAATTTCTTTAGTTTTTGCATGGCTTTAGTATGTTTTATCTCCCAAGAAAAATGTTGCCTTTTTCTCAAGAGTTGATAAAGATCATCTACAACATGAGCAAAGTGAGGAATCCAAATGAGATAAAACACACAAGCTCCAAGAAATCTGTGAACCTCCGAAGTAGAGGAGCAAGTCTCCACAATCTTTTATATGGCATCAACCTTTGCAGGAGAAGGCTTCCTGCCATAATATCCACACCTATGACCAACAATCAAAACTTATGTGGCACCAAAAATAGACTTCAACCCTGATAATGTTAAATTCACTTCCTCCTGTCTACAAAGAATCCTCTCAACATCTCTAATATGCGAAGCCACAAAGAATCTTCATCTATGATCATCTAAAGAATTATCTTTACCTTCTTCCAAACATCCCTTCATAGGTAAGTCATCAATAAAAGGCATAGTAAGCTCAGGAATAAAATCTCGTAGAACTACGTTCATCCTATTCATCATATGGGCAACCGAATTAGTAGCTCCTTGCGAAAGCGTACACATTTAAACAAGACCTAGAGGTGTCTTCATCGTAGTCAAATCTCTACTTTCAAGAGCAAGCTAGAATTGATCATATCCGGAATAAAGATCACCAAGAGAGTAGATAGCACGACCAGCAAAAGCCTCAACAAACTCATCCACAATAGGTCCTGCACCAACATTTCGAATAGTGACCTTGTTTATTGGCTATAGGTCTTGTATGAATCTGAGTGTCCCATTCTTTTTAGGAACTGTGAATCACCTGTTGGAATATGGAGCTAAAGATGGCTCTAGAACTCCCATCTTGATCCACTCGTTCAAGAGCTCTACAAGTTTGGGGGCAAGTGAGCCCTTAGCACATGAATAGGCCGTAGATTCCAAGGGACATGCAGAATGGTAAAAATAACCATAGGTGTCAGAACCCTAGGATCAACACATCCAATCTCATGAGTAAAGAAAGAAAAAGCTTTTTCATGTCTACATAACATCTCTTCAAAACATCTTACCTCTTCAAGAAGCAAAAAAACTTTGGACCCAATCTTCATCTCTTTCAATGTCTCAGCTAAAAACTTATGCCCAATACCTGTAGAATCCCATAAAGGAAGTTGCATAGCAGCTCTCCTAATCATCTCATCACTATCCAAAGGTAGCGGTCCTGCAATTGGTCAAACCTTCTTGTCAACTGTCTTATATTTTTTCTGAACTCTGGCTTCATTTCTACAACTTGCAGATTTCATTCCTCGATGAAAATACTCTGGCAAACACAAATTTTCCTGTGAATAAACAACAACACCTAAATCTTTTTGTTGAAATATGTCAAAAATGAATTTTTTTGCTGAGAATCCTCAGCTTTCAAATTATTTTGAAGCATGAAATTAGCAATCTCACAATACATCACTAGAGAATGAACCTGTAAGACATATGACATCTCTTGATTGTTATCATTTAGCAAAACCAAAAGTTCTTCCATGGTATCTGAGCATGAAAGGCCATCATAAAGACCATCTATCCGGTCTTCTTCCTGCAAAACACTTGCAATCATTAATTCTTTTTCTTTTCTTTTTACATACTACTTGGGAGCTCTAGGCATATCAAAAATATGTTGAAAAGACAAAGTACTTTCAGTGGATACACCATAAACACATGAGAAAAAACTGTCGTTGCCAAAAGGCGAGAGTTTTCCCTAGCTCGTACCACCATCGTCTCGCAAGATAGTGGTATCTAGCAGCTCTCCTATTGGAAGAGGGGAATCCCTCAAAGAATCTTTATTCTATTGATGATTAATACAAACAGTCATGAACAGAACAACTCTCTTCCCATCCTTGCTTCAGATTCATACATAGGCAGACCCATCGTCCAGAACCTTAGTCTCCATTCGAGATTCAGCAATAAATGGCTGCCCCAAAATAATAAGATAAGAGTAATATTTTTGTACAAATAAATAATAAGACTCACCCACATCTCCAATAGAAATCTTCAGATTTGGACAAGCAACATATAAATCTCCTGCAGTGTTATTGGCCGCACACATGCATCAACCATGATCAACATCAACTGGCCATCTACCAGTATCATATAATCCTCTCACAATTACATTAATCTCGGAGCCACGATCCAAAAGAGCAACACAAGGAGTCTCAGTCTCACCAAGCTTGACGACAGTTTCCGTAGTTGCACGAGCCCAGTGACTTCGAGAAAAATGGCTACGAGGCACCAATCTAGGTGCATCTTCGCTCTCATCATATTGTACAAGATGAAGTGAAGGATGAAGAGACTTCTTGGACTGCATACATAGAGCTCCATTTATAGGCTCCTCAAAGGTCTCTTCTTCAGAATCAACCTCCTCAATCTGTAATCCATAGAGAATAGCCTCAGCAACAACAGCTAAAGCCTCTCGATGGATCATATCTTATGTTGGTTCTTCAATACTTTGGCGCTTTCTTTTTATGATGTCAATGATAACATCATGGAACTCTCTCTTGGGAATCCCCAAAACTTCACCAACTGTGAATTCAATTTTGCAATTAAGAATTTGATCCTCAAGTACCTTTTTCAAGTTTGTGGAAGTCTCAATGTCGAATAGTAGCTTGAATCCAGGTTACTTCTTCGGCTTCAAATCCTTTAACTTCAGGGCCTTTTAGTTTTCTTGCACTTTTGGCTCTTGCACGTCAGCTATACTCTGCTCCGATCGTAAAGAAGAAGGCTGAAGAACTAGTTCACTCCTCCTAATTGTCTTCTTTGATCCTTCAAGTTGATCATTATCTATTTTGTGCTTTTCTTCAACAAGTGCTTCAAATCCATGAGATTTTGCAATATAAGCATAAACAGAGAAGACATTTACGCGATCATTCCTTCCGGTTCCTTTTCTAATTACATCTCCTATGAATGAAAGTTCAGATGAAGAAGCTTTACCTTTCTTTTCTACATGCAGTGCATAGGACCATAAAGGAGACTTATCCTTCAGTAACTACTCCAGTTGAAGACCATAGGCAGCATCTTCTCTTGCCGCATCTTTCTTCACATAAGAAGAACATAAGAGAATTTCCTCCAATAATTTCTTCATACCTCCTTTGCTGAAATTTGTTTTGAGGGGTTGCTTAGTGTCTCTGAAACATATCATCTTGTCCTTCCACACCACCAACTTCAAACTTTTTGCCTCTTTGAAGTCTTGAGGGTTCTTGCGCTCATGGCCGGGACTATCGCACCATATGCAATAGTGAACATGATCATTTATGGAAGAATTCATAGGAGTAGAAGAGGATGGGACAGGAGTTGAAGCTGGGTTAAGAGGTTATTGATCTCTTTTGGCCATCTTTATTTGAAGATCCTTCAAATTCTTTGAAATTTCTTCCACCATGTCTTCGAAGTTGGTTTGGCAGATGGCCTGACAACTGCGGAAGGAATAGGTATAGGCATAGGCATAGAAGTAGGCATAGACATGAGATGAGGGGTAGGAGAAGAAGTGGAAGGAGCAGTAGGAGAAGACATCGTTAGGGGAGTTTGCATACCATTTTGTAGGTGAGCCTTCCATTTTCACATCTTTGTTAATGTGGAGACCGCATCAATAGCATCTTGCCAATCCGTCTTCAATCTCATAGGCTGTGTATGGTCTTCAAGAAGCTCTCCCAATTCGTCCTGAAGTGCAGGATCAGTTTCTTGCAAGAATAACTCTACTTTCTCCAAGTTTAGGGCTCTTTGTTCAAGTGCATCCAACTAGTTGTAACATTCTTCAAACTCATGCAATAACTCAAAAGCAACAAGACCTTTGTTGGACTGATAGACCCATTCCCTGAACCTCTTCCGAGTAGCAATACCATAATCCTCCAGGAAATATTCATCTTTGAGCGCCTTCTTGAAGACATTCCAATTTGAATCTTGCAAAAATAAATCAGCCATTCCAACCCGCAAAGCAGGCATGACAAGCCGTATGAAAAAAATTGCTCTAGTTGGTAGGAACTCCAAAGAAGCACATTTGGCTTTCTAAAGTTTTAAGATAAGCTGAGACATTCCGGCCATCAAAAATTTTACGTTCACTTACCACGGCCTTGATTGCTTTGGTTTCTCCATGTGTATGCCCTTGTTCTTGATGCAGCATTTGTTGTTGATCCAATTGTTGTTGATGTAGTTGTTGTTGCTACTACTGCATAGATAACTGCATTTGCTGATTTTGCATCATAATAATCGAAGATAGAGTTTGCAATAAATTCTTCATCTTATCGATCGAAAAGGAAGAAGCACTCGATAATGAAGTGGGAGGAGTATTTGAAGAGTCTCCAATCTCGACAATTAGAAGTGATGCTTTCATGTGTCAGTTCACCAGGTGTCGCATGGGATTTGCGCGGGGGGTTCGTGAATGTCACTCGTCACAAGGATGCTTAGAGATGGGCATAAATTTGGATTCATAGAGAAGAAGAATCTTAGATGTAAAATTTTTCTCAAAGTAATAAGATGAAGAATATTTTTATTTTTTCTTCGAAGCACAAATTGTCAAAAGGCACACTTCTCAAAATTTAAGCTTGGAACTTCTTCATACATATAAATCTTTTTTAAAGTTCTACGTGTTAGGAATCCAAAAAAAGTTCTTTTATATAAGTTGGCACATAAATGAACAAACTTGTAGCATTAATAATACCCCATCTTCGAGCTACATAAATCCTTCACAAAATCATGATGTTGATTTTTGAAGTTGGCATGGCGGTGGTCAGATTATCAGCAACTCTCTAAACCACTCTTCGATTGTAGTTGCGATTGTAGTTGGAGCATGTGGTTCGAGTGTCAAAGTAAGTGTTTTCTAGCACAACATACCTAAACATCTATAAGTAGTTTTACGAGAGGCAATAGCTTCAGACTCATAGGCCTTGGAAGGAAATTAAATTTGTGGTTGAAGGCATCTTGATGAAGCGCACATCATTGGAGTTATTGGCAAGAAAGGTAGAGGGATATGCGAACATCTTGGTGTGGGCCCAGTTGACATAAATATTATGATGAGTTGATGGACCTAAAAACGGGCCGGCACTGGCTCATGCACTAGCCGGACCTCGTCACTATGCGCAAGACAACCCCCTCGGCCTCGCGGCCAGGAGCGTCTATCAAAATCTCTGCCTTCCTAAACATTGCGTTTGTAATACGTTGTAGTCCAACTGATCCTAACCCAATATTGCTCCTCAGAGGGAGTCCCTTTCACATAGCCAAAAGGCTCGAATCACATACACATGGGGTTCCTCCTACGGCTGAATGCCGTCAACCCTCTGCGACTCTCCTACACCTTGGGGATTGGCCCCTCGATGCGCCGCTCAACATTTAGACATTTCGCACAAACGTCACTCAAGGTACCAAATAAACGTATCCAGGAATGTACCATTGTCCTTACTTAATTTCCCCTTTAGGATCCCACGACTAGCCTACAGCATAGGAACCTCACACTCTCAACGGTGGGTCACAGGCCTACTGAAAACAATTGCTATGCGTATCCAGGAGCTAACTCTGATACTTTTAATTTCCTCTAAATGATCATGCAAAGAGGTGGATGCCTAGTGCTCAAACATTTTAAAAACCACCAGCGTGCAAGTGCAAAACATCTCTTTCATGCTTTTCTTTCTAACCGCTTTGTGCTTCGCTGCAACACCTAGCACCGAAGTGATCTTCGTGCTACTAGGTTTTAATTTTTATCATTATTATTCCGTCCTAGTTGCAATGCATATAAAATCAGCAAATTATTCCTCATGCTCAACGGCATTTAACCATTTTTCCACAACTCTACCCTTCCCCGTTGATAGTGCATCATTGCATTCATTTCTTTCAGGGTTTCCTTGCCATTTTTATGTGGAGAAAGGAAGGAAACACACACTACAACATATAAACAAGGCTGAACTGAAGCATAAATTCATGCCCCAGCCTTGCTATACATCAACAAACATAAATCCTATTTTTCCATATTTTTCGTAGCCCCAAATGTATTTTTCCCCTATTTTTCATGGTGTTTTTATCATTTTTCCCCATTTTCTTCATTTTCTTGTATTTTTTAAATTGCTGAAAATGAAAACCAGTTTGTGGGCTGTGGCCCTTAGTTCATTTGCAACAAAATTGAAAGATTAGTTGATGTGTATCGACGGTTTTCCCCATTTATATGCCCAAAACCCTTGTTTTTCCCCATTTTTCATGCATTTTCGGGTTTCTTGACATTATTTCGGGCCATGAAATGCATGTTTTTCATAATTTCTGGTTATAAACAGTAAGAACTCAGAAGAATCAGCAGCATAATCAAATCTTAGTCCATATGAACGGCATTCCATCAATCAAAAGCATAAAACACTAAATTTTCTTTGTAATTTTTTGGTTTACCGCTTAAACGCGTGTTTCGGGTTTTGTGTCCATGGCTGTAGATTTGGAAAACAGCAACACTTCATGTCCAGCAACATCCCAAATCACCATTCTCAGCCCGTGTAGCAATCCGGTCCATGCCGGACAAGTCTCCATCATTCTTTCTTCATTGCTTCTTCCCACACATGAACTGCCTCTTAGAAGAGAGAGAGGGAGGAGAGAGAAAGACTAGAATCAGAAATTTCAAACCAGGCCATCATTCCACGGGCGAAGGGCGGCGATAGAGTCCACAGACAGAGGGGAATGAAGCCCCATAATCCATTGGGGGGGTTGTTTGCAGCAGCCATGATGCCTCTCATCCATTCATGGCGCATTTTTCGGGCGCCATCTTCTTCCACGTTTTTTCATGCCTCTTCATTCTCTCTCCACGTTTTTTCATGCCTCTTCATTCTCTCTCCACGTTTTTTGCTTCATAAGGTGCATAAATTTTTTGGGGGGGGTCCAAACTCAAAAGGCATGCTCAAATTTGGCCTCCCAAGTGTCCACCTTTTCATATCTTGACCGTTTCCTTGGCCATTTTCCTGTCCGAACTCCGAATTGAGCTCTGAAAAATCCTGGGCGTCCGGCTTAGCATCCCGCATTGGCCAGTAGCTTGTGTCAACCCGCACAACTGTCTGAAAAATTATGAAAAATCAACAAGTGTCGCTCGGGCGCCTTTAAAGCACTTTGGCGCTTAAAATCGTCCTAGATCGAGCCGCCGCCTTTGACAGTGAATATTTTTCCCTTGATATTCATAATTTTTAGCTATTTTTAAGCACTTGCCGTCTCCTAAATTCCGCTCTCATTGGCGACCACGGGATAGGGCGACTCAGCCCGTCGAATCCACGAACATATCTGCACATAAACAACCAAAGAAGCATCAAACTGATACAAAACAATTATCATCATAAAACTCAGCACAATGCTCCCCCTACCCCTGGACAGAACCAAGGCATGACATCTACAAGGAATAGGCCTAGCATCATCTAATAGAAGATCCGAAGTGAGTCACTAACCAGCTTCTCCAACACAGCCAAACTAAAAAGAACTGCCAAAGAGGTTGCCCTAAGTGGTAGTCTGAACTACTGACCAACTAAAGACAACGCAACTAGGAGCTCCTACAAGGCGAGGACTCCTATAGCCTGAGCAAAGGATATTTTCTTTCAGTATATCTCTTCTTTGAGGGTTTTGATTGGATGAACATACTTGGGCATGTAAAAAGGAGGGAGCTGAGCGTAGTGACCCAAGGAGAACAGGGCATCGGTCTCAGGACTTGTCTCGGCACCCAAGAACCTACCAAGCCCTCGCAAGGCGACACTTAATCCTTTTCTAACGCTCACTTTTATTTTCGCTCCAACCTTCCTTGTTTTGATATTATTTTTCCAGCAAGAAGCCACCCCGAGGAAGACAAGGTATCGGCCCCGGGTCTGACTCGTCCCCAGGAACCTACCAGGCCTTCGCAAGGCGATGATCAACTGCTTATATATTTTCATTTCTTTTCTTTTCATTGATAGGGGTTAGAACCCCTTTTTACACACCTTCGTATTTATATTCATCTTTTAGGATATTCAGGATTTCTTGGCATCATTATTATTATCTTCTAGCAGGCTTCTCTAACTGCCTCACTACTAACAAGAACTCCTAGAACGGCTGCCTAGCAGGTTAGCAGAACAGAGCCACTAGGACTTCCTTCTAAAACAGATCTTTCAATGTCTAACAATGTCTTTACAGGAGGCAATGACTACTCCGACCTCCCTCAAACATACGTAGCCTAAACCTGGGACTTCATGCCTTGGTCGCCGGTCCCCAACAAAAAGTATCCCCTCAACAAGTACAAATACACATATAACAGGAAAGAAAGGTACTCGTAAAGGAGAAATATCACCTGGAGTGGCCACAAGAAGCTTCCATCGCAGCAAAGGCTCCTCCAGGCTCCACCAAATTCCACGCACCACGAAACCTGTCCAGCACAACACTAAACAAAAACCCAATTAAACGCACCCGCACTAGACAGGGAAATGGCCCTCTTGGCCTAATGAAATCAGACATGACTTTGCCACAAAACTGAATCGGCCCTCTTGGCCTAATGAAATCAAACAATACTATGCAGAACATCCACCTGGAAACAACCATGATAGACATCAAAGCATACTATTCCCAGGGGAACAGAGGCTCGTAGCCCTAAACTAGGTGCATTAAATTATGACCTATCCCTCCTGCGTACATCGCAAGAGGTGTGCGCATCACATGTCGTCGAATCAGTCTGTGGGTCTGAGATAATAAAGGTAGATGAGTCTCGCTTACCCTCTGCATCACCCAAATCAACCATCGTCTGCCAAAGAGGGCATGTTTAGAAAGCATACCCCACAAACGACCAGGTCATGTCTCACCATCAATAGATATATCGGGACAAGGGCCACAATTAAAGAAGAGGTCCTCTTCATACGCAAGATTAGCCAATGAATCGGCAAACTGATTCCAATTCCGTGGAATCAGCTGAAAAGACACTCTATCGAATTCGTCTAGCAGGGCTATGGCAGTATGATGGTACATACAAAGGATCGGGTTCCGCACCATGTACGTCCCATTGAGTTGATTTAAAACCAACTGAGAGTCCCCTTTCACCAACAACTGGCAGATACCACCCTTCTTTGCAATATTCAAACCCATAATCAGGGCTTTGTATTCTGCCATATTATTGGTAAAATTCACCCCAAGATAAGCAGCTAACTTCATGACAATGCGTCGTCGGGGGTCTCGGATGACAACTCCTACACTTCCTTTTTTGCATGCACCCCTGGACGCCCCATCAAAGTACAAGGTGTACATCCATAAAGGGTTTACATATCCTGCCATCCTGAACTCTACTCGTAATTATGGTAATCGAAATTCAGCATATTCAACGGGTGGACTGTAGGCTCCATCCCTCCATCATCATTGAATTCAACAGGGATGCTCGTCAAAAGGTGTAGGCAATGATGGCAGAAGACCTTGATTTCCCAAATAAATGTCCCGCCTTCTTGCTCAATCACCTTGTATCCTTTGCTCCACCAAATGAGCTTTCCCTGATGATACCTCTGTTCCAAATATGGGTGTTCTAAATAAGGGATCAGATGACCCATCAACCTCTATCACGATTTCCTTGCAGATGTTTGATCAATCTTGCCTAGACCTGCAAGGCAGTTATAGCATTAGTACAATCAGAAGTAATAAGGTTTAATCTTATTAAGATTAACCTTATTTTTAAATTCTATCCCCTCAAGGTCAGCTAACAAAACTGTGGATTTATTCTTTCCTATTCTAACGATCTTATAGGGCCCATCCCATTTGGGTTCTAGCTTGCCTGGGAATAATTCACGTCGTGCGTCATAATACAGAACAAGCTGTCCTTTCTTGAAGGTGTATTTCTTGGCTTTGAGGTCGTGTAGCTTCTTCATTCAGCGCTTCGCCACTTCTTGGTGCAATAAGCTCTGCAGCTTAAGCTCATCTAAATGTGCCAGTGTCGTCAAGCGCTCAAAAAGAGCGTCTTCATCGCTCAAAGAATGATTGATGGCAAACCGAATAGTCGGCAGCTCAATTTCTAGAGGCAAGACACACTCCTCCCCATATACTAACTTGAACGGGGTATGGCCAGTGGCTCGTTTGAAAGTCGTATTATAAGCCCACACTGCCACGTATAACTTTTTATCCCAATCCCGTTTCTTTTCCGACACAATTTTGGACAGGATGCCCACAAGCTGCTTGTTGGTGCTCTCAACTTGCCCATTGGCTTGCGGATTATATGGGGTTGTCTTGTTATGCTTGATGTTCCACAACTCTGTCAAACCTTTGATCACCTTATTCAGGAAATGAGTTCCGCGGTCCGACACTAATTCTTTCGGTGGACCAAACCGGCATATTATCTGCTCTAAAAGGAAACTAGCAGTTTCTTTAGCATCATCTTTCCTTGTTGCACGTGCTTCTGACCACTTTGTGAAGTAGTCAGTTGCGACAATGATGTACCTCTTTTGCGTAGTCGATGACGGAGTAATAGGACCCACAAAGTCTATTCCCCGCTTCTCAAATGGAAGTATCGCCATAATAGGGGTGAGTGGTCGTTTCCTATTCTCTCGACTATCATGTCGTTGGCAAATATCGCATCGCTTAACATACGCAAACGCATCCTGGAAGATGGCAGGCCACCAATAACCTGCTCTTAAAGCCTTTTGTGCTGTAAGCCGTCCAGCAAAATGGCCACCGCAAGCAGAATCATGGCACTCTTCCAAAATGAATGGCACCTCGTCAGGCGTCACACATCGGCGATAGATATCATCAACCCCTTGCCGATATAATGTACCTACGATCAAGGCAAACTTTAACGCTTGCTGCTTAATTTTCCTTTTCTCAGCCTTAGATAATTCGGATCCCGCCTCTCCTGTTGATAAATAATGCGTTATTGCAGCATACCAGGAGGGAATAGATGCCGTATCTATTTTAAATATCATCTCCGTGTCACTACCTTCAGCCACAGATTCTTTCGGCTCCCCAAAGTCCACTAGACATTCCACGATGCCTTGCAACCTTGGTGGCTTACTCTTGATTTCATAATCAAATTCCTGCAAAGTGATCAACCACTTCGCTAAACGATCAGGCGGCTGTAACTTATTCATCAATAGTCGAAGTCCCTCCGCCTTCGTATAAAGTACGACTTTCTCATAGAGAATGTAATGCCTGAATTTCTTGGTCCCAAAGACCATCGCTAGACACAGCTTCTCCATGTAGGTGTAATTGATTTCGGATACCCCCAGCTTCCGACTAGCAAAAGCAATCGGGTGGTACCACTTCTCTTCCCAAATTTGGGCTAAACAGCAGCTGATACTATACATGGTGGCTGCTGAGAATATATAGAACACCTCACCTCTTTTAGGTGCTTTTAAAACGGGCGCTCTTGCTAGCTCTTGTTTCACATCCTCGAATGCTACCTTACAAGGGTCACCCCATACAAACGAACAGCTAAAGGACAATAAATTTGTAAGTGGCAACGTTCTTTCTGCTAAGGTGTTAATGAATCTACGGTAGTAACCAACCGAAGACAGAAAGCTATGAACCTCTTTCGGAGTGCGTGGTGGACCCATGGCAACTATAACTTTCACCTTCTCGGGGTCTGTCGCAATTCCTACCGAACTGACCACATGGCCTAGCAATAGCCCATAAGGTACTCCAAAAGCACACTTCCGTGGGTTTAGGGCGATGCAAAATTGTCTACAGCGCTCAAAGCATTTTCTCAAAATGATCAACTGCCTTTCTCTCACGGTGGCGGCCCCTAAGTCATCAATAAACACCCTCAACTCTTCAGGGGATATGTCACCGAATGTCTTATCGGCTGTTCGTTGCCACGAACCAGGCGCATTGCATAAACCAAAAGCCATCACGTGGTAAGCAAAAGTGCCAAATACAGTGATAAAAGTTGTTTTCAACTTGTCCTCTTCTGCAATTGCCATTTGGTTGTATCCTGCAAAGCAATCCATAAACGAATATATCTCCCTACCCGCTAATTGATCCAAAATCTGGTCAATAAATGGTAATGGGTAGTAGTCCTTAACTGTCTGCTTATTCAGCTCCCTAAAGTCTACACATAAACGGATCTGATTATTCTTCTTCTTTCTAATCACAACTGGCGAACACCATTCTGTGTGTTGCACAGGAAAAATCAAACCCGCTTTTCGAAGCTTCTTTAACTCTTCAAACAGCCCGTCCCTCAATTCGAAAGGCATACGCCTTACTTTCTGCCGTACAGGACGACTGCTCTCTTTCAACGGAATTGTATGAACAGCAAGACTGGGAGGGATGCCTCTCAACTCATCATAACTCCAGGCAAAGATATCACGGAATTCCTGGATCAAGGCCACATAGTCCTCCCTTTCTGCTGTGCTGAGCATGGACCCTAATTTGATTGGCCGCGAATCATCAAGCGTACCAAGGTCTAGCTCGATAACATCTGCATCTCTTATACGATCTTGGGCCTCTATCGGCTCGTTCAAAGTGATCTGATAGATGTCCTCCGTGGTGGATCCCTCTTTGGACTCATCACTCGATGATGCCTCACTAACAGATGAATCTTCTAATGTCTCCAATTCTGTAGAAGATAGAGGAGCCCTCTCACTCTGCGGGGACTCAGGATAAGCATCAACCACCACACGCTGGGCACCTCTGCCGAATATTAATCGACCGGCAGGTATATCCACTTGGCAATCCGCTTGCAAGATCCAAGGTCGTCCAAGTAATACTTGGTAACTTGGCCGCCCTGCAAAACGAATCACCCTAAAGTCCAACAGGCATTCTACATTTGCAACAGTGACATGGACCTTAGTAATGCAGCCTTCCGGCTGTCTCAAACTGTCATCTGCCATTCTAAGAATTGTGGAGGTATCTTTTTGGATCGCAAGGCCCAACCTTTCCATCAGTTCAGAACTCATAATGTTAACAGATGATCCTGTGTCGACAATGGCATAATCTACTAATATCCCATCGACATAGGCTGCAACCCTTGGGCAATGCTTCTCAGCATGCTCGAACCAGTCATCACCAACTCGCGCAATACCCAAAGGTTCTACAATATACCCGGTACGTAGGATCTTTCTAAATTCCTTACGTACTCCTGGGGAAAGCTTAATAAGCTGCAAAAGGTTCACATCCGGCTTGACTTCGCAAAGAGAGCCCGCCAAATCGAATTCATGATAGTTCGAAAGAGCTCGCTTTTCACGCCAAATCATCCGCTCTTTAGGTCGCTGAGCTGGCTTTATTGCCTCTTTCTTAACTTTCACCTTCTTCTTTGGTGCTTCCTTATCGGCTTTACTCTCTACGGGCTTCAAAGGTCCCCCTTCTAGGGCACGATCCAAAACTTGCGTTCCTTTGTCGCCTTGTTTAGGGTTTCCGTCGACAGGCTTATCCATGTCGGCTTCTCTACCCTTTTTACCTCTTGTAAGGACAGCTCGTAGATTAGAGGTTTCAGCATCATTAACGCGTACAGCCTCAATCAAACTAACCCCACTACCACTTGGTAGCTCCTCCACTGTAGTCTTTGATCGTTGAAGTATTTGTTTAGGCCCATCCTCTCGCTGGGAATCATTTCCTTGGGCACGATGATTAACAGGCCCTGGTTGCCGACTACCCCGCTGGAGAGAACTGATCTTACTCCAACAAGTAGCCGCTAGATGGCCGGATTTTCCACAAATATCGCACTTAACATTTGGGCAATTTCTTGGATAGTGCTGCCCGCCACACCATTTGCAACTAAACCTCGACGGCGCACCCTCTTCTGGGTATCTACTTCCTATCAAATTTTGTTGTTTTTTAAGGAAGTTGACATCAACGGCTATTTGTCGATACTGCTCCGTAATCATGTCGGTATAATGCTTCATCATGTCCTTAACCTCGCCAAGAACATTGGAAGAACTCGACTCATAGCCTTGGTCATTTCCATGTCGTTCAATCGGCCTAACAATTCGATTAGGCACAGGCTGTTGAGCTGCAGGCATGGTGTTAGAATTGACCGCCTGGCCTCCACTACTTGGAGCCATTTGACTGCCCGTAGGCATCGACATGCTAGGGGGAGCTGGTAATAAAGGGACATTCTGTATCATGTTCCCTCTCCCATTAGGGTTAGCCATCGCTATCCCTTGGCCACTACTGCCATTGGCTATTGCCATATTGTTTCCCAATACTAAACCCATGTTCGAATTGCCTCTAGAAGCATAGGCTGCTTGTAGTCGGGATTCCACCTCTTGTGCTCGTGTAATGGCAGTATCTATATCCCCCAAGGGGACACTACTCAACTGCAATTGGATATTAAAGTCCAAACCATGTAGGAAATATTGCAATTGGGCAGCTGCGGGGATAGGGATAGAGGTGTCCAACTTACGGAAGACCTCTTTTATCTTCTTCGCATAAGCACGAATATCCTCGTGTGGATCTTGGCGGGTCACGTTGAGTACACGCAACCAATATTGCCCACCCCTTTCAGGGGCAAACTCCCTTCGAAAAGCTCCATAAAATGCATCAATGTTCAATATGGTTCCGGCTTCTAAACCATGATACCATATAGCGGCTCTTCCTTTGAGAGTCATGTTGAAGAACATCATTAAATGTCCTTCTTCTTGAATGCGACAATTAAACATCAACTTTTGAAACTCCCTAATGTGGAGTTCCGCATCTTCCTCAACTAGCCCATTAAAAATGGGTAGCGGGTAACCTAGAGCCGGCAAATCCGTCGTTCCTGTTGGAATTGCAATAGGCTGCGCCATGACGGGGATTGGATTTGCACTAGGAATAGGGAACGGTGGGGTTACACCTCCCGCAATTGACGTGGATTGGCTTATGGCAGGAAGGGGAGCACTAGAGCTTCCACCTTCTCCTAACTTATTGCTTGGGGTCCTAAGACCACTAGATCCACTCCCTCGTAAGGGTTCAGCACCGCTACGCTTAGGGGAATATCTCCTAAAGATTTCAGCACGTCGCCTAGCTCTCTCGTCTCTTTCCTGCTTTTGGATTTCTGCTAGACGATGCTTATCAATAAATAACGGATCGATCTCAGTATCCTTTGGCATAAACTGCTAGTTGGTCCCTAGAAAACCAGGATTCGAGAACCGCCACTTTTAAGCAGCTCCCGGCAGACGCACCACTGATGGACCTAAAAACGGGCCGGCACTGGCTCATGCACTAGCCGGACCTCGTCACTATGCGCAAGACAACCCCCTCGGCCTCGCGGCCAGGAGCGTCTATCAAAATCTCTGCCTTCCTAAACATTGCGTTTGTAATACGTTGTAGTCCAACTGATCCTAACCCAATATTGCTCCTCAGAGGGAGTCCCTTTCACATAGCCAAAAGGCTCGAATCACATACACATGGGGTTCCTCCTACGGCTGAATGCCGTCAACCCTTTGCGACTCTCCTACACCTTGGGGATTGGCCCCTCGATGCGCCGCTCAACATTTAGACATTTCGCACAAACGTCACTCAAGGTACCAAATAAACGTATCCAGGAATGTACCATTGTCCTTACTTAATTTCCCCTTTAGGATCCCACGACTAGCCTACAGCATAGGAACCTCACACTCTCAACGGTGGGTCACAGGCCTACTGAAAACAATTGCTATGCGTATCCAGGAGCTAACTCTGATACTTTTAATTTCCTCTAAATGATCATGCAAAGAGGTGGATGCCTAGTGCTCAAACATTTTAAAAACCACCAGCGTGCAAGTGCAAAACATCTCTTTCATGCTTTTCTTTCTAACCGCTTTGTGCTTCGCTGCAACACCTAGCACCGAAGTGATCTTCGTGCTACTAGGTTTTAATTTTTATCATTATTATTCCGTCCTAGTTGCAATGCATATAAAATCAGCAAATTATTCCTCATGCTCAACGGCATTTAACCATTTTTCCACAACTCTACCCTTCCCCGTTGATAGTGCATCATTGCATTCATTTCTTTCAGGGTTTCCTTGCCATTTTTATGTGGAGAAAGGAAGGAAACACACACTACAACATATAAACAAGGCTGAACTGAAGCATAACTTCATGCCCCAGCCTTGCTATACATCAACAAACGTAAATCCTATTTTTCCATATTTTTCGTAGCCCCAAATGTATTTTTCCCCTATTTTTCATGGTGTTTTTATCATTTTTCCCCATTTTCTTCATTTTCTTGTATTTTTTAAATTGCTGAAAATGAAAACCAGTTTGTGGGCTGTGGCCCTTAGTTCATTTGCAACAAAATTGAAAGATTAGTTGATGTGTATCGACGGTTTTCCCCATTTATATGCCCAAAACCCTTGTTTTTCCCCATTTTTCATGCATTTTCGGGTTTCTTGACATTATTTCGGGCCATGAAATGCATGTTTTTCATAATTTCTGGTTATAAATAGTAAGAACTCAGAAGAATCAGCAGCATAATCAAATCTTAGTCCATATGAACGGCATTCCATCAATCAAAAGCATAAAACACTAAATTTTCTTTGTAATTTTTTGGTTTACCGCTTAAACGCGTGTTTCGGGTTTTGTGTCCATGGCTGTAGATTTGGAAAACAGCAACACTTCATGTCCAACAACATCCCAAATCACCATTCTCAGCCCGTGTAGCAATCCGGTCCATGCCGGACAAGTCTCCATCATTCTTTCTTCATTGCTCCTTCCCACACATGAACTGCCTCTTAGAAGAGAGAGAGGGAGGAGAGAGAAAGACTAGAATCAGAAATTTCAAACCAGGCCATCATTCCACGGGCGAAGGGCGGCGATAGAGTCCACAGACAGAGGGGAATGAAGCCCCATAATCCATTGGGGGGGTTGTTTGCAGCAGCCATGATGCCTCTCATCCATTCATGGCGCATTTTTCGGGCGCCATCTTCTTCCACGTTTTTTCATGCCTCTTCATTCTCTCTCCACGTTTTTTCATGCCTCTTCATTCTCTCTCCACGTTTTTTGCTTCATAAGGTGCATAAATTTTTTGGGGGGGGTCCAAACTCAAAAGGCATGCTCAAATTTGGCCTCCCAAGTGTCCACCTTTTCATATCTTGACCGTTTCCTTGGCCATTTTCCTGTCCGAACTCCGAATTGAGCTCTGAAAAATCCTGGGCGTCCGGCTTAGCATCCCGCATTGGCCAGTAGCTTGTGTCAACCCGCACAACTGTCTGAAAAATTATGAAAAATCAACAAGTGTCGCTCGGGCGCCTTTAAAGCACTTTGGCGCTTAAAATCGTCCTAGATCGAGCCGCCGCCTTTGACAGTGAATATTTTTCCCTTGATATTCATAATTTTTAGCTATTTTTAAGCACTTGCCGTCTCCTAAATTCCGCTCTCATGAGTACTTTTACGAAGCTGGATCGAGGAATCTTATAACTCGGTTCCTCAAGGTAGAAGTGATCCCGAGCTTGAAGCTCCATAGCCATACGTAAGAAAGGAGAAGAGAAGAAGGAGAAGATAAAGAGAGGAAAAGAAGAGCTTCTCCACGGTCCCTCAATTCTCCCACACACTCTCTCCCTCTTGCACACTCCCTCTCTCCCTCTCTTGTACACAAAAATGAAGCAAGAAGCAAGAGAGGGAAAGTTTGGCCACATACCAAGAATGAGATTCTTCATTTTCTTTTTTACTTTTATACATGCCCTATCTACTCCTTAGGTGGCCATCCCCTCTTTGGTCTAGCATTTGTCTATTCCTTCATTCTTTTTTCTCCTCCTTCTTATTAGCATTGGCCTTAACCCGTGCCTCTCATTCTTTACAACTTGCATGGAAGAGATCCCAATGCTCTTTTACAAAATGAATTACAATGTGCATGGCACTCTTCCTACAAAAATGTTAAGGTGCACATATTATTGTGTACCTTTCTCTTACATTTAGATTTTTTTCTTGCACTTTGTACCTTCAAATTTTTCTTATTGTGCCTTTTTCCTCCATCTTCCTCTTGCCTTGGGATTGTCTTCCACTTTCAAATTTCTAGATTTCCCATATTAGTCTTCTAAGGGTGAATATTACCCCCTCCTAACCGAGTGCTAGTCCCGGGCACTTGATGATACGTGCTGAAAATATTGAGATTTGGTGTGGAATGGTTCTTGGGGCCTTTGGGAAGGTAGGTCATGTTGGAGATGCTCTATGAAGTAGGTTTTGAAGGTTTTCAATGTTGAAGATAGACGGTTGGTTGAAGAAGGCCTCTATAGTTTGTAGCTTGCATTGTCACTGTCCCTAAGGGGATGTGTCTACCTTACCATGCAGTGTTGTACAAGTGATGGTGGAACTAGGAGATGGATCGAAGCCTAAGGTGTTTTCCCATACTTGAGGACCCAATTCATGTATATGGAGGTGTTGTACGTGACTTAGGGAGATATGTCTATCAAAATGTCCTACCCTTGATGTGCCCTAAGTTGTGAAGTGCGGGAGGGGCTAGGGTGATCCCTAAGTGCAATGGTTGTGATACTCGTAGAGCACAAGTGGAGGGATTTTGTTTTTCTTTCCTTTCCTTTTTCACTTCTTTTCTCTTATTTTCTTTCTTTTTCTTTCGTTGTCTTTTTCCTTTATTTCTTTTTTTATTACAAGGAAGTACGTTAATAAGTGTCATGGGCATGGCCTAAAGCTACAGGGAGTCTTGAGGGATTTGCTTAGGAAATCTCTACTCTACATATAGTGCTTCAAGTTGATTCTTACATTAAGGGGTGTGGCAGACAAAAATGAATGGTTGCACCCAGTGAACCTACTATCGCTAATATCTTCTAATAAGCTCATACAAAATGCTGGCAAGAGGGTGGCTATCATTATAAGGCAGGCCATTGTGCAGCTATCTATCCCTATATTAATGTCAAAAAAGAGGGGTGGTAACCACTCTTCCTCTACTACTACAAGCTTTTGTTTTAGTAATATTCAAAAGAGGGAAAGATAATTACAAGTGGTGATGAAGGCAAGATCTGAGCAAGAGGAGAATTCCCTGAGGAAGCCTGTTATGGATGGGGGAGGTCCCTGTCAGTGAAGGTTAAGCATTCCTATGGAGATGTGGCATTCACATTATAGATCTTAGAGAATTCATACCTACCATGCACCTCCCAATTGAAATCAACTCCAATTCTTTGGTGGGTAGGGCATGCAGATAGGATCATTCCTCGCATATGGTAGTGTGCTACAAAATGCCATCCAAGCATCTAAGTTAGAGTCCCAAATGTTTTTGCACCACTTAGGTAGTGCCTCATACCCCTCCACTTTCCTAGGCACCTCCACCACCTTTTCCTCCTAATAATCTATAGGCTCCTATTTCCACCTTGTCGGGTGTTTGATTCTCTCCTCCAACCATCTCTTTCACAGCCTTGCTGAGAGCTTTATCACTTCCTCCACAACCCTTGGAGATAATACTATGTCTGGTGTTTGAGGGAAGGTGAAGGCAAATTTGAAAGGTTGGTTGTGATTCCCCCACTACTTTCATAGTGCAAGTAGTACAAGTTCATGGCTCCAATTCATAGGATCACACTCTTCTCCTTAAGGGATGGCCACATGAGGAACTTGTAGTAGCTTGGCTTGGAGTTTTCTTTGTGCTTTCTCTGCATGTTGTCTCCACTTGTGCCCCATTTCTAACATTCTCTCTGGGGTTATGGTTTCCTCCCCTTGTTCTTTTGGTTGCACTTGTGCTTGTAGAGGGGGACCCGAATTCTTGTAGCTGCTCTTCCTCAACATGGTCGTGCTCAAAGTTTGGCCCCTCTTCTTGGATTGGCTCTCTCTGCTCTTTAGGGGTTGTTCCTCCACTCTTAAGCTAGTTTGGGCACCTTGACATGGAGTCTATGTTTAAGCGCTCTCCTTGCAAGCTCTAATTTCCTTTTTAGTTCCTCAATTGTCTCTTCCTCTCTTGTTTGAGTGACATTTAGTATTGTGTTTAAGAGGGCTTTTTGTTGCTCCAGCATCCTTGTCTCTAATGCTATAGCTTTGCTTTCTGCCATAACACGTTCACTCTCTGAATGGGCCAATCAGTAAGCTAAGTTTTTAGCTCATCCTCATTCTTGGTTGCCCATTCTTCTGCCTTCTCTTTCATCTTCTTCAACCCTTGGCTCTAGTATTGGGCTAGGGTAGTGATTCCCTACTCTTACTCTTGCCATAATATATTCATTTTCTCCTTTTATTAGTTCCAATGCTCTACATGTTCCCTTACGATGGCCTACTCATCAAGTGCTGCATGAATTTGGTTATGCAATTCTACCATCTTTCTCCTTGCTTCATGCTCGCTTTGTGTCTTTGCCTCTTGTAACTCCTTGGATAGCCATTCTCTTTGTTGCTTCAAGCTACTAATTTCTTCCTTAAGACATTGCCTATCCTAAGATATGAGAGTGCATTGTGCCTCTAGGGCAATATAACTCTCCCTTTCTTCATCATACAAGTCTTTTAAAATATCTTCACCCTACCTTGCCTTTAAGGCCTTTTTTTAAAGCCATCATCTCCCTAGTTACTATGGTCATCTACCTTGATTTTTCTAGGTAGTTGGCTGCAAAGCATTCCTTTCTTTGTCTAGCTCAGCAACAAGTGTGGCCTTTCTTTCTTCATTTATCTTGTCATCTTGGCTATGAAGCTCTTTCACCAATTTTTCATACTCTTTTTTGTTGCACATGGCTGAGGGTACCAAAATAGTTTATACTTGTAGGTGGGATACCTTCGGTGTTTGGTACGATTCAGCATCAGCTCTTACACTTTTGATTCTTGGGAGTGGAGCTCCTTCACTTAGTGCAAGTGCAAGCTCTTGCAATTTTCTTATGAGGTACTACATCCAAGCCATGATACTTTCATTGACCACCCCTGTCATGGCTCATTGCGTTGGGGTGATTGTCAAGGTGACCATGACTAGTGGGATTGCATACACACAGAGGAGCCTTTCCCTTTCCTTCTACCCCACTGGTTTTTGTCCCACCTCTTTTGTGGTAGCACTTGTGCTTGGTACATCCCTTTTTGTGGGACTCATCTTAGCTAACTCGTAAGATTGAGAGGGTTTCTCAACTTATCTTCTGATGGTTAAAGCTTTTTGCTCCTCCTTCTCTTGTCTCAATATTTCTTCCTCTTCCACTTGTCTCTTTTTGCACTTTTCTTCAAGTTTCTTGGATCCCTCTTCCACCCTCTGTAGTTCTCTATTTTCTTCTATGGTGAACCTTATTCTCCTATTAGAAATTTTCAGTGTGATTCTTCTTCTTTCTTCTTGGCTTTGATGGCTCTAAGCCTCATTGTTTGCTAAATGTCCTTTCAGTAGAGGTTTCTTGTTGTTGTGGTGCGGTCGGCTTCTCTCTTCTCAGTAGTTTATTTTACCTCCTCCTACTAAACTTTGTTGAATTCTTCCTCCCCCTCATTCTCTGTTGAGAATGAAGTGGGAGGAGTAGGGGAGAAATGCTCTTCTTAGATCAATGATTGTTCATGGTTTTTCTCCACTACCTCTTCTCTTTCCACCTCCCTCAAGGCTTCCTAGATTATGGCTATCTCATCACCCTTGCGAACCCTAGCTTGTCCACTAGCCCCAAGGCCTTCTCCACAATTTCCAAGCTAAGTTTGACTTCCACTCTTCTAGTGACATCTCCCTATCTACTTGTCATTGTACCACTATTTTTATGGGCATTTAATGTCTTCAAAAATTTAGTGCATTTGCTATGGTCTATGTCCTGGCCCACCTCTCTAGGTACTTGGCAAGATTGCATTGTTCTATTATCCGCATGACTACCTCTTCCAATATCATCAACTCCCCCAAGTTATGGATGCTGAAATATTTTAGCTCAATAAAGGTGTGTATCTCCATGGCTAAGCCCTATTTACTATGCTCCTCCTCCGAGAATGGGAACTTGTTGATTTTATCTTGTTGCCCTTCCATTTGGGTTCCTATCATTGCACAATAGCCCACAATAAGTTCTCCAAATGACATTTCTTGCATAGAAGATAAAGTGATTAGAAAAAACACTATCATATAATGAAATGTATAAATCACAAAATGAAAATCCACATTTGTCAATCCATATGTTCCATGCAAGAACTTCATGAAGAATTCTTACTAAATGAAGAAGAAAGTTTAATTCATCCTTTTCTTTTGAAGTTTAACTCTTATTTTTATTTTTCATTCTCATTCACCTTCCACTTTAACCCCCTCCCCCTGGAAATGATGAAAATCCTTCCTAGGATTGTATAAGTAAAGATGTAAGGACCTTCAATGCATCCTTGGTGCGCCTTACCATTTCAAGAGCTAATTGTAAAACTTTGGGTTATACTCAAGTGTCGCATGACACTCCATATCCTATGGATAGATGCCCACATGTGTGATATAAGTGAGGTCAGTCAAGTTGACTTGACTTGCAATGTGGAGTTCCTTCTCTATTAGGATCCTACCCAAGTATGGACATATCATGATATTGTCTTCTTACTGCCAATTTCTTTTCATTGCTACTATCCTAAATGAAGTTGGGGCCACATATTCATGTGGTCATACTCAAAAATCTTGACGGTTCGTCATTGCTCCATATTGGTCATGATTTGATAACCCTCTTATGTCCATTGATTGAATGTACATGGTATACCACTTACGTACAAAAGTGAACTCAAATTCAACTAATCATTGAAGCTCAACAAGTTCCTATGATGGCATGGAAATTTTTCTCTTCTTGAAGGATGTGATTAAGCGTTGGCTTAAGGCATGTTCTTGCAAACTTTCATTAGGAATCCAAGCACATGGAAAGGAACATACCTCATTTTCTATGTATTTGTCAAGTAGGTTTGGGTTCAAGCATTCATAACTTCTAGGAAACAATGTAAAAGTTGAGTCCAATCATCATATGCACATTACTAAGTCCTCTCTTGTGACCATGGCCATGTTGAAAGCCACTTCAAGAATGGATCGTCGTTGCTGCGTCGACTTAAAGCTTGCTTTGTTGGCTTTGGTTTAGTTGTGGGACTGGATAAGTTAGTACGTGGTATTTCTACTTTGTTATTCTCATTGGGTCTTATAAACATAGTTTAAGGATTTGATTGGGTTGGAATTTTTATTGATGCCTTGTCATCATATTGTGCAACGGTGATCACATCAAAGTTATTAGGCAGGAGCTCATTAATGATTGGTTGCTCATTGACACTTGGTTGAGCTTTTGGTTGATAGACCATTGGAGCACTCATGGATTGAGCATCCTTCCTTTTGGTTTTTCTCCTACCTTGTTTTAATTTATGTTTCTAGGCCTTATTTTTTGGAGCATGAGATTGAAGATCATACATGCCACTTGTGAGCTTAGTCAGCCACACCAAGGTGTTATCTTCATAATACCCTTGGCCACACAATAGGGCCTATAGGACCCAACGTGACCTAGTCACCTATGAACCATAGGAGTGCCAACTCTTCCGTTTAGGTTTAGAGTGTGGAGCATGAAAACTATGAGGTCTAAATGATTGACTTTTGTGAGGCTCTAGTTGACACTCGAGGACCCACTTAATTGTTTGGTCCATAGCTTTGGTTGTGGCCTCTAGATGCTGGTGGGACTTCACAATGGGTATACATTGTGGTGCACTATCCCCCTCCTTGGGATTGACACTAGGGTTAACTCTACCAGTGGTACTCCAAGCTCTTGGATGGTTGTGGTGCCCTTGCTAAAAGATATTACTATTCTAACATTGTTTATGGCAAGGTGGATGCGATGTGAGTCATAATCAACATTACAGTGAACTTTTTTTAAAAATAGTGATCCATAATCAACACTTTGTTTGTTAGGTAGTACATAAAAGTTTATGAATAGGGTCTCAATATCAATAGAAACCATTAGTTTACACTTTCCCAAGAGTGAATAGAACTTGCCCCCAAATGGGCTGAGTTTTGCATTGGTTGGTTGCAATTGGGGTTGACCAATAGTGGTCCAGTGATCATACATTAAGATGTTTGAGTCAGCTCCCTCATCAATTAGTGCGTCAAAGGTGTACGCCTTTCTAAGCAGTCAATGTTATATGCAAGTAGGTTGGTGCTACTACTTCCTCATCCTCATTCTCTAGTTCAGTGATGGTTGCAATGCTCACATTCATTGGTGCTTCTATCATTGGAGGTTCATGGAGTGGATATGACGGGGAGTAATACTTTTTTATGTTAGATCAAGTTCCTTCATCAAATAGTGTGTCAAAGGTGAGCGGTCACTATCATATGCACGTTGACTGGTGTTACTACTTCCTCATCCTCCTCCTCTAATTCAGTGATGGTTGCAACACTCACATTCATTGGAGGTTCATGGATTGGATGTGATGAGGGATAATACTTTTTTATGTGACTTCCATTGAAAATGCCGATGCCCTCCCCCTCCAAGGTCTCAAGTTTGATATTGTATGTTCTATTGGTATTGCAAACCTAGAAAGGTCTTAATCCCCTAAATTTCATCTTCTGCTTGTGTCCCTTAATAGAGTGCATCAAGACTAGATCTCCTTGCTTGAAGTCTTGTTGTTTGATGTGCTTTGTCAAACCAACTCTTGTGTCTTGTCTTGTCATAGATTAGGACATGGGTTGCAATGAGGCAAGTCTCAAATAGGTGCTCTAGCTCTACCAACTGATTTGTTCATGCTTCTTTGTCCTCCCATCTCTCCTAGACTGCTATTCTCAATCTTGGAACAAATAATTCCACTGGTAGAATCACTTTAGTTCTATAGGTCAATTTGAATGGGGTCGCTCGTCCTATGGTTGTTTTGTAGGTCCTCCTGTATGCCCATAAAGTTTGCCATGAGCTTGTTGTCCCAATCACTATGTGAAGTAGTAGAGACTACCTTTGTTAGGACATTCACTAAGATCTTGTTCATGTATTTAGCTTGATTGTTAGCTTGAGGATAATACAGTAAGGATTTTCTCTAGAGCAGAAGTTAACCCCGAACCCATTCAAACCGAAGAACCAGCCATCCCACAACAAATCGAGGTTGCGACTATAAACCGTAGTCACGATGGATGGCCAAATAGAGATAATCAGGTTAGTACCTAAGATAAGGATCACAATTAGTTAGAACGAACTTACACTTTTAAAAGCACATTAGTATTATCAAGTGCTTTTTAGAAATGAATACGAAAATTGATGAAGAGGATAGATTCTATGCATCTCATTGACAACTGTGTTAAAATATCTTACAACTGTGTTAAAATGTCTTATGGTTATGATTGCTTTTGGATTTGTGAATGATGAATTATGGCTCTTATGATTTTGGGCTTGCACAGCCGCATGAATTGTGGATTGTGGTGGTTTGGGACATTGGGGTCCCCAACCCAATGCTCCCTTATACTCTACGAAGTGTAGAAAAACTCAACTATGGGTGGGAATCCTACGCTCTTAAGGGAGGTAGGTGTTTTTGATTTTGATCACTCGAGCACCTAAGAGGGCAAAGGGCTAAGTGGTAAGTGCCCCTCTTATGTAGGACAACTCCTGAGGCTCAAGAAAGCTTAGAGGAGCTCTGAGCTAATAAATTTCCATGTTGACCGCAGACGAAGTGCGATCACATACAGCCTAATCCCAAGGGATTGGAAGGTCCTATCCTAGGCTGGACGATATCTTTCTACGGAAAGATGGTTTTGTATCACTTTGCGAAGTGATGGTGAAATAAAGTTGTGCATAATCCTTTCCTAGACCATTCAAGGTCACAGAAACTAAATCATCATCTTCCACTGGCGACCCAATGGAAGCAAGTGCATCTGCAATCTTCTTCACCTTCATGTGGTAGTCATTGATGCTCATATTTTCTCTTTGCACATTATGCAACTCTTGCTTGAGCTGCATTTTCCTGGCTTGCATATTTGTGCTATACATTTTTGACAAAGTATCCCATGCCTCCTTTAGCGTACTTGCATCCTGAATATGCACAATCATAGAGTCTGAAATGCTGATAGACAGCCAATACATAACTTTCCTGGCTCTCTCATGCCATGCTTTAAATGCATGCATTTGCTGTTGATTGGGAACATCAGGAAGAACTGGTTCTTCTTCATTTCCTGCAACAAATTCCCAATATCCTTTTTCCATAAGGAAATTCGTCATTCTTAACTTCCATGCTTGGAAGTTGTTCTTGTCAAGCTTTTCAGTGACAATCTGTGAAAGAGAATCAGACGCCATTACAGAACACTGCAAAAAATTCTGTCACTGCAAAAAACACAGCTTCACCCTCACAAGGGCAAATCTGCAAAATTGGCGAAAGTGGTATTTGACCACAGTCACTTCCTAGTAACGATTTTGCATAAATAGGAACCAAGGATGATTCTGTAACTCCCAATGTCTCTGCACATAAGCATATGATGCAATTTCTGTGGTAACTTTTCACCGACCTGTAGAACAGTGGTCGCACAGCATAAAACTGGGCCTTTTCCTGAGTGCGTGTAGAAAACTTCTGCCTCCAAAACAGGCCCCGAAATGGCCTCAAATAAAAAAAACAGGGTCGCCCAGGGCTAAAGCCCAGTCCCGCAGCATATACTGCCCTCTTGCTTCACCGTGAAGGGCGTCTCAACCTGAGACAATGCACTCTTGCAATTTCCGGTTGTGCTACCTGCAGAGATCTGCTCCCAGAACAAAAAATGAAAGCAACACTGCTCCTCTTACCAGAACACCGCGAGCTTGGCTTGCTTTCTTGAGCTCCTTACCACGAACAAGGCTCTGATACCATGTCAAGATTGTGGGAGAGAAGGAAGGAGTCTCACTTGTAGCTTTCTTGCTTGCACAATGGGGGAATACACACAAGGGTGGAGGCTGAAAACAGTTTTCCTCTTCTTAGTTGTGTAAGCCAAAAAAAACTCAAGTACAAAGAAATAGAAGAACCCTATATATGGGTCTCAAACCAAACTCAACTAACTAAGGTGGCATACTAACTGAGCCACGAACTAGAGTAGATAAGGATAGCTGTCATCTAGCTATTATTCATGAGCGGTGTACCAACCACATCTACAACTGACAAGTCGGTGACATAAATACACAACGGTCACCCTCGCGTATCACGAGTGGAGCTCGATATCTCAACAGGTAAGTACTCCAATCAATGGCCACCCCTTTTAACACCATCCTAGAGGCGGTGAAGAGCTCTTTAGACAAGTAATGGGATGGTGTTTTGGCAGGCATAATCTGTCTTGGAGAAACTGGCAGACTAACTCCCAAAGAGGGTCAGTAATCATGGAAAAAGATACTCCTGAAGTGTTGATCACTTTCTTGACATCCAGAATTTCCTTGGTCTGCTTCTGTAACAGCTTGAAAATCTCATCGTTGGAGAATAATTGTCTAGCTGTAACAAAGGGCTCTCCTTTGTAGGGAAGAGATAAAGCCTTCCCTAACCCTCAAGGTGTCAATATTATGGAAGCACCATGAATCAGGCCCGACTTCTTGTTGTATGATGCAAGGAACTCATCACACAAGGATGGATCATCTGGAATCAAGGGGAATGAAGTAGCCACGAAAGTCGCAAGTCCTACTTTCACTATAGGCTCAAAAGCCAGTAGGGAAGAATAATCCCTACTAACCAGCGGGACATACTGGATAGGAGGAGGAGCATGAGGCACCATTCATATGAAAAACACACACCACAACACAGACAATCACAAAGAATTCCTGGTAGGGGTGTATATGCAATGGACTGAAGGCGCACAGAGTAGTCCCCCAAATGCAATGAGTCCAATTAAACAAAAACAAACACCACTGACCGGGCTGCGTGTGAACAACGAAGGGTGACTGCATGTGAACGATTGACTACAATACGCCACCGCACGGACAAGTCGAAAGCGTGTCCTCGCACATGAACGCTCGCTAGCACACTCATACACAGCGGGAAAATAACGGAAGAGAAAAGGCAGGAATGGGGGCTAACTGAGTAGATTAAGTGAATTAAGTTAGCTTAGTCTGAGAAAGTTGATTAAGTTAATTGAGTTGAGTAAATCAATTAAGTTAGTTAAGTTAGTCTGGTTAGTCAAGTTAAGTCTGGTAAATTAGGTTACTTAGGTTAAGTCTAGGAAATTAGGTTAGTCTAGTTAGTTAGGGTAACTAGGTTAGTCTAGTTGGGTCGGTTAAGTTTGGTAAGTTTGGTTAAGCCTGGTTACTTAGGTTCAGTAAGTCTAACTAGGGTTAGGAGTCTAACTAAAGGTCAAATAATCTAACTAGGGTTAGGGAAGCTAACTATGGTTAGGTCAGACTAACTAGTGTGAAGTTGGGCTAACTAGGAGTTAGGTTAATTAACTGTGGGTTAGTCAATCTAACTAAGGTTAGTTAATTTAACTAGGGGAGGAGGAGGAGGAGGAGGAAGGTGATGCGGGAAGAGGGGGAGGGGGAGGAGGGAGAGGAGGAGGATGGTGCAGGAGGGTGGTGGTGGTTGCCGGCGGCGTTCCAGGTGCTAGGGCGGCAGCAACAGGTGCTGGGGTGGCGTCATGAACGACAGCAGGGCGGCCGAGGAGGGAAGAGAAAAAAGAGGAGAAGGAAGAAGAGAAGGAGGGGGAGGAGGAAAGAAGAAGAAGAAGAAGAGGAGGAGGAGGAGGAAGGGAGAAGGGGAGGAGGAAGGAGAAGGGCGATGCAGGGCGGGATGCGAGGACAATGGAAAAACATGTATGTGTTTTTTTTTTCCTTTTTGTCTTTCGTTTTTTTTTTCTTTGTTTCTTTCTTTTTTGCTTTCTTTTGTTTGCTTTCTTTTTTTTCTTTCTTTCTTTTCTTTCTTTTTTGTTCTTTCTTTGTTGTCTTTTTTTTTCTCTTTTGGTGTTGCTTTGTGGTTTCTTTTTTTTGGAATTATTATTATTTATTTATCTATTATTATGATTATGTATTCGATTGTTTTTTTTCCTTCTTCGTTTTGTGTCCTTGTTGTTTTTTTTTTCATGTTGTTTTTCTTTTTTCGTTTTCCTGGTGTTTTTTTCTTTTTTTCTTTTTTCTATTTTTGTTGTTTAATGGCAAAAGAAAAATAAAAGAAAAAAATGAAAAATGGGTGGGCAAAAACGCACACCCGTCCCGTGCGCATATGTGGGGCGGGGTAACAAATTTTGCAATGACGGAATCAAACGGGACAGGGACAGCGATGCGTGAGCCACAGACAACACAAGGACATCCCGAGGCGCGTAAAACCATAAAAAACCGCGTTTACGTGCGATACAAGAAACACGATCACGTGGTAAAAATGAATAAAAATTAATAAAATTCAAATCGTACGTCAAATCGAAAAACTGTAAAAAGGAAAAATGTACCGGGAGATGAGGGAAAAATGATGGAAACATGCAATACCGTCTCCGGGGCAAAATCACGGTGCTTACATGGGGAAAATGCAAAAAAAAACCCGAAGACACATACAGGTATTAATATCGAAAAATTTACACATCGAAATGAAGTGCAAAAAGAAGAAAAATTGGGCAAAATACGGTGTCCAACAACCCTAACACGATAAAACACAGTTTTGATTGAGATAGGGCGCGTTCACATGGAAAAAACCCCAAAAATGGACCTGAAAATTGACTCGAAAATTAAGACGGGAAGAACCATGCACTAGAATAAAGTACGGTAAAAAGGAAAAATGTCTAGAAGAAAGAGATTCACAGGGTTGGCACATCAAAACTTAATTTGAAAGGAATTAGGAGGGTTCACGTGGAAAAAACACGAAAAATGCATCCAAAAACACTCGAAAAAATTAATAACTAAAAATACGACAGTCGGAAGAGGGGGGAGGAAAAAGAAAAAAGTGGAGGAAAGGCTGGGAGGACACGGCTATCAAATCAAACTGGAATTTTGGTGAGAATAGGGCAGGTCCACATGGAAAAATGTGAAAAAGAGGCACGAAAAAGGCCCGAAAACCCGTAAAATTAATAATGGATGAACCATGCATCAGAATGATAGGGAGTAAGAAGGAAAAATATCAAGGGGAAGGGGTAGGACATGGCTGGTGTATCAGACCAGGGTTTTGAAGCAATAACGATGCATTCACATGGAAAACCGTCCATTTTACATGAATTGCTTCAAAAATTAATAACTTGAGAATCGTCTGTCGAAACAGGGGTTAGTAAAAAGGAAAAATAGGCAGTTCAAAGGGACAAACATGACTATAAGGTTGGATTGGGATTTCGGTGAACTTAGGGTGCGTTTGCATGGCCAAATCTTAAAACAAAAAATAAGGGCAAACGGTCAAGAAACAACCCCAGGGACAGAGTAAAATAGAACGAAAGAGTGGGGAAGGGGCCCTATCAGTGTAATATGAAGTCAGGGCATAGATGCATAATCATAACAAGGTATATGCCTGGGGGTATGCAACATAGACGCGCAGGGAAGCGTCCCCACACTTAAAACCTTAGCAAGAAGGGAAAACCGAATAACAAGGACCTAGTACCACACATCAAACCAACCACAAATGTCCCCACACTTAAGACATAACCATCACTGAGAAACATAAGGTGTAGGGTTAGAAAAACTTGGTCCATATTTCCGAGAAGTAATGTCAACTATCGAGGTTACGTCTTATATCATTGTCAGTTGTAGGAGATACTCGGGTGTCTTCACAGCACATGTCCTTCATCCTTCGTGGCAAGAACTACGCGACAACACCCAGGGAGGTAGCTGGTTGAAGGAATCATAGGAAATTTGTCAATGGCGAGGGATATTGCACTCAACTCACGATCACTCAAATGGATTGAAAGAGCAGTCACTCGCCCCATTACTAACATCACTCAAGGAAATAATTATGAAAACCTAGAGCTCACACTCAGTTTAGAAATCGACAAAGTAACGGTGCAGAGGGAGTATGCCAGGGTGTACAATCAATGATGCAACAGTGTGTCCAACCCGTCTGGCATAGGTGCAAGGAGAAAGGCCAGGGAGCCTTGTAGTATAGTGTACAAAACAGAGTGACGTGTCTTGTGCTGATGGCAGAGACCCAGCCCATGGATACATAGGGAAACAGAAACGTACCTGACACCAAGGGTCATAACATCCCTCAATCCTCACCTCTCAATAATTGATTGAAGAAACTCCAGTCACACTCAGCCCACCCTCTGTCTCACGCTCGGTTGATAGATATAGAGGGTAGCCCATTCTCGAAACCCATTGATGTAATCCTCAGTGTCACTTGTGCAGAGGTTGTATGCATTGTGCATAAGTGATGGTGCAACTGAGCATCCCACCCTGTGCCGGCATAAAGTGCAAGAAGGAAGGCTAGGGAGCCTTATGGTGCAGTGCACAGGAACAGATCATGCATTATGCATTGAGAGGCCTATCCCGTGCATACAACACTCCGTTCACACATCTCACCTCTCATTTGATTTGAAGGGAAAAACTAGTCACTCACCCCACTCTCTATCTCACTCTCTGATAGATACAGAGGGCAACCCATACTCACGTTCCCATCCTGTTAGGATGAAAGCTCGCGTCACTCAAGGGGTTGGTGATGAAGATCATGTCGGTTGTTGTTGTCATCAGGATCTTGAAGATGAGGCGTACCCAAGGAGATAGCCTACAAATCTCATACTTCAATGATTGTAAGAAGAGGCATCTGTTAAGAAGGGCAGATTGACTAATATTGCAGAGACAACGCACCAAGGGAGGTGGCTTCAAATTACTTTCTGAAGAGGTTCTGCTGGTGAATCAGCTATCCTGAACTGCAGGGTGTTACCACCTTTCCACAGTCAGCTTTCCGCCCAAGGGTGTTTCCACCTTTTCTTGGAACGAGGCTTGTTATGACAAGGAATTTCTTCCTTTTCTTCCATAACAGTTTTGTTTATTTTGTTTTATTTCTTCTCTCTTTTTTTTCATTAAGAAAGAGAATGGTAGAAATACCATGTGTCAGGACCAACCTCGCCACCGTTGTTGGATCAAAAGAGAAGAGAACAAGGTCGAGTTGAGATGTTTCTGCGAGGGGTTAGCAGAACGAGACCGCCTCATGAGGAGAATCATAAGGGCTATTAGAAACACGATGAGAAGGACAGTGCGACGCCCAAAAGGGAAAGGATAGGTTGACTGTGATTGTCAAGATCCCCAGGGAGGAAAGTACATCTTCGCGATAGCCATTGATGAGGAAAGGATCATCAGAGGCATCAACGGTTTGAACTTGAACAGAGCCGTTAGGATTGAAAGAAAGTACCTTGTACGGGCCCATCCACTGTTGTTGAAGCTTGCTAGGAAACTTGTCAAATCTCAAATCATAGGCTAGAACAAGATCACCTTTGTTGAACTCCTTGTGCTTGATGAAACTATCATGATAGGCCTTGCGTCGCGCTTGAGTGGTTTCCATGCACTGTAGGGCCATCCAACGTATCTCATCCAAGCATTCCAAGTGCAGGAGATGGCATTGAAGTGACTCATCATCTCCCAAGTGTTCTTTAACTACCACTCGCAAAGAGGGCAATTCCAGTTTAACAGGGAAGAGAGCTTCTATACTATACACTAGCTGGAAAGGAGTCTGTCCTATAGCTGCCTTATGAGAGGTTCTTTATGCCCAGAGGGCCTCTGTAAGTCAATCGTTCTTGTCAGGATTGAGCAAAGGATGCGATTGGTGACTTCAACTTGGCCATTGGCTCTGGGGTAATAGGGAGTGGACTTACGATGGCATATCTTATACACCTCTATAAACTCGTCCATGATTTTGTTAAAGAAATGAGTACCTCGGTCACTTACCAGCTCGAGGGGACTGCCAAAATGGGTGATAATATTCTCATACATGAACAAGGCTACGCTGTTACCATCGTCCTGCTTCAGGGCTTTAGCTTCACACCACTTTGTGACATAATCCGTACATACTAAGATGTATCTGTTCTGCTTCCGTCTGGTAGGTGGATCAATGGGACCCACAAAATCAATCCCCCACTTCTCAAACGGCTTTAGGGAAAGAATGGGTTGCAGTGGCATGGCACTTGTTTTGGTGGGCTTTCCCATTCACTGTCGTGCTGCTGTGCATCCGAGTCGTATACACCTCCATTTCTTTTGTTGTGCATTTGTGTTATTTTCTGTGTGTGATTCATTGTTTGTGTGATGCATTTCGATAATCCGCATCCAATGTTCCCTTAGTGTATGTGTATGATTTTGTTTGGATGCATGATGTGTGTGTGTTAGAAAAATATGAAAAACTGATGCCAAAGGACATTATCAAGCTGATAATTTGAATGATGAACTCCAAGAAAAGTGCAGGATACTGTGGAATCAAAGGAAGCTTTATAGAAGCTGACATTTAAGCTATGAAGACAAAGGTGTAAATTTAGGAATATCATGTGCAATGGAAAAAGTTCAAGGAGTGCTGGACGGGTTTCCTTGTCGAGATGTAGTCACTTGGAATTCCCTTATCACAGGTTATGCTTTACATGGGCAGATTGGAAATGTGTTGGACTATTTTGAGCAGATGCAAGAAGAGGGTGTGTCCCCAGACCCAAGTTCTTTTGTCTGCATATGCTGAATGCGAACAATGACTCATGCCTACTATTTGAGGGGGAAGGGAATGTAAAAACAGCACTTGTCGAAAGAGAAAAAGAAGATGCGCTAATACTAGAGGGAAGAAGCTTTTCCTGGGGGCCGTCACTTTATATGATAATGGGACTAAAAGTTTGGCGGACTTGGCTTGTGGAGAAAAGGGGATCTGTTGCTTTATTTAAAAAAGAGTTTTTTTTTTCGTGGAATGGCGACCTGAAAACGGCTATTCCGGTTCCTCTGTGTGAGAGGCAGAATTACGGGGACTTTTCAGTAGCCGCCTGTGCAGAATACTAAGGATAATCCACCATGCAACACATTGTTTGGAGGGGAATCGATGCCGAAGAGAACCAGTATAGTCTCGTTGGCTGTGGTCATAAATTCTGTAGAATTTGTGTGGAAGGATAGATGTGGAAGATTGAGAGGGTATGAGAGGAGGGAGAAGCTTATGTGAGGGAGTTTTTGTAAAAATGTACAGGGCAACTAAACCATGGAGGCTAAGAAGACAAGGAGTGGAATCGATGGGAAGGCTCAGAGAAGGGAGGACTACACTGTCTGGAAGATGTCTGCGACCAGGAATTGGAGGAGGCTTTTCCATTCACTAATTTGGGGAAATTGGGCAAGAATCTTCATCCAGAACAATTCGTGATCCTGCTCCACATGTCTTCTCGCCACCTTCTGTGCAGGGCTTCCTCTGTTTTCTTGTGCTCCCAGGCACAAGCGTGCCGAATGACGTGTGGTGCTATCTCCGCCAGGCAGGCGGGGATTCGTCATCATCAGCATCCACTGCAAGAGAAAAGCAGTAGCCTCTCCTTCTCTTATTATACCTGCCCCCTGCGTAGATACACCACGCGAGGCTCTACCGACAGCCACCTCATCGAGCTCCTCAAATCCGAAATCGAACACGAGCTTCATGAAGAGCCTCGCAAGCAAGATTCTTTGAAGGGATTAGCTGAACCATTCGAGGAGTTAGATAAACCAGGCACAGAGGAAGTCATATTGAAAAGAAATTTTGCCAATAAGCAGATTGCCATTATGTGCTTGGTGGAGAGTGAATACCAAGACAAAGATGAAGATCCTGAAGAGCAGAATGAAAAACCACTGGAGGTTTTACACATGAATGTTAACGTAACAAAAGGAATGAAATTGCCAAGCTTTGGAAATAGAGTGCATCTTTTTGCGTGGAGACTGCTCGCCCTTGCTTCATTGACGATCAGTGATTCAGTGCATCGAATGTCTCTGTAAAGTGCCTCAGAGCGAGGCTTTCTTCTCGGTCTGGCTAGTGACTACATTGACTATTAGTGTATCAGTTTACTGAATGTCTCTTCAAAATGCCTCAGAGAACAACGCTCTGTTTTTAGTAAAGAGCTCAGGTTGTAGAGTGCTCGGTCTTGCTTCATTAACTATTGGCGAATCGGTTCATTGGCCATGAGATATTTTTGTCCTCTGGAAGGCTTGGCTTTGGCAGAAACCTTACAAAGGCTCATTCAATTCATTTATGTGAGCTTCTTTGCTGAATTAGTGCCTCAGTCTTTGTCTTCTGCAATACTCCTGCGGTGAAAGAATCTTTCAGGGCATTTGAAAGAATCCGTCTCTCATTGGTTTGAGAGAGCAGTCGATCACATTCGCCCGCTTGCTGCAAAGGCTCTGAAGCTCCAGAGCGAATTCTGAAGCATTCACTACTATGTCGCACATCTCTTTCCATGCCGACAAGAAACTAGCCTCATCTATGTGTTGTGATCCATTTGACTCCCTTCCTGATTCTATCTTTCTGTATATATTCAACAAGGTCCTTGATGTTACAAAAAACAATGGCAAAACTGAACTCGAACATCTAAATGTAAAGCTGGATATGAGTTACTATAGCTTTTTCTGAACATGGACCTCATGTAACTCACTTGACAAGGAATATAGTGAACTTTGGCATCCAAAATTTGATTTCTTCTTGTTAGTCTCTTTTCTTGTTGCAACTTGAACTCTGTGTTCAGCAGCCCTTACACGAAATCTACGACATTTCTGGTGAACCCGACGTGAAAGTGCTGCGTCATTTTTTTTCAGCAAAATGGGAGACTTGCAAGAAGAGATGACAGATGATAATGTCATGAAGAATCTGTTTCAGTCATTTACCATGTATATGCAGCAGGAAGCTCACGCAAAACGTGACAGTGATGCTATGGATGCCTTGAAAGCTGTCCAACAGGAGATGAAGCAGTTTAATGGCCAGCAAGTGTCAACTTACTTGCATTTGTATGAAGAAAAGATGAAGTTTTTTGGGGTTTCTCAAGATGTTTGGAGCCGCTACTTCTTGCGGATCGTGATGCGCGCTCTTGAAGGTCGAATTGCAGAAATTCAAGAAGCACATGCAGGTTGGGCTGAATTTAAGAAGGCATTAAAAGATGAATATTTCTTGGAGGATACAGGTCTTATGAATCGCAGGAATTTTTTAGCATGGGTTTCTATGCCTAATAAGGGACTTTCTGTTACCGCTCTTCTGCGAGAGTTCGAAAGCCGTTATGATCAGTTAGATGGGACTCAACAGCAAGCTTTGGAGATGCAGAAAGTGGAGTTATTTTTACAAGCTGCAGATGCTGATTTACAGGAAAAGTTGGATGAACTTTTGGAAGATCAAGCTACTGATTCAGGTTTAAAGACCGAGTGGAGACATGTCATTGATGCTGTGAATGCTCTTGTTAAGAAGCAGCGCAGGAGAGTAAGGTTGCATCCCAATACAGGATCAGTTCCTGAAAAATCCTTGGAGACTTCTTCTTCTACCCCTGCTGCAACTTCTTTGCCTAAGCCTACTCCTGCTGTGAATCCACCAATTCCTGCTGCTCTAGTGCCCTTATCTGTAGATGATGTTATTAAAGGCTTAGCAGATTTGACGATTGAAGCAGTTAAAGCTGAAGTTGGTAAGTTAAAGGAGCAACTTATGTCAGTACCTGCTGTAGCACCTGCTCCAGCGACTGCTTTTCCAGTTGATCAAAGAAAAGGGTGACGATGTATTTGGTGCGATAGTACAGAACACCAACACTGCAGAGATTGTGATGCTTTTCAGGAAGCACATAAGAAGAATGTAGTGTTCTCGGGACAAGATGGGAAGATATGGCTGACAGAGACTGGCGCTCCTCTTGACACAAACTTCGGTAAGGGAGGCATGAAGAAGCTTGTTGATGATATGGCTGCACGATCAGCTTATGTGAGTGTTAGAGGAGATGCTTCAGCTTTTGGAGTCCAGCTTGAGCAGAAATCTAATGGAGACTCTGCTTTATGGTCCTCTGCCTTGGAGATAGCGAGAAGAGGGAAAGTTCAAGCATCTACTATGACTTGTGTGGGCTCCAGCATCCGAGGAGAAACAGGATGGGATTCTCCTGTTGACAGGTATTCTATTTTTGCTTATATGGCTAAAACGCAAGGTTTAGATGCCATGGTTGAGGAAAAGAGAAGAAGAGATGAGGAGAGTCCCAGCTCCTCCAAAAAGACTAGAGGGGGTGATTTTGTTTCACCACCTGTTACAGCTCCACCTATGTCAAGTTCTCCAGCTCAAACAGGTCCTAAACAACCTATGGGAGATAAGCAGATGAAAGAAAAGAGGCAACCAAGAAAGGAGCCAGGATTCAAGCTCTTGTCAGACCTTGATATGTAGATGGATATGAGTAAGATTTTTCATGAAAGAATTTTGAATAGTGAAGTTACTTTTACTGTTGGAGAGGCTCTTGGGATTGATAGAAGAGAAATACAGGATCAGATGCAGGATCTTTTGCGGAGGAAACGTCATGCGATGGAAGGACCTGCTTTACAGGGATTGTGGCATGGAGCTCTTGGGGAAGAGCATGATGATGCAGTGATGGTTGAGAATGCTTTTGTTAATCCGCAATTGGAGAAAATAGTTCAGCCTATGCAGTATGAAGATGATGATACCCCTATTCTCATTCCTCGCAGCCATTTTTCGCGAAGTCATTGGGCTAGAGCAACCACTAAGACAGTGGTAAGGATTGGAGAGAAACAAATTCCATTGGTCGCTTTAGTCAATCATGGTTCTGAGATTAATCTTATTGCTCGAGGTGTTTATGAGAGTGGCAAGTGGCCTATGGATGCAGCGCATGGCTGGCGCATGAGAGCCGCCAATAATACTTCTGGTGATATGTATGCTGCTTGTCCGAGTATCAGAATTTCTATTGGTAATGTTGAAGAGGATTATCATTGCTTTGTTTAGGATTCATGCTCTTATCCTATTATTCTTGGACAGCCTTTCATTACAGAAGCAAGAATGGAAACGAAAGTGATAGATGACGGGTCAGCTTATGCGCGGATACGCAGTAAAGATGGTATGCGAGCTGTTCAGTTTATGACTGTTGGGGTAAATCATCCGAGAAACAGGGACTCCTTGCGTGAGGCACCACAAACTGCGAAGGAGTTGGATTTTCATTAGGTATCGCTGTCTTGCGAGACGCCAGTGGTACGGAGCGGAGAAAAGAGGAGATCTCGCCTCCTGGCAGCCAGTCTTTCTTCAATAAATTTGTTGGTTTTTCTTCAGATAGTTCAGTGAGTTATCAGAAAATTTCAGATTTGCCTAGAGCTGCCAGGCAATACATTGGTCATAAGGAGAAAGAGTTGAAGAATGCTGGTATTTTGCAAGCAGAAGAGCATGTAGATGGATTGTATGAAGGGATGTCTTATGCAGATACATTGTTTGAGATGGGAGCAATGCTGAAAACTGATGTATGTAAGGGTTCAAAGATCATACCTGTGCAAACCTTGGATATGTTTCAGGAAATTTGTGGTTTTATGCTGCAAACAGAGTTAGAGGCTGAGAAAACTCAGCAAACTGAATTTATGGCTGATCTTGATCAGCTAACAGAGCTGCAGAGGGCTGAATTCATTCAGCCAACAGAGTTGAATGCAGAAAAATTTCTGCATACAGAGTTTCAGGATGCACCTATGCAGTCCATAGAGCTGAGGGCTGAATCCATTCAGCCAACAGAGTTGAATGCAGAAAAATTTCTGCATACAGAGTTTCAGGCTGTACTCATGCAGTCCATAGAGCAAAAGGCTGAAAATTTTCAGCCAATAGAGTTGAAAGTTGCTGAAAATTTGCAGAAATTGCAGCAAAGAAAAGAGTGCTTGAATGATGCCAAGGTTGACACAAAATATAAAACAGTTGATAAGAAGGTTAAGCCGGTTGCAGGCCCGCTTCCTTCTGATAGTGATGAACAGATTGAAAAAGCTATGAAGCAGCCTATATTGAGAGATCCTGCAAATATTGGACATAAATTTACAGCTGAAACTCTTGCAGAATTAAAGATTGGAAATGATGATTTCTTGCTTCCAGTGGAAAAAGAATGTTTTAGAGAGATGCTTGGACGTCATGGTAAGGCATTTGCTTTTTTTCCACATGAAATTGGCTGCATTAGTCCCGAATTGGTTGCACCTATGGTCATCTTCACTGTTCCTCATGTGCCATGGAATATACGTCCTATACCTGTGCCTAAAGCACACTTGCCAAAGCTGATAGAGTTGCTGAATGAGAAGATTAAAATGGGGATTTTGGAACCCTCTTCTACACCTTATTCTAACAAGTGGTTTATTGTACCAAAGAAGAATGGTACTTTGAGATTTATTCAGGATATGCAGCCCGTGAACAAAGTGACAATCAGGAATGTGGGAATAGGTCCAGTTGTGGATGAATTTGCTGAGGCTTTTGCAGGACGAGCCATCTATTCTCTAGGTGACTTGTATTCAGGTTATGATCAATTTCAGCTTGCCTTGGAAAGCAGGGATATTACTACTATGCGAACACCTATTGGTCTTGTGAGGATGTGTACCTTACCTCAAGGTGCCACAAACTCAGTTGCCCATATGATGAATGCTATGCATAGAGTTCTACGAGACTATATTCCGCAGTATACCATGCCTTTTCTTGATGATGTGCCTATTAAGGGTTGTGCAAAAGAAGAAAAGAATGAAAGTCTTGATTTGCGTGGATGTAGACAGTTTGTGGTTGACCACTTGGTTGCTTGTGAGCAAATATTGACACGATTAGAGGAGGTAAATTTGACACTTTCAGGGCTGAAATCTGTTTTTGGTGTTAATGAAGTCATCATAGTTGGGCATATGGTTGGATATTATGGCAGGAAGCCTTCTCCTGCAAAGGTGGATGCCATAAACAGGATTGCAGAGTATTGCTCGACTACTTCATAGGTGCGGAGATTTGTGGGAGCTTGTGTATTTTACATGATTTGGATTCCTCATTTTGCTCATATAGCAAATGTTCTTTATCACCTGCTTCGAAAGGGGCAGAAATTTCATTGGGATGAGAAGCATTCAAAAGCCATGTGTAAGCTCAAGAAGCTGTTGCAATCAGCTCCTACTCTATGCAAGGTGGATTATCAATGTGGACGGCCGATCATGTTGACAGTTGATACTAGCCCTATTGGCATAGGTTGGGCTGTGGGACAGGATGATGCTAATGGAAATAGGTATGCAATCCGCTTTGGAGCTAAAGTTCTTAATGAGCGACAGAGGAGATATCCGCAGATCAAAAGAGAGTTGTGGGGAGTAGTCACTGCACTGAAGTGTGACAAAGGATATTTTATTGGAGCTTCAGTTGTTGTGGAAATAGATTGTTTGCCTTTGCTTGGGATGATTACTAGTTGCTCGGCTCCAGATATAGCGATGCTTCGGTGGATTGCCTAGATCAAATCATTGAATCCAGAATTTCGACACATAGTAGGGAAAGATAATCCAGTTGCTGATATGCTATCTAGAGTGAGATATGAGGATGAGAAGTCAATGCTTGTTGCAGAAGATGATGAAACAGAGTTTGCTGCTTATGTCCTTGTTCATGATTGTCATGTATCTACTGTTGAAGCCTTTATTGAAGAACTTTATGTTGACGAGTGGCTGCAAATTGGACAGTATCTAAATTCATTGACTCGAAGAGCTGATTGGACAGATGATGAATTCAAGAAAATCAGAAGGAAGGCTTATGGGTATTTCTTGAAAGATGGTTTTCTTTGGAAGCATCCAAAGAAGAGAGGAGGCTTTCCCTTGAGAGTAGTTTGTGATGTAGCGATGCAGATACAAATTATGCGAGAGTTTCATGAGAGCTCATGGGCTGGACATAGAGGTGTATGGGCTACCTATGAGAAAATCAAAGAAAGACACTGGTGGAAAGGGATGTATAAAGATGTTTCTCATTTTGTGGAGACTTGCAGGGACTGCCAACTTTACTCTTTAGTGCGACATCGTGATGAGTTGCATCCGACTTATCCACTATGTATGCATTATAAGTGGGTGGTAGACTTGGTTACTTTGCCAGTGGGACTTTGGCAAATGAGATATCTTGTCTTGGCTAGGGAGGATTTTACAAACTATGTTGAAGGCAGATCTTTGCGGACAAAGACCACCACTACAGTATGTAAATTCTTGTTGGAAGAAATATTTTGTAGGTATGGATGTATAGGCAAGATTACAGCTGATCGTGGAGAGCTAGATGCAGATGAAGCTAGGGAATTTTTCTCACGGCATGGGATTAAATTGGCTCTTACTACTGCGTATAATCCAAAGGGAAATGGGAAGAGTGAAAGAGGACATCCGCCAATAGTTAAAGCATGGCAAAAGCTTGTAGAGGTCGGATTGGGGATTGGCCGAGATTACTACCTTTTGCGTTGTGGGCTGATCGCTCTACACATAGTGTGACTACTGGATACATGCCTGCAGAGTTGATGTATGAGCAAAAACCTGTCATGCCTACAGAAATTTGTGCTCTCACTTGGAGTGTTCTTCCGTGGCATGAGAATTTATCAAGGGAAGAGCTTCTAGCTCTTCGGATTTGTCAACTAGAGAGAAGGACAGAAGATGTGCAGCTAGCAGTTGATCGTTTGAAGGCAGCCCATCTCAGAAACAAGGACAGGTTTGATTTAAGGCATCGCTTGAGGCCTAAAGCCATAAAAGAAGGAGATTGGGTTCTAGTCTACGACAGTAGTCTAGAGAATCAGCATAGTAGCATGAGAAAAATGGTTCAAAGATGGTTTGGGCCGTATGAGGTGAAACAGGTTTTTGACAATGGTACCTATGAGCTGGCTGAATTAGATGGAACAGTATTGAGGGTGCCCATTGCTGGAAAACGAGTCAAGATTTTCAAGAGAAGAGAAGATGAAGAATATGCACTTGAAGCGTTGACAGAAGAAGAGCAGGTAGAAGAAAGACAAGCAGAAGAAACAGAGAACATAGATGATGAAGCTGATGGAGAAATAGGTCTACTAGAAACAGATGATGGACTTGACCTGTTTGTGGATTTGAATGATCCTGGATGGTTGGCACATCCGGAGGATGCGCAGGTTTAGAGGGGGTGGATGTCGTGCTGCTGTGCATCCAAGTCGTATACACCTCCATTTCTTTTGTTGTGCATTTGTGTTATTTTCTGTGTGTGATTCATTGTTTGTGTGATGCATTTCGATAATCCGCATCCAATGTTCCCTTAGTGTATGTGTATGATTTTGTTTGGATGCATGATGTGTGTGTGTTAGAAAAATATGAAAAACTGATGCCAAAGGACATTATCAAGCTGATAATTTTAATGATGAACTCCAAGAAAAGTGCAGGATACCGTGGAATCAAAGGAAGCTTTATAGAAGCTGACATTTAAGCTATGAAGACAAAGGTGTAAATTCAGGAATATCATGTGCAATGGGAAAAGCTCAAGGAGTGCTGGACGGGTTTCCTTGTCAAGATGTAGTCACTTGGAATGCCCTTATCACAGGTTATGCTTTACATGGGCAGATTGGAAATGTGTTGGACAGTTTTGAGAAGATGCAAGAAGAGGGTGTGTCCCCAGACCCAAGTTCTTTTGTCTGCATATGCTGAATGTAAACAATGACTCATGCCTACTATTTGAGGGGAAAGGGAATGTAAAAACAGCACTTGTCGAAAGAGAAAAAGAAGATGCACTAATATTAGAGGGAAGAAGATTTTCCTGGGGGCCGTCACTTTATATGATAATGGGACTAAAAGTTTGGCGGACTTGGCTTGTGGAGAAAAGGGGAGTCTGCTGCTTTATTTAAAAAAGAGTTTTTTTTTTGTGGAATGGCGACCTGAAAACGGCTATTCCGGTTCCTCTGTGTGAGAGGCAGAATTACGAGGACTTTTCAGTAGCCGCCTGTGCAGAATACTAAGGATAATCCACCATGCAACACATTGTTTGGAGGGGAATCGATGCCGAAGAGGACCAGTATAGTCTCGTTGGCTGTGGTCATAAATTGTGTAGAATTTGTGTGGAAGGACAGATGTGGAAGATTGAGAGGGTATGAGAGGAGGGAGAAGCTTATGTGAGGGAGTTTTTGTAAAAATGTACAGGGCAACTAAAGCATGGAGGCTAAGAAGACAAGGAGTGGAATCGATGGGAAGGCTCAGAGAAGGGAGGACTACACTGTCTGGAAGATGTCTACGACCAGGAATTGGAGGAGGCTTTTCCATTCACTAATTTGGGGAAATTGGGCAAGAATCTTCATCCAGAACAATTCGTGATCCTGCTCCACAGGTCTTCTCGCCACCTTCTGTGCAGGGCTTCCTCTGTTTTCTTGTGCTCCCAGGCACAAGCGTGCCGAATGACGTGTGGTGCTATCTCCGCCAGGCAGGCGGAGATTCGTCATCATCAGCATCCACTGCAAGAGAAAAGCAGTAGCCTCTCCTTGTCTTATTATACCTGCCCCCTGCGTAGATACGCCACGTGAGGCTCTGCTAACAGCCACCTCATCGAGCTCCTCAAATCCGAAATCGAACATGAGCTTCATGAAGAGCCTTGCAAGCAAGCTTCTTTGAAGGGATCAGTTGAACCATTCGAGGAGTTAGATAAACTAGGCACAGAGGAAGTCATATTGAAAAGAAATTTTGCCAATAAGCAGATTTCCATTACGTGCTTGGTGGAGAGTGAATACCAAGACAAAGATGAAGATCCTGAAGAGCAGAATGAAAAACCACTGGAGGTTTTACACATGAATGTTAACGTAACAAAAGGAACGGAATTGCCAAGCTTTGGAAATAGAGTGCAGCTTTTTGCGTGGAGACTGCTCACCCTTGCTTCATTGACGATCAGTGATTCAGTGCATCGAATGTCTCTGTAAAGTGCCTCAGAGCGAGGCTTTCTTCTCGGTCTGTCTAGTGACTACATTGACTATTAGTGTATCAGTTCACTGAATGTCTCTTCAAAATGCCTCAGAGAACAACGCTCTATTTTTAGTGAAGAGCTCACGTTGTAGAGTGCTCGGTCTTGCTTCATTAACTATTGGCGAATCGGTTCATTGGCCATGAGATATTTTTGTCCTCTGGAAGGCTTGGCTTTGGCAGAAACCTTACAAAGGCTCATTCAATTCATTTATGTGAGCTTCTTTGCTGAATTAGTGCCTCAGTCTCTGTCTTCTACAATACTCCTGCGGTGAAAGAATCTTTCAGGGCATTTGAAAGAATCCGTCTCTCATTGGTTTGATAGAGCAGTCGATCACATTCGCCCGTTTGTTGCAAAGGCTCTGAAGCTCCAGAGCAAATTCTGAAGGATTCACTACTATGTCACACATCTCTTTCCATGCCGACAGGAAACCAGCCTCATCTATGTGTTGTGATCCATTTGACTCCCTTCCTGATTCTATCTTTCTGTATATATTCAACAAGGTCCTTGATATTACAAAAAACAATGGCAAAACTGAACTCAAACATCTAAATGTAAAGCTGGATATGAGTTACTACAGCTTTTTCTGAACATGGACCTCATGTAACTCACTTGACAAGGAATATAGTGAACTTTGGCATCCAAAATTCGATTTCTTCTTGTTAGTCTCTTTTCTTGTTGCAACTTGAACTCTGTGTTCAGTAGCCCTTACACGAAATCTACGACATCACTGACAAGCATCACATCTCTTGCACTAGTCGTATGCATCCTTGTGGAGGATTGGCCACCAGTATCCTGCCAACAGAGCCTTCCTGGCTGTTGCTTCTCTTGCAAAGTGTCCACCACATGGTTCGTTATGGCATGCTTTCAATACTATGCCGATTTCATCCCCTGCAACACATCTTCACAGCACTTCATCTTTGCCTCTCTTGTGTAGTGCACTGCCTATAGCAAGGTGTAGGGGGCTGATTCTACCAGAAGCTTCTTCTTCTCATGGCTTGAGATGCCTGGAGGATATTGTTGAGTTGCTAGGAGATTGTCTATGTCTACATATCAAGGAGTAACTATTTCAACTAGAAACAAGAAAGCATCAGGAAGGTCTGGATCATCCTGTTCCTCTTCTTCTATTTGAGGGATCCGTGATAGATGATCGGCTAGGACATGGGAACGGCCAGGATTAGTGACCACTTCAAAGTCAAACTCCTGGAATAGGAGTAACCATCTCATTATTCGTCCTTTAACATCTACTTTGTTCATCAGGAAGGACAGGGCTTCATGATCCACATAGAACTTGAAATGCATTGACAATAGATAGTGTCGAAACTTCTCCAGTGCAAGCACCATTGCCAAGCACTCAAGCTCTGTCACTGTGTAGTTTCGTTCCCTATCAGTGACCTTTCAGCTTGCATAATATATCGGTTGATCTAATTTAGAGGGGCCCTTTTGACATAGGACAGCACCTAGCCCTTCAACTGAAGCATCTCTGTGCACATGGAACTCCTTTTTCTAGTCAGAAGGTTGTAAAATAGGTGCTTGGATAAGGTACTATTTTAGGGTATTAAAGGCTTCTTCACAGTCACATTAGTCCACAGGAAATCATCTTCTTTCCTTAGGAGCTTGTGCAGAGGGGTTGCCTTGGTTGCAAAATGTGCAATAAAGCTTCTGTAGTAGCCCACATGTCCAAGAAATCCTCTTAATTGCTTGAGGTTTGTTGGTGCTGTTAAAGTGGCAATCTTTTCAATCTTCGCCGGGTCTATTGCAATCCCTTGTGCGGAGATAATATGGCCCAGAAGGACTCTTGATGAGACACCAAAGACACATTTGTCGGGGTTGAGAGAAATCCCATACTCTCAGCATCTGTCAAAGCATTGCTCTAGGTGTCCCCAATGCTCACGGATTAAGCTATAGACACAAAAGTCATCAAGATACACCTCAATAAAATCATGCAGATGATTCTGGAAGGCAGCCATCATTACTCATTGAAAGGTGACAAGAGCATTACAGATCCCAAATGGCATCACTCTATAGACATAGGTCCCCCATTCTGTGGTGAAGGTTGTTTTGGATTGGTCTTGTTTTGCAATTTGGACTTGGTTATATCCGTTGAATCCATCCAAGAGGGAATACAGCTCATGGCCTGCCACTGTGTCCAACAGTTGGTCTATAAAAGGGATAGGGAAATAATCCTTCTTCATCTTCGAATTCAACTTCCAAAAGTCGACGCATATTCAAAATTTCCCATTCTTCTTAGGTACTACCACACTGGGCGAAACCCATTTACTGTTAGCCACGGGATAAATAAACTCTTTTTCAAGAAGTTTCAATAATTCAGCCTTAACTAGAGCAGAATAATTAGGATTCATACACCTTTGTCTTTGCCTTAGAGGTTTGGCATCAGGCTCTAGGTCAATATGATGTTGACATACTATGGGATCAATCCCCTTTAGGTCTTTGTATGACCAAGCAAACACATCTAAGTTCTCCTTTAGTAGATCTCGTAAGACCACTAATTCTTCTTCTGGAAGATTGAGACCCACTTTCAGGTGACGTTCAGTACCGTCAGTATCCAAGAACGTTACTTGTCTTTCACCTTCCACTTCGCGGATAAATGTCCCACGGATTGCTTCTGGATAGAGGTCTGACTCTTTCAAGAGAGTAGTATCCTCATCTGATGTTCCACTAGAACCAATGTCCTCCTTCTGAAAAGATGACTCATCCGTCTGTTGAGGTTGCTGGAAGGGTATCAGAGCTTTGTTTACTTCTATGTAAGTGGTGATTTCCTCTGGACTTAGATATTCATCTTCAGATGATACGTCCAGGAATGAGTCACATAGCACGGACCTTCTAGAGGCCATGGCTCTGAGGGCTTTAGCTTCTGTTGACAAGGGGCATCATCATCATCTTTTCTTTGGACTGAATGGTCAGGGTGACAGGAGCCACTGGTAAACTTAATTTTTATGCCTTTAATCCATTGCTTATACAGATTCTGCATACTTTGTGGTCCATTGATCAAGCCAAACGGAACCATGGTTATTCCATCCAGCACCCTGAGATTTTCGGCCTCTAAGATCTCTATAGGGACATCAACAAGATCATCCGCTATCAGAGGAAATTCTTCATCTGCACTTTCATAACCTGCTTTATTTTCTTCCTCATCATTTTCATCCTCTTCCTCTGGAGGCTCTGTCTTTGCTTCTGTAGAGGTTCTATAGGAGAAGAACAGATCTTCTGCCTCTCCATCTACTTCTACTTCTGTCACAGCTTCTGACTTTGCTTCAGCCTCTGGCTCTGGCTCTGGCTCTGAACACAATATTAGTGAGTTTGGGAATCTCCCAATTTCCATTTTTTGAATACTAAAAAGGTGGTACCCGGATAACATGCCCATAAGTTTCTCAAAACCATATGATGTGACCTATCATTGAAAAGCGCTTGAAAAATGGAATCTATTGAGCTATAGACCACTCGATTTGGAGTTATAGTGTTCAAGTTATGGAAAATCGAAAGATTTGACCACGAGTCCCAAACGTATGGGAAATTACCATATTCCCCAATATGGTGTTTTTGGCTATATGTTTGTTACTGTCTCTGTGACTGTCTCTAGATCCGCTCTATCTCTTCTCTGTATCTACTCTGTAACTGCTATGCCTCTGCTCTGTCTCTGTGACTGTCATGTAAGGGAGAACAATACATCCATGCTTCTATTTCATTGTCACATGTGATTTCAGAAGTTAATTCTAGTTGAGGCAGGAGATATTCCCCCATGGACAAAGATTTTGCTTCCCTTGGTAGTTGGCTTATAGTGCCCCATTGTTAGGGATTGTGCCTCTGTTTTCTTAGGAAATATCTGCTTAACAGCCTCTTCATCTTCTGATGTACCATCTATTACCTCATTGGAGGAGTCAGTTATGACTTCGATGGATGTGGATCCATTGCCTTTTTGCTATCCATATAGCTTTAACATCACTTTGTTGGGTCCTCTACCTAGGGTCAGGATTCCTTTGAACCATTCCGTCCTGGCTCTTGCTTCAAAAAACCAAGGTCTTCCCAACAACAGAGGGTATGAGGTTCCGTAAGAATTTTGTTTGACCACCATATATGTCAGCCAATAGTCTCTTCTTGCAATGGTTGTTTTTACATATGGGAGGATGCCCAACGGTTTAATTCTGCTTTGGTCTGCCAATCTGATAAGCCACTGTGTAGGTTGAATTCGTTGCAACCCTAAGTCCTTCATTGTGACATCTGTCATTATGTTTACTGATGAGCCTCCATCAATCAATGCATCTGAAATAAAGCATCATTCTGTCCATACACAAATCTCTGGGGTTTCAGGATCTAGGAAGGTGTTAGCCACATCTACTTCCTTTACAAGCTTCGGGGCCTTATTGGTCTTGGTCGCTGTTGAAGGAGCAATCCTTAATCCACGTCTTCTTGTTAAGATGCTTTTGAATATCTTTCAATAGCTGGGAAATAGCATCAACAACTTTCGGAATGTTAAGTTTGGTTTAAAAGTGTCTAGGTCTTTGACCAAGTCATAATCTTTGATAGGATCCACAGGTTTCTCCAACCTGCTGGGGAATGGGGCTACACCCATTTTCATCTTTCCTTTTTCTTCTAGTATTGCAACATCGGCACTTCTTCTGTTTCTGGAGATGCTTCTATATCATCTATCTCCTGGACCTCTGGTCTTGTTTCTGGGACTTTCTTTGTGACTCTCTATAGCAGTACAATGCTCTGTGTTGCACTGTTCTGTCCTGTACTACTCTGTCCCTCTATTGAAAGGTTGAACTTCACAATCTTGGCAAGAGAATTATTTTCGTTCTGAACAACTGGTTCCTTCTTGGTGCGCGTAACAACGAAAACTTCCAACTCTACCAAATTGGAGGTAGGCTCTTGTACTTTATGTTGGCTATCAGTGGCATTGGCCTTTACAGGAGCTTGACTTGGACAGTCCTTTGCAATGTGGCCTTCACCTTTGCATCAACTACATAAGGTCTTGTAATCCACAAATCGTCTAGGATTTGGACAATTCAGGGAGATATGTCCCTTTTCTCCACACCTATAACATTCCACCTCTGATCTCTGACCACCGCCAGACTGTCATCCTCTGTAACTTTGAGAGGGAAACCTCCTTGGACCGAAATTAGGACCAAATTCCTTAGGCTTTGGTCCAATATCATGTGTTGTCATTTTGGATTCTAGCAAGTTGAATCTTGCATTTTCATCCTTTTATCTTCATTCGTGCATCTCTTTTAGAGAGCAAATATCCTCTGTATGGTTCTTCCTCAAACAGTAAGAACATAAGGCCCTAGGAATGGTTGGTTTTCGAGTACATTCAGTGGCTAAATGTCCCGCTTGATGACACTTTCCGCACCATGTATTAGAGTGCATCACATCTCTTTCAACTCCCGCAGGAGTGGATATATTGGCAGTATTCACCTTCATCATCTGTAGTTGCTCTGTAATCACATCCAGAAGCTCTTTCTTGATACTTGCAACTGAGTTGGATAAGTAGTCCTTCAGATTTTCACCTCCTGAAGTACTTGTAGTGGGATTTTGGAAGCTTCTATAATTACTGCATACACTGGTTGGGTCGATCCAGAAGGTCCTCTGTTCTGGTTCTCATTCAGAGCTCCTGTTGAGACTTGGGGTTGTTGATTCTAGTTGATAGGGTTTCACCATTGTTGAGTCGCCATTGGAGAAACTATTTGAGGCCACTGTTGTTGTGGTTGAACCATCATTTGAGGAATTGTCATCTGCGGCAACCACAGTGGGTTAGGTGCATTATACTGCTGCATTGTTTGCATCTGGGGATAGGGGTAGGGAACTGTCCCTAGGACTGCATTTGCTGGGTATATACCATTGCTAGCATGGGAGGAGGTAAGACTCCTCTTCCTAGATTCATTGACAGCCTTGCTTCAACTTCATTATACAATCTTGCACCTTCCACTGCAGCTTGCAGATTGGTTGGTCTTCTCAATTCCATGAACTTGCGAACTTCTGGTTGTAAGCCTCTGAGAAACACTCCTTTCTGAATACCTTCATCCAAATGATGGTTAGTCCATCTCTTCAGGATGGATTCCATTCGTGTGACATAAGCTTCTACTCTTTCTCCAGAGGAGTGACTTAGGTTCATGAACTCCTCTCGTATCCGCTCTTCAAAACCTTCATGCCTGAATTTAGTGATGAGGAAGGCCAACTTCAAGTCGTCCCATGTACCAAAAGTTTCTGCTGCTTGTCTCTCATACCACTGAAACGTTGCGCCCTTGAAAGTGTCAAGGAAGATTGCTAACCAATGCTCATGGGTTCTGGCATTGTTAGCCACACATGCTACCATAAATTCTGCTACATGAAGATCAGGGTCTTTTTGTACTCTCCCTTAAAAATTGGCAATGGGACTACATTTGCTGGCCTATCATCAATGTTTCCAAGACAAATCTGACTAGGAAGGGGATCTTGAGTTGCCATGGGGACTTCTATAAAGAGTGCTTTTAGGGCATCAAACGAGGCTTCTGCTGCAAGCTCATTCTCAGTTTTGATTTTTTCCTTCTCTCTTCTCACGTACCTCTGGACTCGTTCTAACGCTTGCCTCTTTATTGCGTCGTTCATCAGGGGGTTGGCTTCAACCAGTTGGTCTGTCCTCAACATGATAGTATCAGATAGGGCTTCAGTCTCTGAGGGATTCTCTAGCCAACATCTCTTCTACTTCCTGCTTTTCAACATCTATGAATTCGGCTTTCAAGCCACTATAGAGGGGAAGATATTCCATTCTTAAAGTATCAAAACTCATTCTTCTTAGGATTGTTGTTGTGTCATTATAATAATGCCAGCTTCTAAGGGTTTCAATAGTGTATGTTGTGAAAAACACTCTGTCTACCAACTTCCAATGGGTTATTAATTGGACTTATCAGTGCACCAAGCATTCCACGTATCTTACTGTTGAGCATCCACGAACAAATTCCAACTCTTTTCCTTTTTGTTTTCGTGAACCTCTATAGACCCCGACTCCTGAAGCTTCTTCACAATTTCCCACTTGATGATGTCTGGAAACTTCTCAATGAATGTCAAATCTTCCATGATTGGTCATTCTCTCTTTTTCTGCTCTTCAGTTTGTTCCCAAACAGTTTGCCACCAAGATGCAAGTTTCTACGGCTTCAACAGGAAGAGGAGACAGTCCACCACATAGAGCATGCATCATGATGGTGATATGTTTCCGCCATTGTGGGATGAACTTCTCGTGAAAAGTGGCTTTGATGATAAGAATCTCCAACTCTTCAGTGGAAGAAGGAACTTTGCAAACATCCATTGAATTCTCCTCTTCTTGGCAATGCCGTTTCCTTCATTTTCAGCCTCTTTTTATGCTTGTTGATGGCAAGTTTCCCCAACTGCGCACCAAAAACATGGAGCCCCAAGAGGAACACCAAGGAAAAGAGGATTCTACTGCAAAAAAATCTATCTTGTAACATCAACAAGCTTTTATTTCATTCTTTTGATAACAAAAACAAAGAAAACAGCAATTCTTCACGCAGCATCATAGTAGATATCTCCCACGGATTTGATAAAATCAACCATAATCTTCAAAATCTTCATAGAATTCTTCAATAGAAGAATGAAAAAAAAAGAATACACCATCTTTGAATACATAGTATTCATCTTCATAGTTCTCTCTCTCAATCTCTCATATACAATTACACTGTTTTGATAGAACTGACTATCTTTGGCTCTCTCTCTCTCTCTCTCTCTCTCTCAATAGTACATCATATCCTCACTACAATACTCTCATAATAACTCTTAATAATCCTTCTTAGATCGTGGATGTGCCTCCCAAGAGGTATGTCTGATATGAAGAGTCACCAGAGCCACTACAATGTCTTTTCACAGCTCACTACTGTCACTGTCACTCAGTCTTCACCACCTGCTTCTTCCACTTGTTTTAGCTCTTTTGAACTTAGAATCATCATTTCCAAAAGTTAGAAAACATTCCCAAAGTCACACATACATTCTACAGAACACTTACAGAAGATCTATAGAACAGTTACAGTACATTTACAGTACAGAGACGGAGCAAAGACAGAGGCTCTACAGAAGGTCTACAGAAGGGTACAGAAGATTATCAATACCTCATAACTCATACTCAAACCATTTCAAACTATCAAAAACTATTCAATAAGCTTCCAAAAGATCTCAATCTTCATCAATCATCAATCCATGCTTAATACAGAAGAAAATCAGAACAAAACAAAAGTTATACAGAAGGTATACAAAACCAATCAGAATCTCAACAGAACCTCATAGAGCTTCATATTTCCACTGAGAATCATTATGAACTTCCAAAACATAATCAATATCATCCAAAACACTCTCAAATACTTCTTTTAACAACCATATATCACTCTAAATCCATAAAAAATCAATCACTCAGGCCTCAAAAACAATAAAAATCAATCAAAAATTCGGTTTTTTTCCACTCTCAACAGTGTGAATTGATGAAACATACAAGGGACTCCAAGAGAATAAGTTTCTTCTCAAAGCAGATACCAACACCTAGGTTTAGTGGTGAAGGAACCAAGGTGGAGCAAGATGCAAAAGCATGGATTGAGGCCTTGGATGACTATTTCCAGCTAAAACTACTGTTGCAAATCAGTCCATGGCTACTCATCTTTGTCTTAGTGGCAAAGCTAAGCTTTGGTGGAAACAGTTTTGTCGAGATAAAGGGGTAACATAAGCTTCCCAAACTTGGGAGAAGATCAAAGAAGCTATGAAAGGACGTTATCTTCCCCTATCTTTTGAATCAATCAAGATGAATGAATTCTACAACTTACAACAATCAAGCCTAACCTTGGAAGGATACTATTCCAAGTTTGTGAGTCTACGCAGATATGCACCCCCAATGACAACATCTCAACAGATTGCAAGGTTCTGCCAATGACTAAATCCACCTTTGGACACTCGCCTTGAATCAATGAGACCAATGACTCTCGAAGATGCTCTTATGCGAGCAAAACCTATGGCCAAAGAAATTGCTCGAAATGGCCAAAGGAAACCATCCAGTAAACAACTATGGAAGGGGCTACCCAAACCATGGTATCGACATGACCAATGCCAGAGGAAATGACAGAGCTAATGCAATCACCCAAGGACCAAATGGGATAGGAATCAGGCAATGCTACCACTGCGGAAGGACTCGACACCTAAGGGAAAACTGTCCTAACTATCCTCAAAATCCTAGCCCAAACCAAGTTGGTGGAAGAGGCTGAGGGAACGGCAACAATAACCCAAGCCGTGGACATGGAAGAACATATAGTGCCTGAGTAAATACCATGATTGGACAACCCGAGGAATGCACGTTAGGATAAGAATTTGAAAGAGGATCCATTCATGCTGCCGGGGAAAAGAAAGGAGTGGACCACCAATGTTCAGTAATTCAATCTTTAGCTACTTACAAGGGTACATCATTTATGATCTTAATTGATTGTGGTAGCATGCATTCCTTTCTTGCACCCAATACAGTTAAAAGATTGCATCTAGAATCCAAGGGGACAAGGAAAATGATAGTAGAATTGGCTAGTGGGAAGGAAATCACCTGAACCGAAACTGTAGGGAAACTTCAATTCCAGTTAGATAGCCATATAACTGAAACAAAATTTTAAATCCTACCACTAGGATGCTACGATTGCATTCTAAGAATGGATTGGCTCAAGAAGAACAAAGCCCAGATTATATGTGCTGAAGAGGAAATAATCTTTCAAGACTTGGAAGGAGAAACCGTAAAGGCATATGGGGAAGCTAGAAGAACTAGAGTCCAACTAGCTAAGGCAAGTCAACTCAGTAAGGGAATCAAGAAAGGTCAACCAATCTACATGATCCGATTGAATAAGGTCAAAAAGACTAATAAAGACACTCTACCTTTGTGGATCAATGACTTTGAGGATGTCTTCCCAGAGGAATTGACGCAACTACCTCCAAAGTGTGAGGTTGATCATGAAATAAAATTGATTCTTGGAGCCGAAAACGATCGTATAAAATATCTATTCCTGAAGCTATTGAGCTTAAGGAACAATTGAGGCAACTGATAGAATAAGGATTTATCCGCCCAAGTAATTCACCTTGGGGAGTGCATGTCCTCTTCCAAAAAAAGAAGGACGGAACACTTAGACTCTGCATTGACTTTGTGAAAATCTTTGTGAAAATCAGATCTATTCCAAGATGAGTAAATGTGTATTTCTCACTGTGACAGGATTGAATATCTTGGATACATTGTTTCTGCTAATGGGATCTCTGTAGACCCTACCAAAGTAAAAGATATCCTAGAATGGCCAATACCTAAGATAGTAAAAGAAATCCGAGGATTTTTGGGACTAATAGGATGGTACCGAATCTTCATCAAGGATTTTTCCCTCATTGGTTGCACCCTTCACAAATCTTTTGAAGAAAAATGCAGTAATCATTTGGACCAATGAGCATCAAGAAAGCTTTGATAAGCTTAAAGAAGCTATAAACTCTGCACCTATATTAAAACTCCCTGACTTGCATCAACCATTTGAAGTGATCACTGATGCAAGTGGACTTGCAATCAGTGGGGTGCTAGTACAAGAAGGAAGACCAGTGGCCTATACTTCCAGAAAATTGAAACCCTACGAATCCAACTATGCTACTCATGACCTTGAGTTACTCGCAGTAATCCATGCCTTGAAACTGTGGAGACACTATCTATTGGGAAGGGAATTCACTTTAATGACATATCATAAAAGTCTTAAGTGGATCTTCACCAAGTGACCTAAACATGAGGCCAAGAAGATGGATAGAGATACTGCAAGAGTTTGATTTTTAAATCAAATATCATCCAAGGAAGGACAATGTTGTTGCAGATGCATTAAGCCAAAAAGCCTTTCTTAATAGCATTGTAGAAGTTCGAAGCTTAAGAACCCTATCTATACTTGATAACCTTGTACTTGAGCTTGTATGCCAAGCTATTTCTCAAGATAAAGAATATGAAGGACTCATGGCTAAGGTACTTCAAGGGGAAGCTCTAACAAAGAAAGGTCTAAGATTAAGAATTATTATGATAGCAATGGTTGTCTATATTACCATGACCGGCTTTGTATCCCAAAAAGAGCAGAAATGAATGACAAGATCTTATGGGAAGCACATGGCATCCCCATTGCAGGACATCTGGGGTATGCCAAGACACTCAATGCAGTTCGTAAGAGCTATCACTAACCAAGATTAAAAAGAGATGTACTAAAGTATGCAACTCAGTGCTTAACTTATCAAAAAGTCAAGGCAGAAAGGATCAATATGCCTGGAGAGTTACAACCCTTGGACGTTCCACAAATGAAATGGGAGTCAATAAGTATGGACTTTGTTGTTGGATTACCTACTGCTACTGGTGGATATGACTCCATCATGGTAGTGGTTGATAGATTGACAAAAGTTGCACACTTGATCTTAGTCAAAACAACCTATAAGTTATCTAAGATTGCTCGAGTCTTTATCAAAGAAGTATTTAGGGTACATGGATTTCCAAATAGCATAATCAATGATCGAGACTCCAGATTCACCTCTAAATTTTAGACTTGCCTATTCCAAGAAATTGGAACGCAACTATGCTTCAGTACTGCTTATCATCCTCAAACTGATGGCCAAACTGAGAGGCTGAACCATACCATTGAAGATATTCTAAGGTCTTATTGTGGTAAAGAATTGAAACGGTGAATTGAACATTTACCTTTGGTGGAGTTTGCTTATAACACTACCTTTCAACAAACAATCAAGATGTCACCATTCCAAGCCTTGTATGGGCAAGAATGTTGTACACCTCTAAACTTCTCAGATCCCACTCTCAAAGTAGAGACTTCTAAGGCTATGCTTAAAGAGATGGACCAACAAATCCAATTGATCTGACATGACATTCAAGCTACTCAAGATAGACAAAAATCCTATACATATCTTGAAAGATCCATAAGAACATTTAAGGAAGGTGATATGGTGTTTCTAAGGGTAAGACCCGAAAAGAGCTCATTATCCTTGAGGAATACAAAAATCTTAGTCCAAGATATTGTGGACCATATGAAGTAATCAAAGTAATGGGAAGGAAAGCCTATAAGCTTAAATTGCCACCTCATCTCAAGATTCACAATGTATTTCATGTAAGCCTACTGAAACTCTATGTACCAAACCTCGATCATGTGCTTACGAACAAATAGTCATGTCTGCCCAAGGAATTCTGGAAATGCAACCCGAGAAGATTCTAGATACAAGGGGGAGAAACCTCTGAGAAATCGAATTCTAAGAGAACACCTAGTACAATGGAAGGATTATCCTGAAGAATATGCCACTTGGGTCGATGAGACAACCCTCATGAAAGAATACCCCCGGTCTCTCTCAAGATACATCTCGATTTCTCTAAGAAGGGAAGAATGTAATGTCCCCATTACTTAGTTTATTTCAATAAATAATGTATGTATACATTCCAAACAAAATTGATTTATGTTGCACATCCACACATGGAAAAAAATGCAGAATCTCTACAAGATTTACAAGAAGCAGGACTAGTTTACTAGAATAGTCTGAAATCTGTAGTATCATGTTTAGATTACTTAATTTCCACTTTAGATGGATACGAATATATATTGTGACTTATTTTGAAGGGAATAAGTTGTCCAAGATAAAAGATCGATAAAAATAACGTGATTTACAAAAATTGATATTTTCATCTATCTTTGATGGATTTTCGTAATTTTACCCGAGAGGGCTTGTCGACCAGATGCATTCCGATCGTTTTCAGTACCCAAACAACTATATTTGGAGCTCATATGATGAAGTAATAATCCAAACAAGTTGCAGAATAGAAATAAATGAAAATCTTTGTCATCGATGATGTCATCAAAAATGCCAAAAAGTAGGCGCCCTCTCTTTATTCCCCCCTAATTACTATAAAAACAAGGGTAGAGCATCACATCAGAACACACACATACACACAATAACCCATGTAGAAGTCTATCGCAATCAGCCGAAGCTCTGTTGCAATCAGCTGAGCCTCTCTTTCTCTCTCTCTTTATCCACCTCTACGCGGAAGCGCTGCCTGAACCTATCAAGCTTCTTCTGTGGTTCCCAAGAGACGTCGAGATGCTAAGTGAGGTCACGCTCAGAGACCTCCTCAACACGAGGAAGTGGTCACAGATGTTGCTCACAAAACTCAACACGATGCTAAAGCACAAGTAGAAGTTAACCCCAAACCCATTCAAACCGAAGAACCAGTCATCCCACAACAAATCGAGGTTGTGGCTATAAACCATAGTCACGATGGTTGGCCAAACGGAGATAATCAGGTTAGTACCTAGGATATGTGTTGGGGTAAAAGACCTCTGGGCCTACCCGTGTATACTGTGACAGCCCATTCTTTATTCATATATAATATGATAGTGCAATAAGGTTGTTAGTTCAGTTGGGCAGCACCTACTCTTCTCTCCCGCATCTTCCTCTTCTCCTTCTCCATTGCCATTGCATCCCCTTCAACTGGTATTAGAGAGGGTCTTCAAGAGCTCATCCTAACCTTCCACACAAAGTATGAGATCTTCATTCTCACTCAGTTTTCAGCTCAATAGGGTTTTCAAAGGTTGTGGGCATCCATAGCTCACATCTCTTGGAGCTTCCTTCACCTGGATCTTGCTTCCATCCTATCAAGGCTTGCTAAGGCTTGGTGTAGGCCTTCTTTGGCCCCCATTTGTGCCCCCTTTGGGCCCCATTTTTGATACATGGGACGGCAGACCCCCCCAACCAGCTCACGTTTTTTTTGTGTGTTTAAAAATCTGGCAAAAATCACTCTTTTTGTCATATCTTGGGCATTCAGAACCCGATTTAGGCAAGGTAAGAGTCTAAGTTGGGGTTTTGGCACACTCCGGACGTGATGGTGATGTTGGATTTGCCAAATTCTGATGACATAATATTTTGCAATAGATTTCAGGTCTGAGATAGCATGTATTTGCATGCCTATGGCTTATGTGATGCTTCTACTAATGTCTATTGATACCGGATTACTTGTGGATGTTATGCCTCTTATGTGAGATGCATTTGGAGTTGATTTAGCTCAGCCATTGACTGTTTTGAACAATCCCAGATCTGTCCAAAACAGGGCAGCCACCTGTTACTTCAATTTTATGCTTACAGGTCTTGGCATTTGATGCTCGATTATGCCCGATTGGTGCCTATACATATGGGAATGTACGCCTATGGTTTGCCTATGGATTTGAGCTTGGATTGAGCACTCATTTGCTTAGTTTATAGAGGTTATATGCTGCTAGAAACTTCAGGGCTGAAGCTATTTATGCTACAGTTGGGTTATGCCTATTGGTCATGAGGTGCTCCCGACTACTCGGTATGATGTCATGATGTATTTGGACTATGCCACATGTCTTGTTTATGCTCCGGAATGCTTTTGAGCTGAGATTAGAGCTCTATTTGGGTTTGACTATCACTTCTTTGCAGCTGGCATTTCATGTATGACATGGTTTATGCCTAGGCTACCCAGTATGGGTTATGATGTCTTGGTGAATGCTTTATGCTTTGGCTATGGGTGGCACTTGTTTGAGCTTGTCTTGACATTCATTTGAGTATTGCCTTCAGCAATTGGACATTGACTTGGATTTTTCCGTTACGACTTGGCTTTTTCCATTACAACCTTGGATACTATATGGGATTTGATGCTGCGATTATGGATCTTGGCTATTACTTGGATGCACTTACAGGTAATGAGCAGTGAACTGCTCCCTTGTTTTGGCAGTTGCCTATTGAGTTGTGATCGCTCGTTTGTGTTTGATATGCGGGATAATTATTGATTAGTGGACTTGGATAGTGCTTGGGATTTACAATTATGGATTTCTTGCTCCTCTGTTGTCTAGCTTCTATGCTAGTTGGGCTCCTGTTGCCTGTCCATGTTAGAGAGCAGATTCTATGTATGCTTACCCGTCTATGCACATGGTCTACTGTTGTATACCTTACGAAGACACTTATTTGGATGTTGTTGTATAGATGTTTGGGCTTCACCTGGAGCTTGACTCTTGCAGGATGCTTGCCACTTGTCGGTCTTTACTTGACTTGGATGTTCCTTGGTGGCATGATGTACTGCAGAGCTATGCGTATGCATATGGTTATGGGGGCTGATTTCATGGCTGAATATCATATGCTCTTATGAAAAATGTCTTATACTTTACTGTACTGTGGTTGGTTATGTCATGAAGTTGGCTACAACTCTTCTTCATGTGGGAGCTTTTGCATCCCTGATTGATGCTTTTATGTCCTCCCATCCATTGAGGTTTCATGAGCATTTGCAGCATGCTTCTACTACTGATGTACTAGCAGATGATTGTCTTTATGAGTAGGTTCCCTATGTTGGGATAGCCCTCGACTGCTTGAGCTCCATGGATGCTATGGATAGCCCCATTCATGATGACTTGGATTCCTTGTCATCTTCTACAGGTTCTTCTACTTCAGATGTTGTTTGCTTCCATTGTGGGAAGCTTGGGCATGTTCAAAGAAAATGCTTTAGATGGATTAGAGAGTAGCAGAGATAGACACGGACTCGACATGAGTAGAGAGTCAGTGATGCAGCAGGTATTACCACTCTTTCTAGTGGTGAGGTACATGCAGTTACCCATGATGATGCAGTTGAGCATGTCCTCCTATCATCTAGTTTTCCTACAGCTTACTTGCTCAATGATCAGGCCCATGCCTTTGATTGGCTTTTCAACTCTATGGCATCTTGTCATGTTAACCCTCATAGAGCATGGTTCTCTTCTTACAGGGAGGTTGATGGATGTATTGATATGGGCCTTGAGCAAACTTATGCTATTGTTGGTGCAGGGAACATACACCTAGCTTTTCCTAATGGGACTTCTCTTATGCTCAGGGATGTTCTACATGTTCCCATGCTCAATAAGAGCCTGATTTCAATCAGTCAATTGCATGATGCAGGTTACTCTGTTTCTCTTCAGGATAGGTCATGGAAGATCTGTCATGGGTGGTTGCTTGGTTTTGGCTAGAGGTTCTCGAGTTGGTTCTCATTACCCAATGCATGTCTCTCATGTGGGAGATTCTATGGTTGCAGTTATCTAGATACCACGTGCATTGTTATGGCATTATCGCCTAGGCCATATGCACCACAGAGAGATGGAGATCTTGTCTTGTTCAGATTCATTGTTGCCTCCTATGTCACTTACAGATCTTGATGCTTGCCCTGATTGTACTCTTGGTCCTTACAAAGCCCCCTTGGCTTATGGCAATCATATGAGGCATGCTCCTCTAGATCTTGTCGATTGTGTAGTATATGGACCTATGCCTTCCCAGTCACTTGGTGGAGCGTCATGGTGCAGTTATGCTTGACAGGTTTATGGATTTTGCTAGTAGCAGGCCTAGGTGCTTGCAGATGGATTATGAGAGTCATGCTCTCTCTCCCAGCTTTTGGACCTCTTGTCAGTAGTATGGCATTGATTTCTTGTGCCCATGGTATTATGGGATTGCTCATGGCATGTGTGTGACCTTATAAGAAAAGGTTGCTTCTATACTTACCACAGCTGGGTTGTCTTATGGATTTTGGGCTGAGGCCCTTATGACAGCAGTCTATTTGGTTAACAGGATGTCATGCTTGTCCTTGGATGGTATTACACCCCATGAGGCATGGACTGGCATGCAACCCTCCTATGATTACTTGAGGATGTTTGGCTGCCAAGCATCTGTACGTATGCCACATGAGCCTATGTCACGTAGATGTATCCTCCTTGGTTATGGAGATGGTGACTTTAAGGCCTGTAGATTATGGGATTTGGATGCCCAATAGGTCATACGCAGCCATCATGTTGTCTTCTATGAGATGCAGACACCTCTTTAGCCCTTTTGATGAGCGTTCAGTACGCTTTATGGTTGATTTTACAGCAACTACAGTGCCATTATAGCAAGTTGTTTATGTTGAAAATGAGGCACTTATTGGCCTAGATGACGTAGCTACGCATAGCACTCAGGGTCAGGATGTTGGTGGTTAGTTGCTAGACCCTTTGCAGGCTCATGAGAGCCGTTTTCTTGTAGTTTTGCAGGCTAGATAGCCAGCCATATGTCAGTCTTCCACTTCGCTGAGGCCACATGTAGTCTTGAGACCCCATTGGACGAGTGTCTGGGATGTTGGCCCTCTTTCAGTGATTGACTCTGGAGAGTTTGACTACTCTCGGCTGTCTTATATGCCCCACGCTGATGCTATGTGTGACTCTAATGCTTTACAGCCGTGCAGTGATGAGTTGTGCTTGCTTCATGAGAAGCCTTCTTGGATTGCTCCATTGTATGGAGTTGCGGGATTGCTTATCTCGTGGATGTCATGGACTCGGGGATGCTTGACTCTTGTTTTGCAAAGGTTCCCGACACTTCTTGCACAGCTCGCTTTTCGATTGGGCATTGGGTGAGATGTTATGATTCCCCACCTTGTCTTTTTTTCTTTTATTTTCTTTGTTTTCACTCCCTAGCCACATTGGCCTTTTAGTGGGAGGTTGTTGGGGTAAAAGGCCTCTGGGCCTACCCATGTATACTGTGACCACCCATTCTTTATTCATATATAATATGATAGTGCAATAAGGCTGTCATTTCAGTTGGATAGCACCTACATTGTGTGTGCTCTTCTCTCCCGCATCTTCCTCTTCTCCTTCTCCACTGCCATTGCATCCCCTTCAATATGGATCATGATTAGTTATAACTTACTTAAACTTGTAAAAGCACATTAGTATTATCAAGTGCTTTTTAGAAGAAACACAGAAATTGATGAAGAGGATAGATTCTATGCATCACATTGACAACTATGTTAAAATGTCTTATGGTTATGACTACTTTTGGATTTGTGAATGATGAATTATGGCTCTTACGATTCCGGGCTTGCACAACAACTAGACGAATTATGGATTGTGGTGGTTTGGGACATTGGGGTCCCCAACCCAATGCTCCCTTACACTCTATGAAGTGTGAAAAAACCCACCAATGGGTGGGATTCCTACACTCCTGAGGGAGATAGGTGTTTTTTATTTTGATCACTCGAGCACTTGAGAGGGCAAAGGACTGAGTGGTAAGTGCCCTTGTTATGTAGGACGGCTCCTAAGGCTCAAGGAAGCTTAGAGGGGATCTGAGCCAATAAATTTCCCTATTGATTAGGACGGAGTGCGATCACATACAGCCTAATCCCGAGGAATTGGAATGTCCTATCCTAGGCTAGACAGTGTCTTTCTACATGGAAAGATGGTTTTGTATCACTCTGCGGAGTGATGGTGAAATAAAGTATCTAATTTTCAAATTGTTTGTTATGTGCTAAAGATCGAGTTTAACAAACCCAATTTAACGAAGTAATAAAAGGAAGCTGATTTTATATGTCCAAACAGTGTGGTAGTATGCTTTGCTAATTAGAAAACTAAGCAAACCCATCGAGGAAAGTGGGAGGCTTCGATCTTGATGATTGGACACCTATGGCTGGGTGGACCTGATAAGTCGTTTCCAAAATTAGATAGAGCTAATTAAATCATGATTCTCCCAATACTGGTAGGATTAATTACCAGGTTTAACATCGTTTTAGGGGGCCGGAGCTGAGAATTTACCTTATGGGTAGGGGGATCGAGTTACACTCTCCCCTGTCTCTCACTCTCTTGAACCAACTGTGGTGTTAACCTCACTCCTACCTTTGATTGATTACAAAGTGGTCTTTCTTAGGTGGGCATTAGATTGTTGTTAGGGGTGACTTGTCCATGCTTCACCTGTGAAGTAGAACTAAGATTCCCATGTTCAACTAAGTCCAAGGTTTCTGATGGGGAGACGTGATGATGATGTGCATGGATATAAATTTCAGTCGACTACTAGAGGACTCCTCCATGTCTGTTGGAGGAGGCACCTCACAAATTGTGTGTTAGTAAGAATAGATGGTCTCATAATTGACAAATGTAGAGTTGATTTGGCTATGTACTTTACTGAACATAGCAAGTCCCATTATATGTTTCTCAATAATGAGCTTTAACTCTGCATTAATTATGGTGCATATTTTACTACTTAAATAACTTTCATTCTTTCCCACCCCACTATTGCATCTACATCATATCTTACCAAACATGCTATTAAGAAATCAATTTATGGGCCTCTAACCAACCTAATTCCCTTAACAAGCCTACAAACATATCTATCTATTTCCAAGTCTTGTAGCAAAAGAGATTTTTAGCTACACCACCAATTTTTTGGGGGTAAAACAAGTATCTACCTACAATCAATGTCAAAGATTGAGAATCTGCCTTCATGCATAATTGTATTTTGATATGCCTATCTTTTTTACCTCATAATTTTGATGCTACTCTCACTAATGTCCCATGCATGTGTTTATAAATAACACCACCTTCCTATCATGTGGGCATTTCAATCCTATCCTTGATGTTCTCATATCAGACAGGAGCTTGCTACTGCAATTGTACCGAAATAGTGACCATCCACCTTTGTGTTACTATCTAGCTAGTTGGATGCGTGTGGCTTTTGAAAAATGGAAGTAAACAAGTTAAACATATGTTTGCAAGGGTGATATGGATAACAACTAGCAACCATTGTGGATGCCTATGATGCAAGTATAGATCATCTCGTTCTCACTAACAATTTGCCTATTTGGCTCACATGTAATAAATGGTCCCTCGCTCTTTTGGGCATATATTTATCCTCCTTTATTGTATCTTACTAATAATGCTATATTCCTCATCTACTATGAGGTGTTTTTGGTTCCATTTTCTATGTATACTCATAAATAAATTGTGAAATATGTTTTCAAAGGTTATTTCAAGATCACATATGTGCTCTTTTATTCTATAAGGTTCCATGTGACTTATAATATTACTTTGAGGTATAACACAAACACCCCATACACCATAGGCCATAGGGGAAACCAAGTGGGCATTTACTGACCAAATTATTTGTTATGTCTAGTGGTTTCCCAATTTTGTTCTTTGAATTACCATGAGTAAGCAATTTTGTTTACGAGTTAGTAGTTCCTCAAGCAATAGGTATCATGAACTCATGTAGAGGCTAGCTATACCAAACTTAATATGACAAGTAGTTGGGTCATGGGAAAAACCCTACCTAACATTAGAAACCTTCATGCCATTATATTCAACAAATCTTATTAGGTGTTATCATGTTACAATGGTTGTGGCTAGAAAGAATGCCCATGAAATAGGTGTGTTTAATATTGGATCCAATTCACAATTTAGTTTTTCTAATAATATTCTTGCTCATAAGTTTAATGTGTCTACTCATTATAGATGCAACAAATTTTAAGTTATAGTATCACTAAACTAATGTACAGATTTTAATATCCAACATGTCATGCCTTAATAATGTGGGGTGTGTCCTTAACAATGAACACAATTTCAACACTCTACAATCATATTAAGTCAATAATGTTGTGCATAGATGTACATGTATATTACACAAGCTATGACGGAAATTGGAAAATTTGTGCTTCTCTTATAAAAATTGTATGTGTGATTATGCACATGTGAGTTTGAAAATCCATTACTCCTCTTCATGCTACCTAGCTTAATGGATAATAATCTCTTTGAACCTTAAAATAAGTAATGCCAAAATTAACCTAATTCTTATCAAATTTCCAATTTTTTGAAAGAAAACATCCTCCACAATTCTAGTACTTGAGGTCCAAGACACATACCTTTACCCTTTGTAATGTATCCTCTACCATGGCATATGTATCTCTCATAGACCACATACTCCAAAAATGTTGGTCCATCAATAGAACCAAAGGAGACCCTAGCAACAAATCTATAATGAAATAAATATTTTGTGACAAAAAAGGTGTAAATACACAAACATACAATTTATGTATAAGGCACTTACATCTACAATTAAAAATCCAAAAACCCATGAATAAACTAGCAAGCAAGGGGTATTTCAAGACTAACTCAGCATATTAACATTGCAACTTGCATCCATTTGAGTTTGAGAATATCCATTTATTATTTCATAGATGCTAATATAAATCCTAGAATCACATATAAGGAGGGCATATAGCATGGACAAAGGGGGGTGTGATGCACAATGCATATGAGCGTACTCAATTACAATAAAAATATACTTTCATAGAAAATCCTTGTTTCATATTGTTCAAAATGTTGAGCTCTCTGAGGAAGACAAGACACCAAAGGGAAAGACAATAGAAGAGAGTGATGTAAGACACCAGAAAATGTATAGAGACTCTAGATATAGAGCCCCAAAAGTCTATCAATTGAGTCCCCCTCTCGACACCATTGATGGTGAGAGAGGATCTCAATAGCATTAACGGAGAGAGTAAAGATGTTTATGTGAAGCTCTAAGTGGGTGAAGGCCAAGGCATTAACCAATGTTGGAGGCTACGATCTGTACTAACACTTTCAATATAATATATGGGGGACTTTGAGTTGTGGGCTTTGAGAGCTAGGAAGGAAATGACACAATTATCATGGCCATTCCATACATCATTGACAAGGCAATTGTGTTCATTTGTCTTCATGGACTATGCTAAGTCATGCAACTTTAATGAGTATAAGTCCACCCTTTCTAGTGGGGACAGTGCAAGATTGGTGCATCTAGTAGATGCTAGCCATGGATCAATAGATGGAAGTATACAAGAAGGGTGTGCTACATGCCAGCAACAAGGCATAGATGGTGGCCCAACATGATCAAAGGGGCCACCTTCATTGGATGATGGATTGGGTGCTCAAAAGGATATTGCATGGTATCCTTAGATGGAGAGGGAACTTAATATATATGACCTTCCTTCCTATTTTAACATATTATGGCCATTGATTTTAAAAAACAAACATTTTAGTGTTTTTTTTTACAAGCTCATTCTTAAGATAACTCGAGTTTTTTGGCTTATTGTTATCATTTGTTGGTGGGGTGTTGGGAATCTAGCACCAGACATCAATTTTTGAGGGGTTATACTAGTGGATTTTGCAAACTATTAAAATCTCTATGCATGCTTCTCCAATCCTAATCAACACAGTGCAATAAAAGGTGCGTCTTATTATTAAGTCCCCTCCATCTTCATCCATTATCAAGGGAAAACTATTAAGGTCTCTACTTATGCAAAGTCAAAATTCAATGGGTGACTTAGCTCTGCAAGTAATCGATCTTGCTCACTATTACTATTTAAGTGAGAGGGGGGCTATTTATTAAAGCCTCTCCTCAAGTACTCTACCTACATTTGCAATGGTGTGGGTGAAGGAGAAATATCAACAAAATAGAGGCAAAATCCATGCCTATTAATTGGTGTTGGGGTAAAGTCCAATGGCCAATAGCTACATAGACATCCCTTATATAAGTATGTACTACACTATCTTTTGTGCTTCTCTCTTTCAACCCTCTTGCACTCCATAGCTTCTATGAGCTCATTCTTGGAGTGAGTAGTGTGAGGAGTGAAGATTTGTCATGAAGATTGAGGATTTGAGCTTCTTCTATGAGAGATAGTGTTCTCATCATCAAACTTTGTGTCTAACTCAAATAGGTGATTTGGCTTAAAGAGCTAAAAGATGCTTGGCTTGAGGGCTTTCATCACCCAATTTGGATGCATTTGGCCATCCATTAGTGGTTGAAAGTCAAGTCAAAAAGCTTTGCTTTTGGATACTTTGAAAGAGGATTTTGGTACATGGTTTTGGTGTATGCAAGCACATGGCCTACTTAAGCAAGGGGCAACTTGTCATTTATAAGCAATGGGTCTACTTGCAATAAGACGGGGGTCTAAGCATAGGGCTCAAGTAGGGGCTTCAAGCATGGTCTATACTTGAATGACACTACAACTATATATATGCATGTACTTTTGAAGAAAGGATGCATCTACTCGTGGATATGTAGATGTTGATTTTGCAGGGAGTGTAGACTTTAGGAGGTCTATTACACTGTTTTATCTTTACTTTCAAAGGTGGTGCAATCTCTTGGGTCTCTTGATTGTATCCATGTATGACTTTATTCATCACTAAGTCTAGCTATGTTGCATTTTTCAAGATTGTGGGAGAGAAGGAAGGAGTCTCACTTGTAGCTTTCTTGCTTGCACAATGGGGGAATACACACAAGGGTGGAGGCTGAAAACAATTTTTCTCTTCTTAGTTGTGTAAGCCAAAAGAACTCAAGTAATAAGAAATAGAAGAACCCTATATATGGGTCTCAAACCAAACTCAACTAACTAAGGTGACATACTAACTGAGCCACGAACTAGAGTAGATAAGGATAGCTGTCATCTAGCTATTATTCATGAGCGGTGTACCAACCGCATCTGCAACTGACATGTCGGTGACACAAATGCACAACGGTCACCCTGGCATATCACGAGTGGAGCTCGATATCTCAACACTCCCCCTCGAGCTCAATCCCAATTCCTGCACACCAAGCAAGTCTCTGAACTTGCGCAGCTTCTCTGCGCCCAATGCCTTTGTAAATATGTCAGCTACCTGATCCTCTATGCTGACATAAACTAGATCAATAAGACCTAGTAAAACCCTCTCCCGCACATAGTGATAATGCACCTCAATGTGCTTTGTTCTAGCATAATAGACTGGGTTATTTGCCAAGTGTATACTACTCATGTTGTCACAATAAATGACAATTGGCCCATCTGTAGACTGATGCATATCATAAAGTAGCTTATGCAACCAAGTAAAACCCTCTCCCGCATATCATAAAGTAGCTTATGCATATCATAAAGTAGCTTATGCAACCACATGAGAGACATAAACTAGATCAATAAGACCTAGTAAAACCCTCTCCCGCACATAGTGATAATGCACCTCAATGTGCTTTGTTCTAGCATAATAGACTGGGTTATTTGCCAAGTGTATACTACTCATGTTGTCACAATAAATGACAATTGGCCCATCTGTAGACTGATGCATATCTGTGCTCGACAAGGCAATTGTAGGCTGTTTCTTGCTGCTCCAAGTGACTGCAGCACTCCCAAAAGAGAATACATATCCACTGGTAGATCGTCTATCAGAAATGCTACCAGCCCAATCAGCATCAGTGTATCCATGCACTTGTATCTGAACCCCAGTCTCATAAAATAGTCCATACTGCAATGTGGACTTCACATACCTGAGTATGCGTCTAGCCGCATCCAAATGTGGTTTCCTTGGAGCCTGCATAAACTGACTTACCAGTCCAACAGCATAGCTCAAATCTGGCCTGGTAATAGTCATATAAATCAAGCTTCCTACTATGCGTCTGTACATAGTAGGGTCTTCCAGAAGCTCACCTGCATCTGTGCTCAGCTTCACATTCTGCTCCAAAGGAACTGAAATAGGCTTACAGCCTGTCATCCCATATTTGGACAGCATGTCCAATCCATACTGCCTCTGCAAGAGCTGTATCCCACTTGGTGATCTAATCACCTCAATGCCCAAGAAATAACGCAGCTCTCCCAAATCTTTCATCTCAAACTTTTGCTTCAATAGCATTTTCACATGAAGGATATCTTCATCACTGTCACCTGTCATAATCAAATCATCAACATAAATGAAAAGTAGCATAATACCTTTCTCTGTTTTTCTCACATAAAGTGAGAAATCTGCCTTGGAAATCTGAAAGCCAATAGTGACAAGATACTGTCCTATCTTGTCAGACCATGCTCTAGGTGGTTGCTTCAAGCCATACAAGGCTTTCTTCAACCTGCAAACAAACTCAGGATGAACAGCATGCACATAACCTGGTGGTTGCTCCATATATATCTCTTCTTGCAAATCACCATGCAAGAAGGCATTCTTTACATCCATCTGATGTAAAGACCATCCCTTTAATGCAGCCATAGCAATGACTACTCTTATGGTTGCCATCCTTGCAACTGGACTGAATGTTTCTTCATAATCAATGCCATATGTTTGTGCATACCCCTTGACTACTAATCTTGCCTTGTATCTGTTCACAGAACCATTTGCATTGTGCTTCACCTTATAAACCCACTTACAGCCAATTGCATTTTTACCTTTAGGCAAAGATACCAACTCCCATGTAGAATTTGCTTCCAAGGCATCCATTTCTTCATCCATGGCTTTCTCCCATTTTTCTTTTCCCATGGCTTGCTCAAAAGAAGTGGGTTCTGGTTCCTGTATCACTTTGACCATATATGCATAGTGAATGGCTGTAAATCCATCATATTTCAGCCTATCCATAGGATACCTAGCTCTCGTAGACCTGCGCAAAATAGGTTCACTCCCAGGTGCTCTCAAAACATCCCTGGTCTTCCTTACTCCAGGTGTAACAATAGAAGGAATACCCAACTCATCATCAATGCTCTGTTCTGAGCCACTAGATTCACCATCCACATAAGAGTGACCTGCATTCACATCAAACATGGGCTGATCAACCTTCTCTTTTCTTTTTCGTGATACCTGGATACCACTATCTGCATTGCTTTGAGAAGATTCTCCTGATCTCAATCTGCCTGTCCATGGCGAAGAATGTGAATCACTGCTAGAGGATGCTCCAGGTCCACTAATATTTTGTGATTGCTGCTGTGAATTCTGTGCAGCATTACCGTTTTGTGCATCTACATCATCAATCACATTTACTGGTTTATACCAGCTACTCATCTCATCAAAAACAACATCTCTGCTCACTGTAAACTTACGAGTAGAAGGGTTATAGCATCTATACCCATTTTGCTGCAGAGAGTAACCAATAAAGATGCACTTCTCAGCTTTTGGATCCAACTTGGATCTCAACTCATCTGGCACATGTACATAGGCAATGCAACCAAAAATTTTCAAATGAAAAATATCTGGTTTCCTACCAGTATACCTCTCCTCTGGAGTCATCCCATGTATTGATGCAGTGGGAGTCCTGTTCATTATATAGGCTGCTGTAGCAACTGCTTCAGTCCAGTAAAAATCTGGCAAGTCTTTTTCGTTGAGCATGGCATGAGATACCTCTCCAATATGCCTATTTTTCCTTTCTGCAATTCCATTTTGTTGTGGGGTATGACTGCATGAATATTGCTGCTTTATGCCATGCTCCTGCAGGAACCTTGCAAACTCATTTGAGAGGTACTCTCCCCCTCCATCTGACCTTAGGCATTTTATCTGCAGGCCTGTTTCTTTTTCAACCATAGCTTTAAGAGTTTTGAAGTGCCCAAAACTTCACTTTTCTTTTTCATAAAATACACCCAAAATTTTCTGCTATAGTCATCAATAAAAGTGACAAAATAATGACAGCCTCCAAGAGATGCAGCTTTAGTAGTCCACACATCAGAGTGGATTAATTCCAATGGCTTCTTACTCTCTTGAACATGTTTAGGAAATGGTTTCCTTGCTTGTTTTCTAAACTGACAGGCTTCACATACCTTATGCATTTCTGCAACCTTGAATTTGGGCAATCTTGCAACAATATTTCGGGCCTGCATTGATTTAAGTCGCTGTACATTAACATGACCAATGCGTTTATGCCAGATATCAATATCTGCAACTACACCGGTCCCATGTGCAAACATTGCTACACTTAATTCAGGCATGTCTGCATCCAACGTAAACATTCTGCCCTTCTTCTTTCCTTTTGCTATCAAGTGACCTTTATTTTTCATATCCTCAACAAAGCATCCATGAGGATTAAATCTGACCTGCAAGCCCTGCTCAACCATTTGACCAACAGAAACCAGATGCTTGGTGATATTGGGAACATGAAATACATCGGACAGGTATTTCTTTTTCCCATCCTGCATAGACAAAGGAAATTTTCCAATCTCCACAATAGGATGTGCAGTATCATCACCAGTCTCCACAAATCCTGGTTTTTCCATTTTCCTTGCATCCTCCATCCATTCTGCATGACCTGTCATGTGGTTTGATGCACCTGAGTCAACATACCATACATCGTTGCTTTCTTCTGCACTTGTCATAGAATTGTTCATGTGCTGCACCATTAAAAAATGCTCATTTCTGTCATCACCTGTCTACTAGAAGATGCATAATTTCCTTGTTGTAGTTTTCCATTCATGATGTCATTCTGCTTTTTATAGTAGTCTTTAGCCATATGACCCATTTTACCATAGTAGTAGCATTCAACATTGCTGTTTGCATTTTGACCTCTTTGCCATCCACCAGGACCTCTTTGGCTCCCCCTGCCTCTAGAGTTACCACGTCCTCCTCCATAGGACTGGTTTTCTTGAGTTTGCTGCATATTCTGATTTCTACCACGGCCTCCAAATCTGCCTCCTCTACCTCTACCTCTACCTCTTCCAGTATTTGAGTAGAAGACAGCTTCTTTTGAAGTTCCTCCTGAAGAAGATGCACCACCATTTCTCTGCTCCTCAGAAATTAGAAGAGCAATCAACTCCTCAAAATCAGAAAATCTTTCACGGACGGAAATGGATGTTCGGAACTGTGCATAATCCTTTCCTAGACCATTCAAGGTCACAGAAACTAAATCATCATCTTCCACTGGCGACCCAATGGAAGCAAGTGCATCTGCAATCTTCTTCACCTTCATGTGGTAGTCATTGATGCTCATATTTTCTCTTTGCACATTATGCAACTCTTGCTTGAGCTGCATGTTCCTGGCTTGCGTATTTGTGCTATACATTTTTGACAAAGTATCCCATGCCTCCTTTGGCGTACTTGCATCCTGAATATGCACAATCATAGAGTCTGAAATGCTGATAGACAGCCAATACATAACTTTCCTAGCTCTCTCATGCCATGCTTTAAATGCCTGCATTTGCTGTTGATTGGGAACATCAGGAAGAACTGGTTCTTCTTCATTTCCTGCAACAAATTCCCAATATCCTTTTCCCATAAGGAAATTCGTCATTCTAAACTTCCATGCTTGGAAGTTGTTCTTGTCAAGCTTTTCAGTGACAATCTGTGAGAGAGAATCAGACGCCATTATAGAACACTACAAAAAATTCTGTCACTGCAAAGAACACAGCTTCAGCCTCACAAGGGCTAATCTGCAAAACTGACGAAAGTGGTATTTGACCACACAGTCACTTCCTAGTGACGATTTTGCATTAACAGGCAACAAGGATGATTCTGTAACTCCCAATGTCTCTGTACACAGGCATACGATGCAATTTCTACAGTAACTTTTCACCGACCTGTAGAACAGTGGTCGCACAGCATAAAACTAGGTCTTTTTCTGAGTGCGTGCAGAAAACTTTCGCCTCCAAAACAGGCCCCGAAATGGCCTCAAATAAAAAAAACAAGGTCACCAAGGGCTAAAGCCCTTTCCCCGCAGCATATACTGCCCTCTTGCTTCACCGCGAAGGGCGTCTCAACCTGAGACAATGCAAATCTTCTCATTGGAAGAGTTTAATTTTTTATCACTTTGCATACTATAGAGTACTAATGCACATGGGATAGTGTCTTTCTTTTCTTGTTATACTCACATTAATGCAAATTCACCTTTAAATGGAAGTTTTTTTAGGTAAAGGTGAATGGCCATAGCTGGAGTGAGTACACCCCTTGCATAAGTACCTTGTACACTCATATATAGGTAAAGATAATAGAGAATATAGGTACCACTAAACTCTCTTGTGTGCTCCTCTCTCTCAACCCTCTTGTAGTCCATAGGTTCTATCTTGTATCCACCATTGCTTCCCTCTCATTTAGATATGACATAGCACTTCAAATGCATCCTCTCACTTACAAAAAATCATATAAGCACTTATACATTCTAGGCAAGGCAAAAGGACCAAATTTCTAAACATAGAAAGCTCAAACTACATGTATGAAAGAGAGACCTATTAATTAAGAAAGAAGCAAAACTTATCTTCTATTTACAAGAGTCCTTTTATTTTTTCATTCTTGTAGAATCTTTCTCTAATACCATGTTGAACTCCATGAGGGAGAAGTGCAAGAAGTGAACTTTTTTAGCAAGCTTTTGAGAAAGGTTTTTTCGGCAATCCCTCTATTCTTATTTCACCACATAGTTCACTTATTCCAGCCTTAGATGTATCCACCTCCACCACCACCACCACTTTCATCACTAGCTCTACCACCACCATCTCCATCACTAAATCCACCACCACCTTCACTCATTCACACACACACACACACACACTCTCTCTCTCTCTCTCTCTCTCTCTCTCTCTCTCTCTCTCTCTCTCTCTCTCTCTCTCTCTCTCTCTCTACATATAAGTAGGTCATTCTCTGTCTTTGTGTCTCTCCTCTCATACACAACACACATTCTCTCTCTCTCTCTCTCTCTCTCTCTCTCTCTCTCTCTCTCTCTACATATAAGTAGGTCATTCTCTGTCTTTGTGTCTCTCCTCTTATACACAACACACATTCTCTCTCTCTCTCTCTCTCTCTCTCTCTCTCTCTCTCTCTCTCTCTCTCTCTCTCTCTCTCTCTCTCTCTCTCTCTCTCTCTCTCTCTCTCTCTCATGCTTGCAATATGGAAGCATTTGTGCAAGCATTCCAAATAGAGAGAACTTGTATTACATTGGATTGTGACATGTGTTGCAACAAATAGTTCTCTCTTTACTAATATATATATATATATATCATTTATAATATAAAACAATTTCTACCAGCAATTCATATCTAGATTTGTATTACATTGACCTTTGGCAAGTGTACTATTGTTTCACAAACTAATAAACAATGATAGTAAAAGGTTATCATAAATTTGGTCATAGCTAACCAAGCGAGGTATGTCTGTTTTTTCTCAACAAAATAAAGTGCATTTGCTTTAAGAATTAGCAGTCTTTGCCTTGTTGGTCACACTATGGGCAACATTGGGAAAGTTATTCTCTTTCCGAATATAAGATGTAAGTTCTCTTCACTAAGCATGGGTTGGTGTATAAACATGTCTACATTTGCATCCATTCCAAATACTCACTAAATATTTTTCTTTATATATGGCTCTATCAACCTCATTGAAGGTTAGTTAAAAAATAAAAACTCATTATTAAGGCTTACACATTTGTGGGTTATTTGTTGTGGTGGAAAAAAGGGATATTGATTGGTGAAAACAAGTATAAATTCGATTCTCAATCAATATTCTTAATTAGAGAGAGAGAGAGAGAGAGAGAGAGAGAGAGAGAGAGAGAGAGAGAGAGAGAGAGAGAGAGAGAGAGAGAGAGCATTATCTTAATCTTCCATTGTGCATGTCTTTTGCTAACTTGACATCATGTTGTTGTAATATTAATATTCATAGGCTACAAAATATATTTATACTTGTTTAAACTAATCATATGTATGTGTGCTATCAAAGAGTTTATTGTTGATAATATAAATCATGAGATTCTTATGAACACAGAAGAATTTTACTAGGATTTATATGAGGAATTTTCATACATAACTGAGTCATTGTGCTAATGAAGCCATGAAAGGTATTGGTGGTTATTGAAGGTAGATTATGTGCTCTCGGATCCAATTTAATTTTCTAGGAAGAAAGGACATGAGAAGTGGGCAAATTTGTCAGTATAGTTGCTCTTGATTTGCATACAATATATTCAACAATCAATATGGACAACTTAAAATTCAAATAAAGGTCTACCAGGATGGCTTTGAAAATGGAGACTAACTCAAACATGAAGGAAACAAATATCGATGGAATGTTGTAGCATGGGAGTTTTTAAGTGTTGAGAGGTCAAAAGAAGGAGTTGGATTAATGAAACCAAAAGAGGGAACATATTCCTTGGTGTTTCAAATTCTTAAGAGGTTGGATGCACAAGAACTATGGGCTATCATTATTTCCTTGGTGTTTCAACTACTTAAGAGGTTCGATGCACAACAACTATGCATTTGTAATGTGGGAATATAAGAAGAGGGATGCTCTTTTGAGGCACATAATGTGGAGTTTCAAAACTTTTTCAAGAAATGAGGTACCTAGCTCCTGAGATTGGCATGAGGGGTGACAACGCAAGTATGGACAACTTAAAATTCAAATATGTAGGTCAGCTAGGATGGCTTTTAATATGGAGACTAACTCAAACATGAAGGAAACAAATATTGATAGCATGTTGTAGCATGGGAGTTTTTAATAGTTGAGAGGTCAAAAGGAGTTGGATTAATGAAACCAAAAGAGGGAACATATTCCTTGGTGTTTCAACTACTTAACAGGTTGGATGCACGCTATCATTATAAAGAATTGGGTGGCAACCTACCATACTTTAGTAGATTTGTGGTGGATAGGCCCAACATCTTGGGATATCCTAATAGCTAAAGCTATTATAGTCAAGATTATTGCCTTAGCAATGGCCCAACAATTGGGAAAGAAATCAAAATACAATGGAATCTGAATGTTGAGGAGTCTCTTGAGTTACAATGGAATCAAGATAATTGCCTTAGAAATTTCCCAACAATTACTCACACTTGAGTTGTGGTGTGCCAATTGGAAGATGTAAGGTTGTGTCAGATGTTGGTGAAAGTTGCAAAATAATCCCAACAAAAATCGACAAACAACAACATGAGAGAAAAACCTCTTTATAGGATTTTCATATCATGAATGGTTTTAATTTCATCATACTATTTTCCCTAGTTGATGGCTTTCTAGATGTGAGATGTGACATGATTCAAACTTGCATCACATTCATTGATCATCGCATGAAAGATAAAATATATCATTATGTTTGTCCCTCAAGATTGTAATTAGTCCCCCTTGACTTGCTAGACCTCAAATCCTTGTAAGAACCCTATAATAAAGGTCTAGAGGGCATCTAGGCAAAGACTCACTCACCCGGTAGCTTGAACCTACACCACCATGATTGATCTCAATCACCTCCATAAGGTTTGAAGATAGAAATTGATTCCATTTGGTTTATAAAGTGTTGCGGTAGTAATTTCATACAAAAAGCAAGTAGGGTTGTAGCCATCGAAACTAGGACCGGTCTCAATGATTAATTCACAAGTAGAAGAGGGTTGTTCTGGGGAAAATAGATTGGTACCAATGCATCTAAAGTCACATGGCAAGCTATGGATCTTCACAAAAGAGAAAACCACTATTCAAGAGGAATCCTGGATTGAGGGTGCTTTTGATTGGAAAGAAAATTTAAACCAAAATAGGCTACCTTATATTACTAGTTTGGGCACTACTAATGGAAGAATTGCACTTGCTTGAGATGTTATGGCTTCTATTGCACGAATAAATTATTTGGCACTTAGGTAAGTAGCCTCGTCATCATCGTTTCACCCAACACATATGACATCTCCATAATACACAATAGGGAAAGTAATATGTATTAGTTTTAAATTTATTATTAGTACAATTGAGTTCATCCACAAGTTATAGAGGATCTAGTGGAGTTCTATATAGTGCAAAGAGGAGGCTAAAAACATTGAAAAGGATCCAAAGTTAATTTTATTTTCAAAATGCCTCCTCTTTTGCAACCACTCATCTGTTTCTGCTTTAATGATGGCATCTAGCAATGAACTTTGTCGTCTGAGTATAAGTCAACTTTATAATGTACATACCAATCTCCTCTATAAAAACTTCTGTGTTGTCTTTCTCAAAGCTCCTCAAATCTAAGAGAGGACTTGAGATCGTTACTTTGTTACAAAAAACACTAAGCGTATGTTCACCAAAATTAATGACATGATTCATGAGATTGTGAGGAGCCACTTGCATTTTATAGTTGGAATTTCATGACATTGATGATGATGACTCTGATTACAAGCTACTTGCCTATTTTTAGAATCTCCAAAGGGTGAAGACTCTTCTTTTTAGCATGTGCAATGTAAAAGAAGAAACATCAAAATCCAATATACAATTACATTGTGTAAGCATGTAGGTATCAAACATTGATCCATTATATAAATGTAATCTTTTACCAAGAAACACCAAAATCTATTTTTCATTATTGGTGAGCTTGATGAGAGTAATATTACTTTTATATTTGATCCAAGAGGACTGCTACACAAATGTTTGCGGACCGGGGGGAAGGACTAAATACGTCACGTTCTTTTGCATGGCTAAGAGATTAGCAGCTATGAGATTATGGTGGATTTTATTTCAACCCAACAAAGACATATTCCAATGTCAAATGGACTTGGTGGCATAACTGCATATGTACATATGCAAGATGATGCATCCTTTATTAAGGTCTAATATAGAATGAAAAAGGGGGAGACATTATGTATTTCATTAAATTATTAAGGGGTTTAATGTGCTTTTAGGATGCATGCGTAGGGTTGGTAGCAACGTTCATTTTGCCGCCATTTTGAGGGAGACGTGTTATAACTCAACCAATATTGAGAGAGAGAGAGAGAGAGGTTTCTTTGAGTTATGGTATCGTCACTATTCATCTGCCTATCCTCTAATCCTCTCACTTTGTTGTCGTTATTCATCTACAATACTGCCTGTGGCTTCTATAGAGGAGGGGGCTTTCAAGGTCGTCAGTCCAGGGGTAGCTGGTGCAGGTAGGCAACCATTGATTAATTTTTGAGATAGCTACTGTTCATCACCTACATCGCCTCCTTTCCACACCTGACAGGATGGGGCCTGCATCTTCATTCTTGATTGCAGAAATAGTGTCTACTCGTCGCACGACATCTTGTTCAGAAATCAAACACGATCAGACTACTTCATACATTCAACCACCGCGAAACTGGGCACTTACTCTTCAGCTCGATTAAGCAGGCCCAAGGGGCCGCCACGGCCGACGGGCACGAACTCTAGCTGAAGGCGGTATGCCTTCCGGGAGGATTTGGCTGGTCCGAGGCATACTAGCGCGGGGCGGCGAGCAGGGGGGCCCCTCTCCACCCAGTCGCGCTTGCCGTCGGCGCAGGGCACACCTTCCCAGTCGCACTTGCCATCGGCGCAGGGCGCAAAGGTGCGCACCATATTCTTGGCACCGTCGTAGAAGCTGCCCGTGTGCGTGAGGGTGCCGTCGGAGGTCCAGGCGCCCGAGCCCCTTGGGCTTGTTTGATCGAGTTGTGCTTTACGCTAGTTTCGCGGCGGTTGAATGTCAGCTACACATCATATAGCAAACCTTACTAAAAAGAACAAGCTGGATCTCCCAAAGCGTGCAAGTATCCAGCAACACGTCATCCTTTTGACATCAATATATAAGCATCTATTCAAAGATTCAATATTAAAGATTCAGATCAGAAGCGATGTACGATGGGAATCAATATCGTCGAAATATATTTAGTTGGATTAGAAGAGGACGCGGAAGATGGACCGTGGGAAGGTGGAGCTGCGTCGGATCGAGAATGCGACTGTGTGCAACGTCGTGACCTTCAGCAAGCACGCGTAGAGTCGGACTGTTCAAAAAGGCCAAGGAACTGATCGCCATTCTGTGTGACACCGAGGTATCTCTCTCTCTCTCTCTCTCTCTCTCTCTCTCTCTCTCTCTCTCTCCTTCACCTATCCCCCCTCCCTCCCCTCCCTTAATTCATACTAGAATGAATACTTGTAAATAAGTCTTGCGATATGTTTTGATTTGTAGTAGGTTGCTAGGAGTACTTTCATGGTCATGGTCATCATCTACAAGTAAAGCACAACTATACCAAACATACCAATTAAACATAGGAAACAACTATAACCTAGAGAGGGGTCAATATCATTTTCACTAAGAATATTGTGTAAATTTCACTTGGATTTATAAACCTAATTGTAGTTTCTAAGCTCTTAAATGTATGAAACTTTTGGTGGGATGCTTTGTAAGGAAATTATTGTCTTTTTGCTGATCAAGCTAGTACAAGCATGAGGCCTCTTTCACACATGCATGTATATTTTCTCTATCTTCATGTGCCTCTTTCTCTATTTATGTATTTCCTATCTATCTACCTAGCTATCTTAAGTACTATGGCACAAGGCACATCTCACTTACAAGTCATTTAGTGTTGGGTGAGGGATCTATCATATCATGAAGCTCCTAATAGCATAAGAGGTATTGTGAACAAATAAAACATGATGTCACATATATAAAGTTATGCTTGAGATTGCCTTGAGTAACTAGATTTACTTTTTCTAGGGTTGTAAAAAATCCTAGTATCATTGTTAGTGTGGTTCTTTCCACAAGTTCTTTTTGTCAAGATTGTGGGAGAGAAGGAAGGAGTCTCGCTTGAAGCTTTCTTGCTTGCACAATGGGGGAAGACACACAAGGGTGGAGGCTGAAAACAGTTTTTCCTCTTCTTAGTTGTGTAAGCCAAAAGAACTCAAGTACAAAGAAATAGAAGAACCCTAGATATGGGTCTCAAACCAAACTCAACTAACTAAGGTGGCATACTAACCAAGCCACGAACTAGAGTAGATAAGGATAGCTATCATGTAGCTATTATTCATGGGCGGTGTACCAACCGCGTCTGCAACTGACAAGTCGGTGACATAAATATACAACGGTCACCCTGGCGTATCATGAGTGGAGCTCGATATCTCAACACTCCCCCTCGAGCTCAATCCCAATTCCTGCACACCAAGCAGGTCTCTGAACTTGCGCAGCTTCTCTGCGCCCAATGCCTTCGTGAATATGTCAGCTACCTGATCCTCTGTGCTGACATAAACTAGATCAATAAGACCTAGTAAAACCCTCTCTCGCACATAGTGATAATGCACCTCAATGTGCTTTGTTCTAGCATGATAGACTGGGTTATTTGCCAAGTGTATACTACTCATGTTGTCACAATAAATGACAACTGGCCCATCTGTAGACTGATGCATATCATAAAGTAGCTTATGCAACCAAGCTACCTCACATGCAGCCATTGCTGCACCCCTGTACTCAGCCTCTGTGCTCGACAAGGCAACTGTAGGCTGTTTCTTGCTGCTCCAAGTGACTGCAGCACTCCCAAAAGAGAACACATATCCACTGGTAGATCGTCTATCAGAAATACTACCAGCCCAATCAGCATCAGTGTATCCATGCAACTGTATCTGAACCCCAGTCTCATAAAATAGTCCATACTGCAATGTGGACTTCACATACCTGAGTATGCGTCTAGCCGCATCCAAATGCGGTTTCCTTGGAGCCTGCATAAACTGACTTACCAATCCAACAGCATAGCTCAAATCTGGCCTGGTAATAGTCATATAAATCAAGCTTCCTACTATGCGTCTGTACATAGTAGGGTCTTCCAGAGGCTCACCTGCATCTGCGCTCAGCTTCACATTCTGCTCCAAAGGAACTGAAATAGGCTTACAGCCTGTCATCCCATATTTGGACAGCATGTCCAATCCATACTGCCTCTGCAAGAGCTGTATCCCACTAGGTGATCTAATCACCTCAATGCCCAAGAAATAACGCAGCTCTCCCAAATCCTTCATCTCAAACTTCTGCTTCAATAGCATTTTCACATGAAGGATATCTTCATCACTGTCACCTGTCATAATCAAATCATCAACATAAATGACAAGCAGCATAATACCTTTCTCTGTTTTTCTCACATAAAGTGAGAAATCTGCCTTGGAAATCTGAAAGCCAATAGTGACAAGATACTGTCCTATCTTGTCAGACCATGCTCTAGGTGCTTGCTTCAAGCCATACAAGGCTTTCTTCAACCTGCAAACAAACTCAGGATGAACAGCATGCACATAACCTGGTGGCTGCTCCATGTAGACCTCTTCTTGCAAATCACCATGCAAGAAGGCATTCTTTACATCCATCTGATGTAAAGACCATCCCTTTGATGCAGCCATAGCAATGACTGCTCTTACGGTTGCCATCCTTGCAACCGGACTGAATGTTTCTTCATAGTCAATGCCATATGTTTGTGCATACCCCTTGACTACTAATCTTGCCTTGTATCTGTTCACAGAACCATCTGCATTGTGCTTCACCTTATAAACCCACTTACAGCCAATTGCATTCTTACCTTTAGGCAAAGGTACCAATTCCCATGTAGCATTTGCTTCCAAGGCATCCATTTCTTCATCCATGGCTTTCTCCCATTTTTCTTTTCCCATGGCTTGCTCAAAAGAAGTGGGTTCTGGTTCCTGTATCACTTTGACCATATATGCATAGTGAATGGCTGTAAATCCATCATATTTCAGCCTATCCACAGGATACCTAACTCTGGTAGACCTGCGCAAAGTGGGTTCACTCCCAGGTGCTCTCAAAACATCCCTGGTCTTCCTTACTCCAGGTGTAACAATAGAAGGAATACCCAACTCATCATCAATGCTCTGTTCTGAGCCACTGGATTCACCATCCACATAAGAGTGACCTGCATTCACATCAAACATGGGCTGATCAACCTTCTCTTTTCCTTTTCGTGATACCTGCATACCACTATCTGCATTACTTTGACAAGATTCTCCTGATCTCAATCTTCCTGTCCATGGCGAAGACTGTGAACCACTACTAGAGGACGCTCCAGGTCCACTAATATTTTGTGACTGCTGCTGTGAATTTTGTGCAGCATTACCATTTTGTGCATCTACATCATCAATCACATTTACTGGTTTATACCAGCTACTCATCTCATCAAAAACAACATCTCTGCTCACTGTAAACTTACGAGTAGAAGGGTTATAGCATCTATACCCTTTTTGTTGCAGAGAGTAACCAATAAAGATGCACTTCTCAGCTTTTGGATCCAACTTGGATCTCAGCTCATCTGGCACATGTACATAGGCAATGCAACCAAAAATTTTCAAATGAGAAATATCTGGTTTCCTACCAGTATACCTCTCCTCTGGAGTCATTCCATGTATTGCTGCAGTGGGAGTCCTGTTCATTATGTAGACTGCTGTAGCAACTGCTTCAGCCCAATAAAAATCTGGCAAGTCTTTTTCATTGAGCATGGCACGAGATACCTCTCCAATATGCCTGTTTTTCCTTTCTGCAATTCCATTTTGTTGTGGGGTATAACTGCATGAATATTGCTGCTTTATGCCATGCTCCTGCAAGAACTTTGCAAACTCATTTGAGAGGTACTCTCCCCCTCCATCTGACCTTAGGCATTTTATCTGCAAGCCTGTTTCTTTTTCAACCATAGCTTTAAGAGTTTTGAAGTGCCCAAAAACTTCACTTTTCTTTTTCATAAAATACACCCAAACTTTTCTGCTATAGTCATCAATAAAAGTGACAAAATAATGACAGCCTCCAAGAGATGCAGCTTTAGTAGTCCACACATCAGAGTGGATTAATTCCAATGGCTTCTCACTCTCTTGAACATGTCTAGGAAATGGTTTCCTTGCCTGTTTTCCAAACTGACAGGCTTCACATACCTTATGCATTTCTGCAACCTTGAATTTGGGCAATCCTGCAACAATATTTTGGGCCTGCATTGATTTAAGTCGCTGTACATTAACATGACCAATGCGTTTATGCCAGATATCAATATCTGCAACTACACCGGTCCCATGTGCAAACATTGCTGCACTCAATTCAGACATGTCTGCATCCAATGTAAACATTCTGCCCTTCTTCTTTCCTTTTGCTATCAAGCGACCTTTATTTTTCATATCCTCAACAAAGCATCCATGAGGATTAAATCTGACCTGCAAGCCCTGTTCAACCATTTGACCAACTGAAACCAGATTCTTGGTGATATTCGGGACATGAAATACATCAGACAGGTATTTCTTTTTCCCACCCTGCATAGACAAGGGAATTTTTCCAATCTGCACAATAGGATGTGCAGTATCATCACCAGTCTCCACAAATCCTGGTTTTTCCATTTTCCTTGCATCCTCCATCCATTCTGCATGACCTGTCATGTGGTTTGATGCACCTGAGTCAACATACCATACATCATTGCTTTCTTCTGCACTTGTCATAGAATTGTTCATGTGCTGCACCATGAACAAATGCTCATTTCTGTCATCACCCTGTCTACTAGAAGATGCATAATTCCCTTGTTGCAGTTTTCCATTCATGATGTCATTCTGCTTTTTATAGCAGTCTTTAGCCATATGACCCATTTTACCACAGTAGTAGCATTCAACATTACTGTTTGCATTTTGGCCTCTTTGCCATCCACCACGACCTCTTTGGCTCCCCCTGCCTCTAGAGTTACCACGTCCTCCTCCATAGGACTGGTTTTCTTGAGTTTGCTGCATATTCTGATTTCTGCCACGGCCTCCAAATCGGCCTCCTCTACCTCTGCCTCTACCTCTTCCAGCATTTGAGTAGAAGACAGCTTCTTTTGAAGTTCCTCCTGAAGAAGATGCACCACCATTTCTCTGTTCCTCAGAAATTAGAAGAGCAATCAACTCCTCAAAATCAGGAAATCTTTCACGAACTGAAATGGATGTCCGAAACTGTGCATAATCCTTTCCTAGACCATTCAAGGTCACGGAAACTAAATCATCATCTTCCACTGGCGACCCAATGGAAGCAAGTGCATCTGCAATCTTCTTCACCTTCATGTGGTAGTCGTTGATGCTCATACTTTCTCTTTGCACATTATGCAACTCTTGCTTGAGCTGCATTTTCCTGGCTTGCGTATTTGTGCTATACATTTTTGACAAAGTATCCCATGCCTCCTTTGGCGTACTTGCATCCTGAATATGCACAATCATAGAGTCTGAAATACTGATAGACAGCCAATACATAACTTTCCTGGCTCTCTCATGCCATGTTTTAAATGCCTGCATTTGTTGTTGATTGGGAACATCAGGAAGAACTGGTTCTTCTTCATTTCCTGCAACAAATTCCCAATATCCTTTTCCCATAAGGAAATTCGTCATTCTAAACTTCCATGCCTGGAAGTTGTTCTTGTCAAGCTTTTCAGTGACAATCTGTGAAAGAGAATCAGACGCCATTACAGAATACTGCAAGAAATTCTGTCACTGCAAAAAACACAGCTTCACCCTCACAAGGGCAAATCTGCAAAACTGGCGAAAGTGGTATTTGACCACACAGTCACTTCCTAGTGACAATTTTGCATAAACAGGAACCAAGGATGATTCTGAAACTCCCAATGTCTCTGCGCACAAGCATACGATGCAATTTCTACAGTAACTTTTCACCGACCTGTAGAACAGTGGTCGCACAGCATAAAACTGAGCCTTTTCTTGAGTGCGTGCAGAAAACTTCCGTCTGCAAAACAGGCCCCGAAATGGCCTCAAATCAAAAAAACAAGGTCCCGCAGCATATACTGCCCTCTTGCTTCACCGCGAAGGGCGTCTCAACCTGAGACAATGCACTCCTGCAATTTCCAGCTGTGCTACCTGCAGAGATCTGCTCCCAAAACAGGAAATGAAAGCAACACTGCTCCTCTTACCAGACCACCGCGAGCTTGGCTTGCTTTCTTGAGCTCCTTACCACGAACAAGGCTCTGATACCATGTCAAGATTGTGGGAGAGAAGGAAGGAGTCTCGCTTGAAGCTTTCTTGCTTGCACAATGGGGGAAGACACACAAGGGTGGAGGCTGAAAACAGTTTTTCCTCTTCTTAGTTGTGTAAGCCAAAAGAACTCAAGTACAAAGAAATAGAAGAACCCTAGATATGGGTCTCAAACCAAACTCAACTAACTAAGGTGGCATACTAACCAAGCCACGAACTAGAGTAGATAAGGATAGCTATCATGTAGCTATTATTCATGGGCGGTGTACCAACCGCGTCTGCAACTGACAAGTCGGTGACATAAATATACAACGGTCACCCTGGCGTATCACGAGTGGAGCTCGATATCTCAACACTTTTTCAATAGGGGTCTCTACATTTGGCTTTTGGTGGTTTCCTTCATTATAGACTTGAGATTTTAGTAGCTTCTTGTATATCCATCTTGTTAGAGACCTAATTTTATGCATCCTTCATCAATCCACTTTGTGTCTTTCTTGATTTTATGTAAATCTTTCATGGGATACTCTTCTTTTGTTCATATGGTGTCTACTCCTAGGTTACTAACTCTTCACATTCCTTACTTATCTATATCGTAAGTCAAGTCTTCCTCATCAAGTTTTCTATTTTGTGGAGTTTCCTAAACAATTCCACTTTTCTTGCATCTAATAATATGAGATACACTCTCGTTGAGATGTATCAACTTACTTGTATGTTTGGTATAGTTGTGCTTTACTTGTAGATGATGGTCATGGTCTTCATGGTTAGTTATCATATAAAATAATGTTGACTTGTCCTCAAATTCAATGCTTGTCAGTATTTTACATTTCCTAGTGCTAAGTAAAATTGGCCCCCATATGGATTGATCTTTGTGTTTCTGACCATATCTCTAGTTTTCCTAGTCCAGTCCAATATGAATATGTCATTTCATAATTGTGGATAAAGAAGATTGTAAAACCATAGGCAGAAGGGATAACTGTTGTGACGGACTACTAAATGCTTATAGTTCTTGAGAATCTTTATTTTTCTTAAGCCTAAATCACATATTCAATGTGCCTTCATATATAAATCAGTTCGTACACTTATGTGCTTTGAGTTCATACACTTATTGAGAAGTATTTATCTTTTCTAAAGTATAAATCAACTTTTCTATATGTTTTAGCATATCAATCTTCCACCTTTGATATGTAACTTTAATATATAGATTGATTCTTTTTTATTTATGTCTATGCTTCGGGAAGCCATAATGAATAATTTAAGGAGATGTCAATGCAATTATAAGTGTAGGCATTCAACCCTTGGTTATCAGAATGTTACTAGACAAACTTACTATGCACACAGTCGCAAGGATATGAATGGGATAATACATTCATCAGTTCTGGCTCATCAAGAAGGTCAAAATTCTACTAACAATGATGTTCCTATGAGTGAAGATAACCCTCCTATGGATCAACCATCATCTCACTCTTTGCCTAGATGCAGGCGTTTGTGGTGTACATGCAAAACATATTGTGGAGGTGGATGTATGGTTCCTCACTCAACATATGCAAGACACATGAAAATTGAGGAAAGATTTAAGAGTCTCACTACTAATATTAGTTTACGTGACTCTCAAGGACTACCACAAGATGACATTCTACTAGAGCATAATGACATGGGAGATGAGGTCCATAATAACCCATCAGATGAGATTGACAATTTAGACAAAAGGGAGGATAATGAGGTGGAACCACAACATGAAGCGTTCGATATGGATGATGTTGAACCTTTTTTATTTGACAAAATCGTTCAAAGAATAATTCAATTGCAAGCACTTTGGGATGAGCATCAAGCTTCAATTGAGTTTCAAGATAAAATGCTTAAAATTCTTTTTGGTGATATGGTCAGTTCTAATCCCCCCCAAGCACATATGGACAATATATATATGCCAAGCTTGGCCAAACTACTAGTGCAAATGCCTAACACATGGGATGGAGACTTGAATGGTATAAATATTCCTACTTGTTGGGAGAAACTTGGTATCATGTTCACACAGCTAGGTATGGTTAACTCCCAACGTTACAGGGTATGCCAAGGAAGTGAGAGCTCTATTCACGCACCATTGCTTTATCAGCCAAGCAAGGAGGATAACTACATTAGAGACACAATTGAATGCTTGTGTAACACCAGAAAAGGAGGAAGGAAGAAGTTAAAGCGTGACTGTTCACAATGTTGTGAAAAGTGTTCCAAGTGTTCTCTACCGAGAAAAGATCATACATGAATCTCAAAAAGATTGAAGCTAGCTTTAGAGTCTTGATTAAGGATACAAAGAAGCCAACAAGTGATGATATGATTAAGGAGATTATTTATTGGCTACTAGGAAATGGCAAAGTTGTATTAAACAAAAATAGCAATGTGCTTAGTCTAGATGATGTGGAAGTTTTAGCATAACTTCTACTTTGAGTTAAGAATTTATTGCTTTTCAACATATTGGAGATTTGATGGATTACTCAAATATTTTTTACTTTGCAACATATTGGAGATTTAAGGGATAAAACAATCAAGACACACATGTTGCTTAATTAGTTTTTTGTTCTATGCTCCTTTAAAAGTATTTTCATTTTTCTTTTGGTTGCTAGAAGTAGATGTTGATGTCTTAATTTGTTTAATCTATTTTGATCATTAGATGTATTAAAAAAAAGAGGCTGCTTTTCTGAGCAGAATATATAGCGCTGGGGAAGAGGACAAAGGGGACGAGAGAAAGAAAAAGCAAGAAGGGAGAAAGAAAAAGCAAGAAGGACTATTTTTGAAAAGAGGAGTTTTGGGGGGAAAAAGCAGAATTCGGAATGAAAGAAGAATGGGGGAGTTCCATGTTTTTTTTTCTGTTCCCAGGAAAGAATGGTACTGGGGGAATTCTGAGAAGAGAAGAGGAAGCAATTAGTTGCTTCCTCGTTGGTAAAAGGCCAATGATGTGATGTTTCTGTGATCGCTCTCTTTGGCGGATCCATGAGTCTTGTCTTTGTTCCTCTCTCCGTGATTCCTTTTCGAGTATTGGACACAGCGACAATCGAAGCGAGAATTGGAAGCCTTCGCTTGGGAGTCTCCCAGAGGTGGCCGCCTGGATGTGCAGGATTCAGAGCAAGATAATGACGATGAGGACATGTTCAAAAGGTGGTTCTACATCGGTACCCGCATGCTGACAGAGGTCAAAATGTGCTCTCTTGTGGAAGAAAGCAAGGGCATTGCCACCATCATCAAGGCTCCCAGGATCAACACCCAGCCAGTTCAACCCACTACTTCAAGTCCTCCGAGTGATGCTTCACACATTGGGGATCAGTCAAAAACTTGTCAAAGCAGCTCAATTGGTACTGTTCCTGCTAAAGTAGATGCTATCAGTTCGCAAAGCATTCCAATGCCTCAGAAAATAGCTAGAAGCTGTGCACAAACAAGTGAAAGTGATGCAATCAGTGCTGTCGAAGACTGAATCACAGCAATTTCTGATGCATTGTGTGGTAAAATTAATGTAATTGCATACCAAAGTACTGCAATTCCTACTGCAGGAGGTGGTCTAAGTGCCACACTTGCGAGGGAGATTCAAGAATTGAGAGAGACAGTGTACCCTGACATAGAGATTAGAGTTTCCCTTGTGGGACATCAGGAGAACCCAGATGGTGAAACTAGTGCTAAGACAAGCTCTAACACCAAGCCCATTGACATAGTAAATGTACGGACAACGAAATTCAATCTCTAGCTTGAGGAGAATGTAGGAATCACAGTGGATTCTTTGCCTGATTGCAGGAGTCCACTGAGAAAAAGTACTACTAACACTAGGAACAGACCAAGAACAAGGAGCGTTACAGACAATGATTTTACAGAGTTGAAAGGTTGCATAGATTTGGGCTTTGTGTTCACACAGGATGATATCCCTAGGCCTTGCAGTCGAGATCTAGATGTTAAATCCCCACAGCAGTTAGTGGGGCTTGCATAACCTGGAGCACAGTGTCTCTGAAGAATTCTGCCTCCATTGCAGAAGTGCATGCATCCATAGAGCTCACAGTCAAGATCCTGAATGCCAGCACCTCAAACTTCTTCTCATGGCTGTCGGAGGCTGGCGGATACCCTCTCCAGACACTTGGTTCAAGACATCCACATGTGTAGCTTAAAGAAACAGACTGGAACCAGTGGTGCTTGAATTCAATAGCTCTTCAGGCTGAGAACAGCAAGTTTATTGAACATATGCATATTAAATCAACAATCTTTGCATTCAATATGAAGAGTTTGGAGTTTACTGTTGCATAGCCTGATCTCACTTGATTAATCTTCTATCTTGGAATTTCTCAAGAACCTCTGTGGTCGCGACTTTGCTTTCGAAAACATTTCGACATCTTTGGTGAACCCGACGTGAAAGCGTCGCAAAAATTTCAGGATGGGAGATACTTCAGCATCCATTTCAGCCTCTTCTACAATTCCAGCTGCGTCCTCTACTTCAGCTCCATCATTGATTGCTCCGTCAAGTACTTCAACAGATTATCTAAAGCAAATTTTGTAGAATATGTCCATGTATATGCAACTTCAAAATCAGCAGACACAATTGTATATGCAGCAACAGCAGCAATTGCATCAACAACAGCTGTCTCAGCAAAGGCAACTATATTCGGAGCAAGAGAATGCAATCAGTTCGACTAAGGCGATTGAAGTAGTTGAGAATGAGAAGAAGCTATTTGATGGCCGTAATGTTTCAGCATATTTGAAGACATATGAGATCAAGATGGGGTTTTTTGGAGTTCGAGCTGGACTTATGAGTAAGTATTTCCTTCGTCTTGTCACACCCGCCTTGAGGGCAAAAGTGACTGATCTTTTTATTCAAAATTCGCATTGGAAAGATTTTAAGAAAGCGCTGAAAGAAGAGTATTTCCTTGAGGACTTTGGGATGGCTACATGGCGATCATTCCGAGAGTGGGTCTACATGCCAAACAAAGGTCTAGTTGCTTCAGAGTTGATTCGAGAATTTGAAGAGAGGTATAGTCAGCTTGATGCCATTGAGCAAAGAGCATTGGATGTTGAGAAAGTTGAGCTTTTCTTGCAAGCTGCAGATTCTGCTCTTCAGGAAGAATTAGGAGAACTTCTTGAGGATCGCACAAAGCCTATGGGTCTTAAAACAGATTGGCAAGATGCCCAGGATGCAGTCTCGACTTTGACCAAGAGGAGGATATGGAAGACCCGTCTACAGAATGGTTCTATGACACCGACAACGTCTTCTACTCCTATGCCTGCTTCTATCCCTGTTATTTCTTCTCCTCCTCAGCCAGTTTCTTGGCCTATGCCAGTGCCTATTGTTTCTACTCCTCCTATTCCTCCTGCTCCAAGACCGATGCCGGCTCCTTCTGCTCCAAAACCATCCACTCCGTCGGTGCCTACCTCTCTTGATGACATAATCAAAGGCATAACGGATTTGACACTGGAGTTAATTAAAGCGGAGTTGGTGGGAAAATTTAAAGAGCAATTTGCTTCGACTGCGCCTACTATTTCTTCTAGTGCTCCTATTGCACCTAGGAGTGCTCCTAGTGCACCTAGGAGAGATCAAAGATGTATTTGGTGCGATAGTACGGACCATCAGCATTGCAGGGATTGTGAATCTTTTCAGGATGCAAGGAGGAAGAATTTGGTATTTTGGGGACAAGATGGTAAGATTTGGTTGGCTGAAACAAGAGCTCCGCTTGCTGCCAACTTTGGGAAAGGTAGAATGAAGAAGTTAGTGGATGACATGGCTGCGCGTACTTCTTATGTGGCAGCTAGAGGAGATGCTTCTGCATATGGAATCCAGATTGAGAAGAGATAAGAGAATCAATCAGCATTATGGACTTATGCTATGGAGACGGCAAACAAGGGAAAAATTCAGCAAACTGTTTTAACTAGTGCAGGCTCTAGCATCAGATCTAAGACAGGTTGGGATTCGCCTGTTGTTGACAGGTACTCTATTTATGCCTACTTGGGTAAGTCTCAGGGAGCATATGTACTTGTTGAAGAGAAGCATAAGAGGGATGAAGAAAATCCAAGTGCAGCTAAAAAGACTAGAGGGGGTGAGTTTGTTACTCCACCTACTACATGACTGTCTTTGAGACCAGGGCCAGAACAACAGATGGAAGATGCTTAAAAGAGAGAAAAGAGGCAAGAGCCTAGAGAGAGAAAGCAGCCAGGGTTTAGATTGATGTCTGATATTGAGACATCTACAGACATGAATAAAATCTTTAATGATAAGATACTTGGCAGTGAGGTGACTTTTACTATTTCTGAGGTTTTGGGCATCTCGAAAAGAGAGTTTCAAGAGGTTCTGAAGAGGAAAAGACATGCATTGCCTACTATTGATACACAGGGAGTTTTGATTGGGGAGTTGGATGAGGATGAGGATGAGGTTATGGTTGAGAATGCTTTTGTTTTTCCACAGATAGAGAAGAGAGTTCAGCCTATGCATTATGCTGAAACTGATGAGCCTGTCTTGATACCGCGTAGTCACTTTTTGCGGAGTCATTGGGCTAGGGCAACTACAGAAATGATGGTAAAAATCGGAGAGAAACATGTGCCTTATGTTGCTTTGGTGGATCATGGTTCAGAGATTAATCTCATAGTTCGTGGAGTTTATGAAAGTAATAGATGGCCTATGGATGTAGAGCATGGGTGGCGTATGAGAGCCGCCAACAACACTGCAGGTGATTTGTATGTTGCATGTCCCAGTGTCAAGGTTTTTATTGGAGATGTAGAGGAGGATTTCCATTTCTTTGTGCAAGATTCATGCTCTTATCCCATAATTCTTGGACAGCCATTCATCACAGAGATGCGTATGAAAACAAAGGTAATGGATGATGGATCTGCTTATGCACGGATTCGCAGTAAAGATGGCATGAGAGAAGTTCAGTTTATGACTGTGTGTGTGAATCATGTTAGAAACAGGGATACTCTCAGAGATGCACCTTTGCCCACTGTGAGGGATTCGGGTTTTCATTAGGTACTGCCGTTTCGCGAGACGACGGTGGTACAGAGCAGAGGAGATTGGAGTTCTCTCCTCCTGGCAGCAATGTTTTCTCCTCCGGTTTTGTTGGGATTTCAGCAAACATTCCAATGAGTTATCAGAAGACTTCTAAGTTGCCTAGAGTTGCCAGGCAGTACATATACAAGAAGGAGAAAATTTTGAAAAATGCAGGAATTTTAGAGGATGATGAGCATATAGATGGGATGTATGACAGTATGATTTGTGCAGATACGATGATAGAGATGGAAAATATGCTGAAAACTGATATGCAAAGTTGTCACAATAATGTATTAGTGCAATCCTGGACATGTTTCATGAAATTGTAGATTTTGTGTCACAGATAGAATCAGAGGCTGAGGTGATTCAGCAAAAAGTATTGAGTGCTGAAGAAATTCAGCAAACAGAGTTTCCAGCTGATTATGATTAGCTTACAGAGACACAGAGGGCTGAAACTTTTCAGCCAACAGAGTTTACTGCTGAAATATTTCAGCATCTAGAGTTTAGGGCTATTCCTATGCAGTCCATAGAGCAGAGGGCTAAGGATATTCATCCATTGGAGTGCAGAATTGCTGATTTACATCAAGATTTGAGTAATGCAGAGGATCATAATGAAGCCAGGGTTGACATGAAATACAAGACTGTGGATAAGAAGGTGAAGCCGGTAGCTATACCGCTTCCACCTGACAGTGATCAGCAAATAGAGAGGGCTGCCAAACAGCCAATTTTGAGGAATCCGGAGCATATAGGCTATAAATTTTTAGTAGAGACTCTTGTTGAATTGAAAATTGGAAATGGTGAATTCTTGCTACCCACAAAGAAGCAATGCTTTCAGGAGATGCTTGACCAACATGGAAGGGGGTTTGCTTTTTTCCCGCATGAGATTGGATGTGTGAATCCAGATATTGTTGCTCCTATGGTGATCTTTACTATTCCTCATGTTCCGTGGAACCTCCGATCTATTCTAGTGCCTAAGGCACACCTGCCAAAGCTGATTGATTTGTTGAATAAGAAAATCAGGATGGGAATCCTAGAGCCTTCATCTGCACCATACTCAAATAGGTGGTTTACGGTTCCAAAGAAGAATGGTACCCTCCGATTTATACAGGACATGCAGCCAGTAAACAGAGTTACTATCACGAATGTTGGTATAGGTCCAATTGTGGATGAGTTTGCAGAAGCATTTGCTGGACATGCCATCTATTCTTTAGGTGATTTGTATTCGGGATATGATCAGTTTCAACTGGCTTTGGAAAGCAGGGACATAACCACCATGAGAACTCCTATTGGGCTTGTTAGGATGTGTACCTTGCCTCAAGGTGCCACTAATTCTGTTGCGCATATGATGAATGCCATGCATAAGGTCCTTCGTGATTATATACCTCAGCTTACTATGCCTTTCTTGGATGATGTGCCCATTAAGGGGTGTGCAGAAGAAGAGAAGAATGAGAGTCTAAATGAGCAGGGATGTAGATACTTTGTGGCTGATCATATTTCAACTTGTGAGAAGATTTTGGCCAGGTTAGAAGAAGTGAACTTGACACTATCAGGGCAAAAATCTGTTTTTGGAGTGAATGAGGTTGTCATTGTTGGACATATGTGTGGGTATTATGGCAGGAAACCCTCACCTGATAAGGTAGATGCTATAGGCAAGATTACGGAGTATTGTTCTACCACTTCAGAGGTACGGAGATTCATTGGAGCTTGTGTGTTTTATATGATTTGGATACCCCATTTTTCACACATAGCAGATTGTTTATATCAGTTGCTTCGAAAGGGGAAGAAATTTTATTGGGATGAGAGTCACACTAGAGCCATGTGGAAATTGAAGAAGTTATTGCAGATTGCTCCTACTCTCAGGAAAGCGGATTATAATTGTGGAAGGCCTATTTTATTGACAGTTGACACTAGTCCAATTGGCATAGGTTGGGCTGTGGGTCAAGATGATGCAGATGGAAACAGATATGCTATTCGGATTGGGGCAAAAGTCCTAAACGAGAGACAGAGGAGATATCCGCAAATCAAGAGGGAGTTACTAGGGATTGTTACGGCTCTCAAATGTGACAAGGAGTACTTTATTGGAGCTTCAGTTGTGGTAGAGACTGATTGCTTTCCATTGATATGTATGATTACGAGTTGCTCTACTCCGGTTATAGCTATGCTGAGATGGATTGCATACATCAAGTCATTAAATCTGGAATTTAAACACATAGCAGGAAAGGATAATCTAGTGGTAGATATGTTGTCTAGAGTCTTATGTGGACCATGCATGACTTTCGAGGTTATGGAGAATGCTCTAGTAAAGTGTGTTTTCTTATTTTTCTAGTTTTCTTTGAGCGATGTTGGTATTATGACATGCCTCTTTGTACATGTGTGTTCTCCAGGGCTAGTCATGTCAGGTTACCATGCATGTCCTCTGTGTGGACCAAGGTTGGATTCTCGTATGTCAAAATCTATGAAGAAGATGGTATTTGAGGGACATCAGGCTTTTTTGCCAGAGGGTCATGTCATGAGATAAGGATTTCTTGGTCACCCTCCTGCGAGAATGAATGCACTGAGCTGGTTTGATCGCAGGATGGTGGACCAAGACTCACTTCCCAGTGGAATGCGACGCTTCTTAATTTTCTATGAGCTGACTTATTGGAAAAATCTGAAAATTAACCACCTTTTAGATCCCATGCACATTTTTAAGAATGTGGGTAGCTTGCTATGAGACCACCTCACTGGGTAGCGAGACACACTAGGAGTGAGGATGGATTTGAAAGCAGTGGGAAAGATGGAACCATATTGGCTCGTAAGTGGCGTCGACGGTCGAGTGCAATTGCCGCACACTCCTTGGGTTTTTTCTGGCAATGAAGTGCGACGATTAAAGGAAAACATCAAGTCCTTTCGCACACCGACTAGCCTAATGCGTTCTCTCAAGACAGCATTCACAAAGGATGACCAACTGACAGGACTCAAATCCCATGATTGGCATAAGATGTGTCAGGTATGTACGGTATGAGGCTGCGTATGGCATGATTTTGCATATTAGATTTCAAAATCTTTGTTTGTTTATACACAATTTTAATTACATGGTTTTCACAGTTCATATTGCCGATCTCAATCGCGGGGTCTCTGACATCGGAGGTACGGACAGCCATTTACAAATTGTCCGAGTTGGTTCAGTTTGTCTCCCAAAAAGAGATTCACACATCATCGATTGAATCCGCAAAATGCATGGCAATAGAGACTGCTTGTCTTTTGGAGAAGTCCAAGGTGAATCGATTTTGTATGCTGCATAGCGCTACGATGGAGAAGTTTGTATGAGGATGCTCGAGCTGAGCGAGAGTCTGCAAGATCTGCCTTTCGACGGAGTACGCGGCAACGGCCCATTCGATATTTGAAGGGCTTAAAGGAGATGCCTCTACTCATATCCACTAGATGGCTACATGAGGCCCTAAGCAAAGCATCTCAAGATGGAGAAACAGTTACTGAAGAAGAGTGGGACTTCTCACGTGGATGTAATCCCAAGGTATGGATGCAATCCCAAGGTATGCAATCCCAAGAAATTACAATCTATACTGCAAATCGCAACTAATATACTTGTTCTTCTCCCATTATAAGGTCCATAGTGCAACATGGTCACGTGGATGACATTTCAGAGTAGAGCACATCGACAAGTTACGCTCGATAATGGATTGTGGAGTGATGGCAATGTTTGAGCAGGAAAGCCAAGGACGTGCCACAGATCCAAACCGTGTAGTTGCAGAGATGGAGTATTTTGGATGTTTACAGAGTATCCTTGCAGTGGACTATCGAAGTTTCTCCGTGACCATATTTGATGTGCAATGGTTCAAGGTTACTCTCGAAGGAGCAGGTGCAACTATTCGGCGAGGGGCAAGTGGCTTTGTTGAGATTGACTCAACAAAGAAGTGGACCGATTTGAGTGATACATTTGTTTTGCCAAATCACTGTGAGCAGGTAAGAGTCCCTAATACTTGACGCGCTTTAGCAATCTCAAAGTGGACATTTATATTAATCGTAATACGGATCAAGTCATCTTTTTCCCTAATCCGCAACAACCTCAATGGTGGTATGTCATTCCCATGACATCTAGGAGTATCCCCGTGTTTGCCAAAACCCCCGTACCGATCGTAGAAGAGACACCTTTAATAGTGGCAATGACAAAAGGCATACAAGAAACTAGGATGAACCGCCTGGAGGACCAAGACATCTCACCTATGGAGATAGAGGAGATAGAGGATGGGTTTTTTGAAAATGAAGCAGAGTCCTCATTTTGTGGAGAATTTTGTATAGATCTCCCGGTGTATACTGAGCTATGTCAAGATGAGATTGTGAAACCCTAAACAAAAGTGACTCAATCAAAATGTTCCTCCCACTACAGCAATGCCAATTTTTGCAAATCGGTTAGGACAGTTTGTATGTTTTTGGAGTATGGTGTTTTGTATTATCTAATTATTATTATTATTTTAAAATGAAGTCTTGCTAATTAAGTCAGTTTTATTATGTCTTGCAATTCATTATCTAATATTATTATTTCTCCTTGTATATGTAGGTTTAGGATTTGGGCACGGACGGCAGGATGAGTCACGATTTTACAGATGACGCCATTGACGCGATGCTAGTGCGTTTCTCACCGGAGCAGCTAGTACAAGTCAGAGATAGAGCCGATGCACAGCTTTCCCGTTCCACCTTAGCACAATCGGCAGACTCTAGACGGTCCGATGCTTCGGTCTCCAGTAGACGCAGTTGCAGGTCTCGCTTTGCTTCAGAGTCACGTAGTCGAGGAGGAGGTAGCTCCATTTGTGGGGATACAGATGCAGTCTCTCCCACTCGCACTACCACCAGGGAGTCGACACCGTCTTTCACTGGCGGTGGCGGGCAGACATCTACTGCTCCCACTCCTTCATGCACCCCACCGATCACTCCCAGGGCTGACAAGAAGTACATGAAACCCACTCCTCAGGTATGTATTTTTGCATCTTTTTTTGCAGTAGCACTTATCAATTCAAGTTGTGTTTGACACATTTGTATTAATGTCATGAAAGTACCCGTTTGCAAAATCTTGCAGGTTACTCGTATCTCATAGATAAGGCCTCTGGCCATTTATACATGAATGATGATGGAAAAGCTGTCATCTCTAGGATGCATGAGTTGTGCCAACAAGTATTTGGGCACAACATTACAGACAAGTGGAAGGAGATCCCAGATGCCAACAAGGAGTACATAATCGATACATTATATCGAGAGTTCCCTCAGCCCTCTAGCAATGATAGATTTTCGAGAGGGTGGATGATGATGTGTATGCGTGCCTATCAGTCGCATAGGCGGTTTGATGCACGCGAAGTAGTCAAGTAGGGCAAATCAAAGCCGAAGTAGCTGGATACAGAGGACTGGAGTAATCTCCAAGATGAGGCGACATCCACTCCAGACAAGTGGAAGCAGCAGAAGGATGCAGCAAAGGCGCACTTGAATGCAGGATCGGTGCATCACCTTGATAGGGGCGGCCACGCAACATTCCTGGCAGATTTTGTAAGTATTAATAGGGTAGAGTACTCTAATTTAATGACATCCATGTTGATGTATGTATTTCGAATATGAATCTCAAGTATGTTGTTTTTCAATGTTTGTGTGCCACAGCAAGGTTTTACGAATCGCGACCCTCGCGACCCGACTGCACTAAAGGTGACATACGGGGAGAAGCATGGCTTGAGTACCCTGATCGAGAAGCTCTATGCTCGCGGAGGACCGGTAAGTAGTAATAAATATCATTCCTAATTTGAGAAATCTGTCATTATATGTCAGTTTGCATTTGGTACTCACAATTATATATGTATTTGCTGTTGCAGACCCTTCGATATGCCACTATAGCGAGAGGAGTTTTCTGATGCAGATGAGTCGTAGAGAGCAGATTAGGCTACATAGGATTACTCCCCATCTTGTATTATGTAAGGCCTTATGTCCTCTATCCTCCATATGTAATAGCTAAGTGTATATGATTCGGACTTCTATGTTGTAGCATGACTCCATATTTGCTTTGTCGCAGTAGCACTTCTCAATTTAAGTTCTGTTATTTTCTTTATCAATGCAGTACACATTTGTGTTAATTAATGTCATGAAAATACTTGTTTGCAAAGTCTTGTCATTATTTGGGATTGATTGTCTAACTTCTTTGATAGCAGGAATTGTCTCTTAGCCCTGTGTGGCTCTAACTGTGGCAGGGCTGCATCTGCAGCACTGCCACAAAAAATTTTTATTTTTTGCAATCGTCGGTATCAGCGTTGAAAAATAATTCTGGAATCGTCAGTATTAGCGTCGAAAATTCCTCTGTAATCGTCGCTATTTTCGTCGCTAATTTCATCGGTATTAGCATTGCTAAATAGCGACACTAATATCGACGAAATTAGCGACAAAAATAACAAGGCAAATAGCGACGCTTTTGTAGCGACGCTAATACGGACGATGGGGATATTTTTCATATATAAAGAAAACGTCGTTATAGCATGTATATGTTGTAGTGACCATTGGCTCAATATTTTGTGCAACTCAAGCCTACTATAAGGGATAAGTTAGCCCTTGATATGGGTTTGTAGTAGTCAGTTAGGGGCCATTGTGAAGAGTGACACCACTGAGACAGGATTTGATTGAGGGCTTATTGGTTGAATTCTTAGCTCTTTTGCTCCCTGTTAGCTCAAGCATTCACACATTTCTTGATACTTCGATTCCTCCATGACAACAATTTAAGAGTGGCAAGAGTGTGCATCATGCTCATCCTTAGGGCACAAAATGTACTTGCATGCACAATTTATTGTAGTCTAGCAATGTAAAGCCAACTTTAGTTGTTAACATTAAGGAAAATCTAATTTTTAATCATATTTAAAGTAAAGGTAATCTATTTATATGATATGTTATCAAGGGTTATGTATGAGGATGAGGATGAGGATGATATGCCTTTAAATTGTGACAATACGATAGAGATTTGTTAGAGATTTTTAAGAAAATGATAGAGATACTACAATGGAGAGAAAAAAATTGGTTGTGTTATTCAAGAATTTTAAGAAAACGATTGAAAGACAAAAAGGTTTATGGGACTGATAAGGAATATCTTCATTTAGCATGGCAACTTGCATCAATTATACCTCTTATTTTCTGTGCCTCCATAAATTAGTGCTCCAAAAGTACCTACATTTCACATTTTCTATTTAATTTTTTAAATGGGAATAAAATAATTCAAATTTAAAAAACTTCATTTCCACCATAATGATATCTCTCCCTCTATTGGTTGAAATACTTTTTCTCTCAAAAATTAAAAGGCCCAAACTTCAATCACAATCGCCCCTAATTGCAACATTGGTCATTAACTATTATGTTTTAGTAGGTATCTCTCATCGGATGTAAAACATGTAGAGGTGCTCATGAGGACATGGAGGCCATAAAGTACAAAGTGGAAATTAAGAAATGTTTGTGTCCAATGACAATACGAGCATCATAGATTTGGTAGAGATTTGGTATAGTGGCTAAAAACTAGTCATGGTACATTTTGATGCCTTTGAAATGGAGAAGATACTTCCACGAGGGGTTTCAACATGCTTTTATAAGAAAATTTAATGTATCATTTGTGATAGCCAAAGGTAGCTTCTTAAAAACGCATATGTGGTTTCTCTATTTAAGCCTAGACACCCATAACAGAGAGGATTGGTTCATATGGATTCAATACATGAAATATTTTTAGGTATGACTCTCATGTTGCGAAGATTCACCTCAGTTATTTTATTTCCAAGTTTTCTATTTTGCCTCGAACTCAATTAAATAGTGGAATGCTATAGTTGCTTGGGATTTAATAGCATTAAATTTTTAAAGACTAGAATCTAAGCATATTGGTGTTGTTTGGCTAGGAATTTCCAAATGACATGCCTTGCAACAACCCTCTAGCTAGCAAAGAGGATGAAACCTCAAGGAATATTCTGATCCATGTTGCACATGAAAGGAGAGAAGGAACAAAGCTTGCTTGGAAGAGCTATGGCGGGAGAGCAAGAGCAAGGAAAAGAGAGAGACCAAATGGGAACTCGAACAATCACAATGTGTGATCGGGCCTTCTTTTATTCAAACTATCACTAAAAGAATAAATAATAAAGTGATAATGACAGGTGCCTGCCATCTACAATGTGCAATGGCAGGTACTATGAGTGTAGTAATACACGGGCAGCTAGGCAAAGGCGCCTTTACCCCCAACAACCTCCCCCTTAAAGGAGAATCTGTCCCAATGAGGAGTGAAAAAGAAAAAGAAAAGACAATACAATGTACACATGTACAACAAGATGAGGAAAAATGTCATCTTATCTAATGCCCATCAATCTCTTGAGGAAGGCAAAGCACTCAGTAGTGAGGCTTTTCGTGAGTAGATCGGTAGGATTTTTGTCAGTGGAGATCTTAATAAGGTCAACAAACTTGTCCTCCACAACCCCACATATGAAATGATACCTCACCTCAATGTGTTTCGTCTTCACATGGAAGACCTAACTGAATAGCACTCATAGAATACGAATGTAGCATAGGTATAGAATCAATCCCAAGGTCATGAACCAAACGGCCCAATCATGTGGCCTCCTTGCAAGCCTCAGTGACTGCAACATACTTGACCTCAGTGCTAGAGAGAGCGTACACTTTTGAAACCTGGACATCCAAGAGACAAAACCTCTAGCATAGGTGAATACATAGCCAGAAGTGGACTTCCTACTATCTGCATGTCCTACATAATCAAAGTCTGTGTACCCCACAACTCTTGTATCCTGGTTGCCATAGCAAATACATGTATATGTCGTGCCTTTCGATTATCTCATGATACCCTTCACGGAATCCCAATGTTTCTTGCCAGGTGTAGCCATATAGCGTGCCACAACACCAACTGCAAAGGCAATATTTGAACGAGTGGCTATCATGGCATACATCAAACTACCCATGGTTGATGCATAAGGGATCTCGGCCCTCTGCTCATCTGTCTACGGACAATCGGCTTGTGAGACCTTCACATAAGAAGGTAATGGATAGCCAATAGGCATCACGTCTTGCATGTAGAAACGCTCAAGGACTTTATGAATGTACTCCCTCTGTAAGAGGTAGAGTAGTCCCTAATGCCTATCATGCTTAATGCGCATACCAAGAATGTGAGAGGCATGTCCCAAATCCTGGAGGTGATAAGTACCAACCAAATCAACAAGACAAAGACACTACATCATTGCCTCCACAATAGTCACCTGAGCCACCCTCTCTGGAACCAATACAAGAGTGAGGAGTAGCAACCCTCAACCGACCGTGGGCTCATAGCATCCACATCTCTGCAATATCCCCTAGAACTGCTCCCTCCATCTGGGGCTAGTCTAGAGCGTCGACCTCATCCTACTAGAAATCGAAGTGACTTGACAATGTCAGTGATAGCTCCTGGTCTGCCATGTCTCTGAATGGGGCCATCTAACTACCTAGAGACATACGTGTGAATATCTCCTACAACTCCTCATCGTCGATCATCGCGCAACTCATCCTGCTCTTTGGATATTGTCAAAGTAACCTGCACATACAAAAAATAATATTAGCATAATCAATATTTAGGTAAAGCATGATAATATAAATCTCAAAAAAATGATGCTAATTAAAATGCATATACTAAAGTACCCTTAAAAGTGAATCATCAATGAATTGAGTAAGCGGATGCAAATACAACTCGGCCTATGGCCCCAGGTCAACCTCCTAGCTATAGAGCCCAGTATACACTAGAAGTTCTATAGATAGGTCACCATAGAAAGAGGAGTCCACTTCATTCTCAAAAAATTCTCGGCCTCCTATCTCTTTGCTACATTACCCCCGTGTTTGTCTCCCTTGCTATACATGCTCTATGCCCTCTTCACCCTCTCCACCCTCCACAATATTGACCCCTCCATCTGCATACTCTCCTTGTCTATGCTTGGAGCATTACTTTCATCATACACTCATGCACTCTGAGGAGTTGATAGCACAACATTCTACCATTGAGGTTGTCAAGGATTTGGATAGATGATTACATGTTCAATATGACATATAAGAGTAAATCAACATTTGTGATTGTTTTGTGCGATGGATTTTTATTTTTTTTAAAGGTCATGCACCTATTCAGAATGACTTGTGCAGGACAAACATGTCACGTAGATCTATCCATCTTTTCTTGGAATCTATTTTAGAAATCCAAATGGACCTCATCAAACGCTTTCCCTAGCTCCTTCCAACACCACTTTAAACCTTTGTACATCAAATATAATCATGGAGAAGCCACGGTAATCCACTAAGATAATAGTTTGCAAGTTTCCAAAATGCTTCATCTCATCTACCAGGTATTCGAATCCATGGCCTGCCGTCAACTCTCTTGCTCAAACTTTGCCATGACACCACAATTACTTGTGGATCACATTACTCCTCAGTAGAGACCTCTACCCCTTCATGTGAAGTTGCAATCAAAGCTCTGTGTAACTACCACATAGACATAAACTGCAACATCTCCTCCATGCTCTCTCAGGATATCAAATGGGACGATGGCATTTATTGCATTGAAAAGTCAATTGCGCTTCTTCTCGGTCTTTTCTAGCCTCCTCATATCTAGCGAGCCACTTCTCCATGGATACATGATGCAACATACAAAAACGATTCACTTTCTCCTCCATGGCAGTATCCATCCTTTTTTTTACTCCATTTCCAACCACCATATCTCCAATCATTCTATCATTGTCTTTCAATGACCATAGCATATTGTTGTCTGAATCCACCGTCAGTAGCCACTCTGAAATATGCACTAATGCCTCTGACACTAGCCAACCTTCAACCATGCTACCTTTTAGCCAAGCTCATTGTCACACAAAGCCCTTTAAGGTTTTCATGAAGTGCTCCAAGAAGAATATCCATCGTGTATCGATAGGTCCCACAATCTCCACTTCATCTACGAGATGCACCAGGAGGTGAGTTTGTATCGTAAGAGTGCTTGTGGGTAGGTACTTCTCAAAGAGACACATCATCTCTTCTACTGCTCCTCATCTTGTGGATTCAATAGAGTATATCTTGAGCTCCTTGTGTGAGATCCATTGCACTAAACTTAGCAACCTATAAATCGTCTCATGTATTTCTAGAGTGAGGCACCTCATGATGTGATCGGAAGTACAAACTGTCACAAATGAAAAAGCATTATGAACATCGAGTAGACACTAAATAGTGAAATATTGAGGCTAGTTGCAACCAACATCAAGACAAAACCTGACATATCTTATACCAATCATGGGATTTTAGCCCTAATAGCTTGTCGTCTTTAGAGAAAGAAAACCCAAGGAAACGCATCATACGCATTAGGATGTGGATAGACATAATAATTTTCTTCACGATGCACTCTTATTTAGTGGACAAGACCCAAGGAGCACAAGGTAGTTGCAAGTGACCATTGGTGCTCAATTGTGGCCAAAGTGCATCCATCTTGTCTATCTCCTTCAAATCCATTTGTGTCCCTGTAGTGTCTCTCTTTTCTCTGATGTGGTCCCCTAATAAGCTACCCACATTCTTAAAAATATGCATGGGATCCAAAAAATGGTTGATCTCTGCAAGTGGGTCCAATATGGTAACTCGTAGAAAATCAAGAATCGTCGCATTCTACTTGGATGTGACTCCTTGTGAACTATTTTCAACTCGTACTAGCTTTGGGCATTCATTTGTGATGTTGAAGATCATCTAAGAAAATCTTCTCTCAGTTCATGACCGTCTGGCAAGAAAGTGGTGTGTCCTTGATATACCATCTTCTTCATGGTTCATAATATTATTCCGGAGTCTAACTATGGCCCATACAATGGAAATGCATAATAACCTAAGAGAGGTAACTAGACCTGTCACAACACCCTTATTTAGTCAACACAAACTTGAACAAGATATGTTAGGTATCACAAACTTGAACGAGCCCACTTACCTAAGCACTCTCCATGAATCCTAGAAAATCATGCATGGTCCACATGAGAATGACTTGTATATTAGCAAACTGTCAACCATCGTGCTTGCTCATGTCTTCCACAATAACCACCTCCTCCCACAAAATCTTAAGCTCATCAATTAATGGACAGAGGTAGAAGTCCATGTTCTTGACTTTGTAGTGCCCAAGAATGAGCAAGCTAAGGATCAGGTGTTCTTTCTTTGTAGAAAGCCATAGCGAAATGTTGTACTTAACAAGAATTATATGCCACACATTGTAAGAAGTTGAGTGGAGACCAAATGGATTCATGCCATCCATAGCAATACTGGGCCAAAGATTCCTTGGCTCTCATGCAAATCTCAGAAAGATGGAGTTAATGTGACTCCATGCGCATGAATCTAGTGATATTGGTTTGTCTCCATCTGTGGATCGATTTTGTGCATGCCACATTGTCAAGCTCGCCATTCTCGATGTATAAAACATGTGACATATGCACAGTATAAGTGGAAAATATCTAAGAATCTTCTGAGGGATGGTTTGCCCTTGCAAGTCCTATCGATATCTGTGAGCACCACACTTTGGACATGTCTCCATAGGGGGATAATATTACAATCATACAAGACACGTCACAGACAAGGATCGCGTAACTAGAAGAAAGCAAAGAAAGACCAAGGAAGCCCAAGTCAAAAAGTGAATGAAGAAACTCATTTTTCCCAAGTAGGAAAAGTGGAGGAGAAGGCAAGCTCAGAAAAAACATAGGAGAGCACCGAAGATTCTAGCAAGATGCTCTCAAAGATGAAGGAGAGCATTGAATATTCCAGCAAGGTGCTTAGAAAGAACACAGAAAAGTATCGAATATTCTAGCAATGCTCTCACAAGGAAAGTGTGGGGCACAATGTAATTCATTTTATAAGAGCGTCAAGCTCCCTCCTGTGCAACTTGTAAGGTCTAAATGGACATGGGTGAAGAGATAAGGAGACTAGAAAGGAACGAAGAAAGAGGACTTTGGAAAGAGGCCCAAGCATGTAAAAAAGGGAATAGGTGCCTAAGGGATTTAGTGTTTTGTATATAAACTCAAAAAGTGAATGAAAAGCTCATTCTTTGGTGTGTGGCAAAAGAGATCTCTTTTTCTTCTCTCCTTCTTGCTTTCTTGTGTGTGCTTGAGAGAGGGAGTGTGAGGGAGTGAGAGAGTGAGTGTGTGAGGGTGAGGGATCATGGGAAATAAGCTCTTCATTATCTCCTTCTCTTCTTCTTCTTCTTCTTCTTCTTCTTCTTGCACGTGGCTATGGAGGATGGAGCTTGAAGGTGGAGGCTTGAGGTTGCTTGAGCTTGCATCTCAAGTCATGGAGCTACCGGCTTGCTTAAGTGAGGAGACTACTCATTCGGGCATCAAGGTAAGCTCACACACGCACGTAGGATCAAAGAGCTCTCGGTGGCTAGGTGAGAGATAGCCATTTGTGCTGGCTTGAAACACTTGAAGCAATAAGCAGTCAGTGGGTCTTGACACTTGAGCATGAGCTCCCACTACACATAGTCTCCTCGAAATAGCACACAATCATTGATTAACACATGCATGGATGCTGTTATAGTCCATGCCAAGCTTTTGTAACATCAATCATGCATCATCACAGGACTCTGGCATCGTGCTTCCAAGTGGTAATATATGATACTTTAGCAATCTTTAAAAAAATCAGAAGATGCATTAAAGAGCATAAGAAATGTTTTTTATTTTATAATAGAGTAAAGAAATCGACGGAGCACAGAATGTATATGAATAATACAGTCACACTCATATCGCTCCACTCGTACTTTTCTTGCACACTTAGGAGCGCAAGCGACATCTTTAGCCGAGATACTCGGCACCCATCATATAATGGTATAGACACTTCTTCTCTCAATGGATCATATGACTCGGCATCCATGGGTATTAATGCATCGATCATTGCCTCCATCTCAAGTTCCAAGATTGGAGGAAGGTTCAAAAGGCCCATTGTCTCCTCTGGTATGGAGGGTATCGTCTACGATATGCCCTCCAATAGGTGTATCCAGCTCACACAATCCATCCATTGCATGCCCACAAACTTTCTAATGGGCCATAAAATAGGTGCATTCCTTGGGACGAAGCATCACCTCTCTATATAAATTTCATGGGCACGTCTAATATTTTTGTATATGATATCCAATTACTTTGCGAATGTAAAGCATAATTGATACACACTTTTCTTACCATTTGCTCAAAGTCTGAGATCCCCTGGTCAATGATCTCCAATTGAAACTCGTCGAAGCATCGTATGTTCTATGGACAAGGGACACTTTCATCTAAAATCAAACTTGTATTGATTGCAAGGATACGTGATATGTTAATTAAGATACACCTCATGATCTTGGGCATCACGACCATCATCGTTTCTCATTTAGTCTATGTTACGGTGTCGTGCTGCAGTGCATCCGAGCCGTAAACACCTCCATTTCTTTTGTGCATCTGTGTTATCTTTTCGCGTGTGTTTCATTGTGTGTGATTGCTGCATTATCTTTCCATCCTTTTCAGTACCTGCATCCAATGTACATACTCCACTTGTGTGTTTGTGTTTGTGTGTGTTTCAGTTTGTGTGCATGTTATGTGTGTGTCAGAAAAATATGAAAAACTGATGCCAAAGGACATTATCAAGCTGTTAATTTCAATGATGAACTCCAAGAAAAGTGCAGGATATCGTGGATTTGTAGAAGCCGACATTTAAGCTATGAAGATAGAGGTTACACATGAACAAGGTCGACGTAATATGTGGGACAAATCATTTTTGAAGAAGATACATTAGCACTACATGCCATGGAGAAGAAGGGTTCATATGCCTTTGCCTTTGATGGGAGGAATCTCCGCAGTTGTCTTAAAGACTGCATCCCATAGAACGTGTCAAGCTTCGACAAGGATGGCTATTGGGCCTGGTTTGCTGGTGTAACAATCAAACCAAGCAAGAGTGTTTGTGATATAAGGTTTTTGGTTTGTCACTTGCAAGAAGAGATCTGGTGGAGCAGGTTATCCCTGGCACGCTCTTGTTCTTATTCAATTTTGATACAAGGGAATTGTATGGAATCTACGAGGTTATTTCTCATGGTGGAATGGACCTTGAACCCAATGCATTTCGAAATTTCCAAGGGTCACTCCAGCAAATTCCAGAATTTACCAATAAAAAGGAAGGTTCACGAGGCAATCTTTCAGATACTTGATGGGAATTTCTCTATGGTTCTAAACTTATCAAGCTATTCACTTTTGGTTGAGATATCAGAACAATATCGACATGTCTTGGTAAGAGATTTGATAGATGAGGTTCATGGCTTGAGAAAGAAATTAATCCTCAACAAAAAGATCTGGTCACCTTTTAAAGTCAGTTATAGTGTTGAAGACAAAATTAAATGTGGACTTTCCACATGGCACACACAGTCAACAGAGAGCGAGCTCAAGGAGTTCACTTCTGTGTTGCAAGCAATCCAATCAAATATTGGTTTAGAATTTTGGGATGTTAAGCAAAAAGGAGGCATAGCGTCTTGCCCCTGTTTTGGGGGAATCCGCTATAATCGGTGGACTACGCCATCGCCTTTACTGGGGGGGAAGCTCTCTTTCAGGGGTACTTCGAAATCTAATACGGGAGCTGGCTGCTGGAATTTCGGAGGGAAAAGCGAGAAGAAAGCTGGTTGTCATGGTTGATGTCTTTGAGGAGAACAGGGCTTCCCCAGACATGGTGCATAAAACAGGAAAGCCATCGAGCAGGCTAAAGAACTCTTTGATATTCATGACAAGGAAAACATTAATCCACGCAATGATCTTCGCAGAAGGGACTTAAGAAACCAAGGAACTGATCGAAGTGCAGAGAAATGACGCTTTCAAGTATCAAGTAAGCTGCAGATGATCGAGATGAGGAGCTTGACGAGAATGAGAGCTGATCGAGGGGGGGAGATGGAGGATTTTGGATGCCAAGGGACATGTGTGACGTCTTCGTTTTGGGGTCGCTATCTCTTTTCCGGAATCTGCTGCCAGCGCTAGAGGAGGAAAGTGGGAGCTACAGAGGAGAACTGGAAGAAGACTATCAAAAAAGCGAACGGCATCAGAAGCAACAATTGAATTTTGAAACGCAGTAGAAGTGAAGAAAGACAACGATGAAGAAGAAGCTGTGAAGTCAAAGGAGGCGAGTGACATAGGCGTTTGTAGAAGGGATTCGAGACTGTCGTCTCTACGATTCCCGCTCGGACAGTAGACTAAGACGACAAGAACTAGAGGCGCGATATCATTGCGACCAGGTTTGATGGAAGGGTCGGTCAGTCTAAATCCTCGTGTGCAGGCGCCTCTCTGTCGACTACAGCCCCTTCAATGTCGAGATCGCAATCCTCTTCAAGGCCCACAAGATTGACCCGTCTTTGCAGATCGTAGACACCTCCGCTAAAAAAAAAAAGCTAGCCAGATTCTTCACTAACATGGTGTGCATGTGACGCGAGGAGATTGCCAAATGCCTCGGCTGTGCCTCTAAATCACCATCTATTTTGAGTATAGGACAGTGCAAAGGGCTGGTGAATTTGTTGTGACATTTCCCAGAGCTTAACATGCTAGTTTTAAATGTGACTTCAACTGTGCGGAGGCTGTGAATGTTGCACCTATCGATTGGTTACCCTTTGGGCAGAATGCAATAAAGCTGTACAAAGAACACAGACGTAAAAGCTTTGTTTCTCATGATAAGCTTCTATTAGGGCTGTGAAGCAAGCTCTAAGGAGTGCATGCCATGGTCTACAAGACAGGAATGATGCAGTTGATAATGTGTGGGAAGAGCTCCTTGCTCAGTATGGGATTGTGTTGAAAGTCTTAAAGAATCGAGTGGATTTGGAACGTATTAGACGTTTCAGGATAACGAATACCATACAAACAAGGAAAATGGATACAAGTTTTGATGCAATGGATGCAAGAGTGTGCCTTATATGCCATTATGGTTTGCATCTCTCTGCAATAGGTTACAGCTATGCTGACCTGAACAGTATACATGTCTGGAGCGTATGCATGCACTTATCAGATGTTTTATCCGTTGGACCTGGAGATTGAACAAGCTGTCTATGACTAAGTCCTGAATCTGGTTGAATTATTTGGTGCCCTAAAAAGCAAGCTCTTATGCTTTATTGTAAAGTAGTGAACATATTGTAATGCTTTGTCATTTATTTTGACTTCATATCCATAAATCTTCAACATTGGTCTATGAAAAGAGCTTTATCAAAACTTTGTAGCTGACGGACGCTTAGCCTATGCAAATTCCTGCACAAGCTCGATGTTCAGAATGAGTACTCGCGGATCTCTTGTAATTTACTTGACAAGCAATATAGTGATCTTTGACATCAAAAATTGAGATCTTCTTATTACCTTCTTTCCTTGCTGTATCTTGAACCCCGTGTTCTGCAGCTCTTACACGAACTCTACGACATTTCTGGTGAACCTGATGTGAAAGCGCTGCGTCAATTTTTAGCAAGATGGGAGACTCACAAGAAGAGATGACAGATGACAATGTCATGAAGCATCTATTTCAGTCATTTTCAACCTATATGCAGCAGCAAGCTCACGCGAAGCGTGATAGTGATGCCATGGATGCCTTGAAAATTGTCCAACAGGAGATGAAGCATTTCAACGGCCAACAAGTTTCAACTTACCTGGATTTGTATGAAGAAAAGATGAAGTTTTTTAAGGTTTTTCAAGATGTTTGGAGCCGCTACTTCTTGCGGATCGTGGTTCGCGCGCTTGAAGTCCGAATTTCAAAAATTCAAGGAACACATGCTGGTTGGACAGAGTTTAAGAAGGCATTAAAAGATGAATATTTCCTGGAGGATACAGGTCTTATGAACCGTAGGAATTTCTTAGCATGGGTTTCTATGCCTAATAAGGGATTTTCAGTTACCGCCCTTCTGCGAGAGTTTCAGAGCCGCTATGATCAGTTGGATGGAACTGAGCAGCAAGCTTTGGAGATGCAGAAAGTGGAATTATTTTTACAAGCTGCTGCTGATGCTGATTTACAAGAAAAGTTGGATGATCTTTTGGAAGATCAAGCTACCGATTCAGGTTTAAAGACCGAGTGGAGACATGTCATTGATGCTGTGAATGCGCTTGTTAAGAAGCAGCGCAGGAGAGTACGATTGCATCCTAATACAGGATCTGCTTCTGAAAAATCCTTGGAGACCTCTACTTCTACCCCTGTTGCAAGTTTTATGCCTAAGCCTACTACTCCTATTGTAAATCCACTAGTTCCTACTGCTCCAGTGCCCTTATCCATAAATGATGTTATTAAAAGCTTGGCAGATTTGACGATAGAGGCAGTCAAAGCTGAAGTTGGGAAGTTAAAAGAGCAACTTATGTCAGTACCTGCTGTAGCACCTGCTCCAGTGACTACTTTTCCAGCTGGCCAAAGAAAAGGGAGACGATGTATTTGGTGCGATAGTATAGAGCACCAACACTACAGAGATTGTGATGCTTTTCAGGAAGCGCGTAAGAAGAATGTAGTGTTTTGGGGACAAGATGGGAAGATATGGCTGACAGAGACTGGTGCTCCTCTTGACACGAACTTTGGTAAGGGAGGCATGAAGAAGCTCGTTGATGATATGGCTGCGGGATCAGCTTATGTGAGTGTTAGAGGAGATGCTTCAGCTTATGGAGTCCAACTTGAGCAGAAATCAGATGGAGACTCTGCCTTATGGTCCTCTGCCTTGGAGATAGCGAGAAGAGGGAAAGTTCAAGCATCCACTATGACTTGTGCGGGCTCCAGCATTCGAGGAGAAACTGGATGGGATTCTCCTATCGATAGGTATTCTATTTTTGCTTATATGGCGAAAACACAGGGTTTAGATGCCATGGTTGAGGAAAAGAGAAGAAGAGATGAGGAGGGACTCAGCACTTCCAAAAAGACTAGAGGGGGTGACTTTGTTTCACCGCCTGTTACAGCTCCACCTATGACGAGTTCTCCAGCTCAATCAGGTCCTGGACAACCTATGGGAGACAAGCAGATGAAATAAAAGAGACAACCAAGAAAGGAGCTAGGATCCAAGCTCTTGTCAGACCTTGATATGCAGACGGATATGAGTAAGATTTTTCATGAAAGAATTTTGAATAGTGAAGTCACTTTTACTGTTGGAGAAGCTCTTGGGATTGCTAGAAGAGAAATACAGGATCAGATGCAGGATCTTTTGCGGAGGAAACGACATGTGATGGAAGGACCTGCTTTACAGGGGTTATGGCATGGAGCTCTTGGGGAAGAGCATGATGATGTAGTGATGGTTGAAAATGCTTCTGTCAATCCGCAGTTGGAGAAAATAGTTCAACCTATGCAGTATGAAGATGATGATACCCCTATCCTCATTCCTCGCAGCCATTTTTCATGCAGTCATTGGGCTAGAGCAACCACTGAGACGGTGGTAAGGATTGGAGAGAAACAGATTCCTTTAGTTGCTTTAGTTGATCATGGTTCCGAGATTAATCTTATTGCTCGAGGTGTTTATGGGAGTGGCAAGTGGCCTATGGATGCAGAGCATGGCTGGCGCATGAGAGCAGCCAATAATACTTCTAGTGATATGTATGCTGCTTGTCCGAGCATCAGAATTTCTATTGGAAATGTTGAAGAGGATTATCATTGCTTTGTTCAGGATTCTTGCTCTTATCCGATTATTCTTGGACAGCCTTTCATTACAGAAGCAAGAATGGAGACGAAAGTGATGGATGACGGCTCAGCCTCTGCACGGATACGCAGTAAGGATGGTATGCAAGCTGTTCAGTTTATGACTGTTGGAGTAAATCATCCGAGAAACAGGGACTCCTTGCATGAGGCACCACTACCTGCGAAGGAGTTGGATTTTCATTAGGTACTGCAGTCTTGCGAGACGCCAGTGGTACGGAGCAGAGAAAAGAGGAGATCTCGCCTCCTGGTAGCCAGTCTTTCTCCACTAATTTTGTTGGTTTTTCTTCAGATAGTTCAGTGAGTTATCAGAAAATTTCAGATTTGTCTAGAGCTACCAGGCAGTACATTGGTCGTAAGGTGAAAGAGTTGAAGACTATAGGTATTTTGCAAGCAGAAGAGCATGTGGATGGGTTGTATGAAGGAATGTCTTATGCAGATACATTGTCTGAGATGGAAAATATGCTGAAAACTGATGTATGTAAGGGTTCAAAGATCATACCTGTGCAAACCTTGGATATGTATCAGGAAATTTTTGATTTTATGCTGAAAACAGAGTCAGAGGCTAAGAAAATTCAGCAAATCGAATCTATGGCTGATCTTGATCAGCTTTCAGAGTTACAGAGGGATGAAACCTTTCAGCCAGCAGAGTTAAATGCTGGAAAAATTCAGAATATAGAGTATGAGGCTGCATCATGGCAGTCCACAGAGCAGAGGGCTGAAACCATTCAGCCAACAGAGTTTAATGCTGGAAAATTTCAGTATACAGCGTTTCAAACTGTACCCATACAGTCCATAGAGCAAAGGGCTGAAATCTTTCAGCCAACAGAGTTGAGAGTTTCTGAAAATTTGTAGAAATTGCAGCAAAGAAAAGAGTGACTGATTGATGCCAAGGTTGACACGAAGTATAAAACAGTTGATAAGAAGGTTAAGCCGGTTGCAGGGCCGCTTCCTCCTTATAGTGATGAGCAGATAGAAAAAGCTATGAAGCAGCCTATGTTGAGAGATCCTGCAAATATTGGACATAAATTTACAGCTGAAACTCTTGCAGAATTGAAGATTGGAAATGATGATTTCTTGCTTCCAGTGGAAAAAGAATGTTTTAGAGAGATGCTTGGATGACATGGCAAGGCATTTGCTTTCTTTCCTCATGAAATTGGTTGCATTAGTCCCGAATTGGTTGCGCCTATGGTCATCTTCACTGTCCCTCATGTGCCATGGAATATACGTCCTATACATGTGCCTAAAGCACACTTGCCAAAGCTGATAGAGTTGCTGAATGAGAAGATTAAGATGGGGATTTTGGAACCCTCTTCTGTGCCCTATTCTAACAGGTGGTTTACTGTACCAAAGAAGAATGGAACCTTGAGATTTATTTAGGATATGCAGCCCGTGAATAGAGTGACAATCAGAAATGTGGGAACAGGTCTAGTTGTGGATGAGTTTGCAGAGGCTTTTGTAGGACGAGCCATCTATTCCCTAGGTGACTTGTATTCTGGTTATGACCAGTTTCAGCTTGCCTTGGAAAGCAGGGATATTACCACTATGCGGACACCTATTGGTCTTGTGAGGATGTGTACCTTGCCTCAAGGTGCCACCAACACAGTTGCTCATATGATGAATGCTATACATAGAGTTTTGCGAGACTATATTCCGCATTATACCATGCCTTTCCTAGATTATGTGCCTATTAAGGGTTGTGCAGAAGAAGAAAAGAATGAGAGTCTTAATTTGCGAGGATGTAGACAGTTTGTGGCTGAACACTTGGTTGCTTGTGAGCAAATATTGACACGATTAGGGGAGGTGAATTTAACTCTTTTAGGGCTGAAATCTGTCTTTGGTGTTAATGAAGTTATCATAGTTGGGCATATGGTTGGTTATCATGGCAGGAAGCCTTCACCTGCAAAGGTGGATGCCATAAGCAGGATTGCAGAGTATTGCTCAACTACTTCAAAGGTGTGGAGATTTGTGGGAGCTTGTGTATTTTACATAATTTGGATTCCTCATTTTGCTCACATTGCAGATGTTCTTTATCAGCTGCTTCGAAAGGGGCAGAAGTTTCATTGGGATGAGAAGCATTCGAAAGCCATGCGTAAACTCAAGAAGCTGTTGCAGTCAGCTTCTACTCTTCTCAAGGCGGATTATCAGTGTGGATGACCAATCATGTTGACAATTGATACTAGCCCTATTGGCATAGGTTGGGCAGTGGGATAGGATGATGCTCATGGAAATAGATATGCAATCCGCTTTGGAGCTAAAGTTCTTAATGAGCGATAGAGGACATATCCGCAGATTAAAAGAGAGTTGTTGTAATATTGCCGTTTAAAATATTACTAGACCAACCTCCCGCGCATCGTAAATTTGTGAAAAGGTTATCTCCATTTCCGGTAGTTGATTTATGATCGTACGCGAGAAAAGGAGTACTCCGCATTGGTAAATCGGGACCGAAGAATCATGACCTCTCCACTGGCAAAACGGGACCGAGGTTTAAATAACCCACATAACCATAGGTAAACATCCTCTTGGGAGGAGGTCAAGAGGATAATGTAATATTTATTGCAAATTTTTTTATTACCTTCCCCCAGCCAAAGCGTGGCTGAGGGAAGGGGATGGACTGAAATAGGGAACTTGAGAGGTGGAGGGGAGAAGAGCCATGCAGGCCACCACGTGGGAGGGTGTCCTCTCCCCCTTTTTCTAATATAAATCCCCTCTAACGGGGGAGTTGGGGGGCTGAAAAGGAGAGTCGAGAGACTGATAGAGGGGAGGAGCTGACAAGAGGCGACCGGGATGGAGGGGCCGTGAGGAGGCGACCGTGATGGAGGGGCTGTGGGGGAGGCGACCGTGATGGAGGGACCGTGAGGAGGCGACCGTGAAGGAGGGGCCGTGAGGAGGCTGCCGGTGAAGGAGGGGCCGTGAGGAAGCTGCCGGGAAGGAGGAGAGCGTGAGGAAAGAATATTGTGCCATACTATGCTTGAGTGGAGGAAGGGAATAGAATGACCTGCTGTGCTGTGTACGGGAGGAGCCACCGCCTGAAAATTGAGGCCGCTGCTGCCTGAAAATTGAGGCCGCCGTTGCCATCGCCAGAAGCCGCTACAATCCGTGGAGCCGCCAGCTGACAGAATCGCTGCCACCTGGCTCATTTGGCCGCTGCCCTGCAGGTCTCCACATCGTCACACCACATGCTGAAGCTTCTTAGAAGCTTCTCTAGGAAGCTTCTAAGGGGGCTTCCATAAGCCCTTCCCCACGTTGGATCCTTCACAAGCAGTTTTTACCACCCCCTAAGATTTAAAGCCCTTTTTCCCTTGCATTCCCCGGGAATTAAGCCCTTTGTGTTTAGCACATTAAGGATTTGACCTAGTTTCACGCACTTGTTACCAAGACGAACCCTTAAACCAAAGGTCCTGCCCACATTCACGGAATGTAGGGACAATTGGACGCTCATGCATAAAACGATCTAAGGTTTCTATCATAAGGATCACTCGTTCAAATGATGAAACTCCGACTGAGCTTCTCGGATGGAGGTAATTCCGTGACCAGAAAACGCCATTCAATGGGTGAAATGATCCCGTGGAATAGATGCAGCACATGTGCAAAAAGTTGCAACATCACATAGACTTGTGATTTGTTCACAAGAGAGTTTTGCCATTTCTTGAAATGAGTTTGGCAAGTTATTGCGCAAAGTTAACTTACAAGAGGATGAGTAATCATCCTGTTACATCACCTTTCTTGGGGAATAATTGCCAAGAAAAAGGAGAGTTAGGTATTTGCCTGGAAGCAAATGACCAATCAATAAATTGAAGCGACATGGTCGCGAGGATTTACTATTAATAAAACTTAAGGTATTGGTTAAGTTGGGTTAACAGGGTATGGCCCTAACCCAAGGACAAAAGGGTGAACAAACAAACCCTTGGGGATCTTGCCAAGTCGCAATTTGATCCCAGATCGAATGGTGGATGCATTCGGAGAGAAAGATTCACTTTTTAACAGTTGGCCAAATAAACGACCACTGAAATTGATTGTGCTTGTAATAGTTTAGAAAGCACTGTTTGCATTGTTTGCTCAAGGAACTAAAGGATGAAAAGATATCTAAATGCTTCAGGTTGAAGGCCTGAAGGGAGAGGCAGCTTCAGTTACCCCCGACTGCCTGCCTGACCCTAACCAAGGGGGTTGTTGACCGCGCCGGAAACGTGGACCGAACCCGCCGCGAGAGGTCTTTCCGTTGAGTTCTACTTGGAGCAGGAGGACGCTTGGGTGCCAGGGGGGCTCTGGCCGTAAATCCCTCGCCTTCCGGGTCCTGTACAAGAGGCTAACGTGACTCGGGATTGGATCTCGAGAACCGCATACTAGTCTACGGGCAGAAGCTTGGAATAGTGATCCCTGGCGGATTACTGGATAGCCTTCGGGCGGATTATGGACAAGCCTACGAGCGGAACTCCTTGTATTTCAAAGATAAAATGATGAAATGATAATAAAGAAGTTGTTTGATATTGTTTTTCTATGTCACGTGATAAGATTACGTGAAGGAACCAGTGCTTAACAGGGTTAATTAAAGAAGCTGATTATTATATGTCAAATTAATGTGTTAGATAATTACATAACTAAAACAAACCGAGAAAAGTGCGGAGGATGGACCATGGGTCCGTCCTACGGATGGGTGGTCTCGGTTAGCCGGGAACTTTTCTCAAAAATCTCGAAGAACAGCGGAATGATCATCATTATCAAAACAAATAACGAGAACGATGACCTAGAGTTACATCTTACCCAATTTACGTTGTTTTAGGGGAATGGAATGGGACTATGCCTTATGGCTGAGAGGTTGAGTTTTGCATCCCTCTCGTTACCCATTCTCCTTGAACCAAGTGCAGCGTGAATCCGCTTTGGACCTGGCGTTTCTGCGTAAAGTAGTTCGCTCGGGTCTGACGCTAGTTGCTGCTAGCTAATGACCAAACAGGAAAACCCAAATTCAGGTCGATCCTAAGTGGGAACGGCCAGGATACTTCCGCTACGTGGCAGACACGGGAAGACCTAGATTGCAAAACCCGTAACATTCCATGGGAGTGCCGGGCGGAGTTTTCTAGACATCCTTTCCGATGGACTGCTAAGACGTGTCCTGGATGATTCTAGTGGACACGTTACAGTTGGTATCAGAGCCGACCAACAAAGGACTTTTTTTAGAGAAATTTTAATAAGAAGAAGTAAAGCAAATGTTATTGTCCCAAACATTTCCTTACTTTCAATGCTGTCTTGCAGAATTATGAAGCATGGAACAAGTTCTTAGTGTTCCGAGTCATGTTTATGACCGCGATGCATTCCACGGATTATCGACAAAGGGTTGAGATGATGAACATCCTAGACCGCATTTACAATCCATCGCCTGTGTACGTGGAACGGAGATGGATGGGTGTTACAGGGATCTATTACATAAGTGCCTATCAACCTGCGTACCTTCAAATTAACTTGAAGAGAATCAAGTGGATGGAGGATTTGAAGATCGTGAAGCTGTTCATCTTTGTTGAGGCTCACGCAAACGCGACCCTACAGGTTGGAGGTCGAAGGGTTAACCAGAATAAGTATGTGTACGGGGAAGTGATTCAAAGAATCCCTGCCGACCGAATCAAGGTTTTGGGGCGTCATGAGAAGAATGGATATTGAAGGAAGAGATACCCTAATCTTCCAATGAACTATCGATTCCTGAAAATCGATGACCCCAATCCGTACTACTACTCAATTCTTGTAGCTGAATGCAACAATATCTTATTCTCCTCGAATTAATGTATCAACTTGTTCCATCGCCCCAAGAAATAATTGTACCTCGAAAGGGCTATGTTGATATGAATGGAATAAAACTTTTTTTTTTTCCGATTGTCTTGACTATGAATATTGATAAAGAAGTAAAGTGATTTGGTCACTTGACTGAAGGAATACGTGGACGTAGCTTCTGAAGAGTTAACAGAACTCCCGCTTCAAAGAAAAGTAGATCATGAGATCAAGCTAGTAATAGGAGCTGCGCCAATTGCGAAGAGACCCTATAGAATGTCTATATCGGAAGCAATTGAGTTGAAGGAACAACTCAAGCAACTACTAGATTAGGGCAACATCCGTCCTAGCAGTTCACCATGGGAAGCACCAATACTGATCCAGAAAAAGAAAGATGGAACACTTCGGCTATGTATTGATTACAGAGGGTTGAATCAATCAATAGTCAAGAACAAATATCATATTCCCAGAATAGATGAGCTTCTTGATAGTCTTCAGGATGCCAAGATCTTCTCCAAGATTATCTTAGGTCTGGTTACTATCAGATAAGAATCAAGGAAGAAGATATCCCAAAGACGACCTTCAACACTAGATATGGACACTTTGAGTTCTAGTTATGTCATTAGGGCTTACGAATATGCCTGCCACATTCAATAGGTTAATGCAGGATATTTTTTTAGATCATATCTTGATAACTTCGTGCTCGTCTTCTTTGATGACACTTTAGTCCATTCTAAACAAGAAGAAGATCATGAACCTCAACTACGGATTGTCCTTGAGACAATGAGGTCTCATAAGCTGTATGCAAAAATGAAGAAGTGTGCATTCTTCAAGCGTCAGATTAAATATCTAGGAGGGAATATCAGTAGACCCAGCCAAAGTCAGGGATGTGCTTGAATGGCCAATTCCAATATCCGTTAATGAAATACGTAGCTTTCTTGGATCAACAAGATGGTATAGGGTCTTCATCAAAAACTATGCTTAAATTGCAGCACCTTTGACAGAATTATTGAAGAAGCAAACATCCATTGCATGGTCAACTACCGAACAAACTAGCTTTGATAGGTTGAAGCAAAGTTTGGTATTAGCACCGATCCTAAAACTTCTAGACCACAGTAAGGAGTAGAGGTAGTAACTGATACTAGCATGCTTATGTAGAAAAGTCATCCTATAGCCTAATCTTCAAGAAACTGAAGAGCCATGAAAAGAATTATGCTACCCATGATCTTGAACTTTTAGTTGTCAAGCTTTGGAGACACTACCTGCTGGGTAACAAGTTTACACTAGTAACAAGTTTACCTAGAACAAGCTCAACATGAGGCAATGTTAGTGGATTGAAGTGCTGGAGGAGTGTGACCTTAAGATCAAGTACCGAACTGGAAAGGAGTATGTAGTTGCTGATGCACTCAGTCACAAGGCATTCCTTAATTCACTAATCTTGAAAAATCCATCAATAGCTAGATCTCTAGCTACAGAGGTGTCCATGCCAAACGACCTAATACTTGAGCTAGCTAGAGAAGAAGCATGCCATGATCTAGCCTATCAAAAGATGCTAAGGGAAATCTCTATCAAGGACCAGGAACAAAAGACTATAGGCCAAAGGTCATGAATTCTCTGTTAATAATGGACATGTCTACCATAGAATGAGAGCATGTATACCGGCAAGCCAGTTACTTAAATAGAAGATATTGTGCGAAGCTCATGATTTCACTTTCTCGGGACATCAAAGCTGCGAAGGATAGACAGAAGGCATACACGGATTTGAAGTGTCAAGATAGAATATTTGAGGAAGGAGACATGGTCTTCATTCACGTATGCCCAAAGAAGAGTTCTCTATCCTTAGGAGATTGCAGGAAGCTAAGTCCAAGGTATTGTGGACCATACAAGATCCTCAAGTGCTTAAGACCTAATGCTTTTAGACTGCAACTCCCTGAAAACCTAAAGGTTCATAATGTATTCCATATCAGTCTATTGAAGAATGAAGTATGTACCTAACCCTAACCATGTACTTGATGACCAACAAATTGCAATATTTAGTCAAGGAGTCCTTGAGCTACGGCCTGATGGGATCTTAGATGCTAGGGGAAAAACGACTAAGATCTAGAACCTTGAAAGAATGCCTCGTCCAGTGGAAAGATTATCCCGAGGAGGATACCACTTGGGTGGATGAAAAGCACTCTCAACCATAAATATCCCCAGTTCATCTCGAGATGAGGACATCTCGATTCCTCCAAGGGGGAGAGAATGTAATATTTCCGTTTAAAATATTACTAGACCAACCTCCCGCACATCGTAAATTTGTGAAAAGGTTATCTCCATTTCCGGTAGTTGTTTTATGATCGTACGCGAGAAAAGGAGTACTCCGCATTGGTAAATCGGGACCGAAGAATCATGAACTCTCCACTGGCAAAATGGGACCGAGGTTTAAATAACCCGCATAACCATAGGTAAGCATCCTCTTGGGAGGAGGTCAAGAGGATAATGTAATATTTATTGCAAATTTTTTTATTACCTTCCCCCAGCCAAAGCGTGGCTGAGGGAAGGGGATGGACTGAAATAGGGAACTTGAGAGGTGGAGGGGAGAAGAGCCATGCAGGCCACCACGTGGGAGGGTGTCCTCTCCCCCTTTTTCTTATATAAACCCCCTCTAACGGGGGAGTTGGGGGGCTGAAAAGGAGAGTCGGGAGACTAATAGAGGGGAGGAGCTGACAAGAGGCGACCGGGATGGAGGGGCCGTGAGGAGGCGACCGTGATGGAGGGGCCGTGGGGAGGCGACCGTGATGGAGGGGCCGTGGGGGAGGCGACCGTGATGGAGGGGCAGTGAGGAGGCAACCGTGAAGGAGGGGCCGTGAGGAGGCAGCCGGTGAAGGAGGGGCCGTGAGGAAGCTACCGGGAAGGAGGAGAGCGTGAGGAAAGAATATTGTGCCATACTATGCTTGAGTGGAGGAAGGGAATAGAATGACCTGCTGTGCTGTGTACGGGAGGAGCCACCGCCTGAAAATTGAGGCCGCCGCTGCCTGAAAATTGAGGCCGTCGTTGCCATCGCCAGAAGCCGCTACAATCCGTGGAGCCGCCAGCTGACAGAATCGCTGCCACCTGGCTCATTTGGCCGCCGCCCTGCAGGTCTCCACGTCGTCACACCACGTGCTGAAGCTTCTTAGAAGCTTCTCTAGGAAGCTTCTAAGGGGGCTTCCATAAGCCCTTCCCCATGTTGGATCCTTCACAAGCAGTTTTTACCACCCCCCGAGATTTAAAGCCCTTTTTCCCTTGCATTCCCGGAGAATTAAGCCCTTTTCCCATTGAATCTCCTTTAAAGTCCACTCTACCCTCCAAATTTAAAGCCCTCCTTCCCATTGTAACTCCCACAAGCCATTTTACCCCGGGTTGTTCTTAAGCCTGCTTTCCGTGAAGGCCATTTTATTCCCAGAATTTAAAGCCTTCATATTGATCTCCGTAAGTTCATTCCAATCCCAAAATTTTCAAGTCCCCTTTCCATAGCATCCACCACAAGCAAATCTTTACCCCCAATTTTAAATCCCTTTCCATTAGTTTCTCAATAAGCCCATCCCTCCCGGCTTTGAAGCAAAGGAAGCTACTAAAGCCCTAGCCCGATTCTTGTAAGAAGAAGAGGGGTTTCTCTAAACCCTTCCCACTCAATTTCCCCCATAAACCCATCTCTAAATTTTCCCCCCACACTCCCTCTCCACAAAGATCTTTATCCCCGAAACTTCTATGAAAGGAAGGAGAAGTTCATAAGTCCCCATTCCCACAAAGCACATAAAACCATTCCTAGCCGGAATTTCAAGGAGAAGAATCTCTCAAGCCTCTGTTTCTGCAAGGCTTTCGCAAGAACCCTCTCACGAATCCCTCTTTTCCGAAAGAAAGAAGGCCTAAGCTCCGAACCATAAGACCTTCCAAATCCAAATTCCACAAGTCAAGGAGCCATACCTCAAAGGGACTTGCGTGTACAAGGGAGAAGGCCAAAAATCATAAGATTGCGAGCCAATGCAAGAAATTCGAATTCCCGAAGGCAAAACCAGAGGTCGAGTTCACGATGGCCCCTAAAAAGGTACAAGGTGCATCCGCAGGAGGATCATCTCCGAATATTCATGTGGATATTTTACCGAACCCACAAGTCCAGGTTTTCTTCCTATTTTTGCTTCACGTCAAAGTATTGCAATTATGCATGGTTAATTTATGGAACTAGGATGCACTTTTGCAATTGAAATACTTTGGCTATTTTAAAGGAAGTAACACATGATCGAAGATCGGTCATTTGTATGTTTCAATGGAATGAATGAAAGATGTCTATAGCAAGTGCTTCAGTGCATTGCAAAGTAACGAATCTAGAACAACTAATGACTATCATTACAAAGTCGAGATTGCGTAATGCTCAATCAGTGCATTCGAATATTTCATTCAAAAAAAAAAATGAAGTTAGGGAAAGGCTGCATGGTTTGTTTAACATAAAAACTTAAAAGCTTAGTAGCATGAGTCGTGAACACATGCCCTAGTAGGACCAATGGAAGTTATGCGAATTTTATCATGTGCTTGGTCTTAACAAGAAAAATTAGGGATTGCAAATCTAGAGAAAATGAATCGCGTGCATACGTGAGTTATGACGTAATGCAACTAGTTTTTCCCCTCTTAGATCAAGACAATATCTTTAGGAATGGCTCGTCCTTGTCGTAAGACAAGTAAATTGATTTACCCAAAACACCTAAACCGCAAAGGACTCATTTAGATGGTTAAATCGATACAATATGCTCCAAGTGCTAGCTAGGGTTTAGCACATTAAGGATTTGACCTAGTTTCACGCACTTGTTACCAAGATGAACCCTTAAACCAAAGGTCCTACCCACATTCACGGAATGTAGGGACAATTGGACGCTCATGCATAAAACAATCTAAGGTTTCTATCCTAAGGATCACTCATTCAAATGATGAAACTCCGACTAAGTTGGAAATTCCTAGGACCGTGGCCTAATATAATTAGGAATGGGTTGGGTAAGAAGACACCCTAAACCTTGCTTCTCGGCTGGAGGTAATTCCGTGACCAGAAAACGCCATTCAATGGGTGAAATGATCCCGTGGAATAGATGCAACACATGTGCAAAAAGTTGCAACATCGCATAGACTTGTGATTTGTTCACAAGAGAGTTTTGCCATTTCTTGAAATGAGGTTGGCAAGTTATTGCGCAAAGTTAACTTACAAGAGGATGAGTAATCATCCTGTTACATCACCTTTCTTGGGGAATAATTTCCAAGAAAAAGGAGAGTTAGGTATTTGCCTGGAAGCAAATGACCAATCAATAAATTGAAGCGACATGGTCGCGAGGATTTACTATTAATAAAACTTAAGGTATTGGTTAAGTTGGGTTAACAGGGTATGGCCCTAACCCAAGGACAAAAGGGTGAACAAACAAACCCTTGGGGATCTTGCCAAGTCGCAATTTGATCCCAGATCGAATGGTGGATGCATTCGGAGAGAAAGATTCACTTTTTAACAGTTGGCCAAATAAACGACCACTGAAATTGATTGTGCTTGTAATAGTTTAGAAAGCACTGTTTGCATTGTTTGCTCAAGGAACTAAAGGATGAAAAGATATCTAAATGCTTCAGGTTGAAGGCCTGAAGGGAGAGGCAGCTTCAGTTACCCCCGACTGCCTGCCTGACCCTAACCAAGGGGGTTGTTGACCGCGCCGGGAACGTGGACCAAACCCGCCGCGAGAGGTCTTTCCGTTGAGTTCTACTTGGAGCAGGAGGACGCTTGGGTGCCAGGGGGGGCTCTGGCCGTAAATCCCTCGCCTTCCGGGTCCTGTACAAGAGGCTAACGTGACTCGGGATTGGATCTCGAGGCCCGCATACTAGTCTACGGGCAGAAGCTTGGAATAGTGATCCCTGGCGGATTACTGGATAGCCTTCGGGCGGATTATGGACAAGCCTACGGGCGGAACTCCTTGTATTTCAAAGATAAAATGATGAAATGATAATAAAGAAGTTGTTTGATATTGTTTTTCTATGTCACGTGATAAGATTACGTGAGGGAACCAGTGCTTAACAGGGTTAATTAAAGAAGCTGATTGTTATATGTCAAATTAATGTGTTAGATAATTACATAACTAAAACAAACCGAGGAAAGTGCGGAGGATGGACCATGGGTCCGTCCTACAGATGGGTGGTCCCGGTTAGCCGGGAACTTTTCTCAAAAATCTCGAAGAACAGCGGAATGATCATCATTATCAAAACGAATAACGAGAACGATGACCTAGAGTTACATCTTACCCAATTTACGTTGTTTTAGGGGAACGGAATGGGACTATGCCTTATGGCTGAGAGGTTGAGTTTTGCATCCCTCTCGTTTCCCATTCTCCTTGAACCAAGTGCAGCGTGAATCCGCTTCGGACCTGGTGTTTCTGCGTAAAATAGTTCGCTCGGGTCTGACGCTAGTTGCTACTAGCTAATGACCAAACAGGAAAACCCAAATTCAGGTCGATCCTAAGTGGGAACGGCCAGGATACTTCCGCTACGTGGCAGACACGGGAAGACCTAGATTGCAAAACCCGTAACATTCCATGGGAGTGCCGGGCGGAGTTTTCTAGACATCCTTTCCGATGGACTGCTAAGACGTGTCCTGGATGATTCTAGTGGACACGTTACAGTTGTGGGGAGTAGTCACTGCACTGAAGTGTGATAAAGGATATTTTATTGGAGGTTCAGTTGTTGTGGAAACAGATTGCTTGCCTTTGCTTGACATGATTACTAGCTGTTCTACTCCAGATATAGCGATGCTTCGGTGGATTGCCTACATCAAATCATTGAATCTAGAATTTCGACACATAGCAGGAAAAGATAATCCAGTTGCTGACATGCTGTCTAGAGCGAGATATGAGGATGAGGAGTCAATCCTTGTAGAAGATGATGAGACGGAGTTTGCAGCTTCTGTTCTTGTTCATGATTGTCATGTATCTACTGTTGAAGCCTTTACTGAAGAAATTTATGTTGGCGAGTGGCTGCAAATTGGTCAGTATCTGAGTTCATTGACTCGAAGAGCTGATTGGACAGATGATGTATTCAAGAAAATCAGAATAAAGGCTTATGGGTATTTCTTGAAAGATGGTTTTCTTTGGAAGCACCCAAAGAAGAGAGGCGGCCTACCCTTGAGAGTAGTTTGTGAGGCAACGATGCAGATACAGATTATGCGAGAGTTTCATAAGAGTTCTTGGGCTGGACATAGAGGTGTGTGGGCTACCTATGAGAAAATCAAAGAAAGATATTGGTGGAAAGGGATGTATAAAGATGTTTCCCACTTTGTGGAGACTTGCAGGGACTGTCAGCTCTACTCTTTAGTGTGGCATCGTGATGAGTTGCATCCGACCTATCCACTATGTATGCATTATAAATGGATGGTTGACTTGGTTACTTTGCCAGTGGGACTTTGGCAGATGAGATATCTTATCTTGGCCAAGGAGGATCTTACAAACTATATTGAAGGTAGATCTTTGCAGACGAACACCACCACTACAGTATGTAAATTCTTGTTGGAAGAAATATTTTGCAGGTATGGATGTATAGGCAAGATTACAACTGATCGTGGAGAGCTAGATGTAGATGAAGCTAGAGAATTTTTCTCACGGCTTGGGATTAAGTTGGCTCTTACTACTGCCTATAATCCAGAGGGGAATGGCAAGAGCGAAAGAGGACATCCGCCGATAGTTAAGGCATTGGCAAAAGCTTGTAGAGGTCGGATTGGAGATTGGCCGAGATTATTACCTTTTGCATTATGGGCAGATCGTTCTACACATAGCGTGACTACTGGATATATGCCTGCAGAGTTGATGTATGGGCAAAAACCTGTCATGCCTACTGAAATTTGTGCTCTCACATGGAGTGCTCTTCCATGGCATGAGAATTTATAAAGGGAGGAGCTTTTAGCTCTTCGGATTCGTCAATTAGAGAGAAGGGCAGAAGATGTGCAGCTATGCAGTTGATCGTTTGAAGGCAGCCCGACTCAGAAACAAGGACAGGTTTTATTTGAGGCATCGCTTGCGGCCTAAAGCCATAAAAGAAGGAGATTGGGTTCTAGTCTATGACAGTAGCCTAGAGAATCAGCATAGTGGCATGAGAAAAATGGTTTAAAGATGGTTTGGACCATATGAGGTGAAACAGGTTTTTGACAATGCTACCTATGAGTTGGTTGAATTGGATGGGACGGTATTGAGGGTGCCCATTGCTGGAAAACGAGTCAAGATTTTTAAGAGAAGAGAAGATGAAGAGTATGCACTTGAAGCATTGGCAGAAGAAGAGCAGTCAGAAGAAATTCTAACAGAAGAAGCAGAGAATATGGATGATGAAACTGATGGAGAAATAGGTCTACCGAAAACAGATGGACTGGACCTGTTTGTGGACTTGGATGATCCTGGATAGTTGGCTCATCCAGAGGATGCGCATGTTTAGAGGGGGTGGATGTTGTGCTGCTGTGCATCCGAGCCGTAAACACCTCCATTTCTATTGTGCATCTGTGTTATCTTTTCGGGTGTGTTTCATTGTCTGTGATTGCTGCATTATCTTTCCATCCTTTTCAGTTACCGCATCCAATGTACATACTCCACTTGTGTGTTTGTGTTTATGTGTGTTTCAGTTTGTGTGCATGTTATGTGTGTGTCAGAAAAATATGAAAAACTGATGCCAAAGGACATTATCAAGCTGTTAATTTCAATGATGAACTCCAAGAAAAGTGCAGGATATCGTGGATTTGTAGAAGCCGACATTTAAGCTATGAAGATAGAGGTTACACGTGAACAAGGTCGACGTAATATGTGGGACAAATCATTTTTGAAGAAGATACATTAGCACTACATGCCATGGAGAAGAAGGGTTCATATGCCTTTACCTTTGATGGGAGGAATCTCTGCAGCTGTCTCAAAGACTGCATCCCATAGAACGTGTCAAACTTCGACAAGGATGGCTATTGGGCCTGGTTTGCTGGTGTAACAATCAAACCAAGCAAGAGTGTTTGTGATATAAGGTTTTTGGTTTGTCACTTGCAAGAAGAGATCTGGTGGAGCAGGTTATCCCTGGCACGCTCTTGTTCTTATTCAATTTTGATACAAGGGAATTGTATGGAATCTACGAGGTTATTTCTCATGGTGGAATGGACCTTGAACCCAATGCATTTCAAAATTTCCAAGGGTCACTCCAGCAAACTCCAGAATTTACCAATAAAAAGGAAGGTTCACGAGGCAATCTTTTGGATACTTGATGGGAATTTCTCTATGGTTCTGAACTTATCAAGCTATTCACTTTTGGTTGAGATATCAGAACAATATCCACATGTCTTGGTAAGAGATTTGATAGATGAGGTTCATGGCTTGAGAAAGAAATTAATCCTCAACAAAAAGATCTGGTCACCTTTTAAAGTCAGTTATGGTGTTGAAGACAAAATTAAATGTGGACTCTCCACATGGCACACACAGTTAATAGAGAGCGAGCTCAAGGAGTTCACTTCTGTGTTGCAAGCAATCCAATCAAATATTGGTTTAGAATTTTGGGATGTTAAGCAAAAAGGAGGCATAGCGTCTTGCCCCTGTTTTGGGGGAATCCGCTATAACCGGTGGACTACGCCATCGCCTTTACTGGGGGGAAGCTCTCTTTCAGGGGTACTTCGGAATCTAATATGGGAGCTGGCTGCTGGAATTTTGGAGGGAAAAGAGAGAAGAAAGCTGGTTGTCATGGTTGATGTCTTTGAGGAGAACAAGGCTTCCCCAGACATGGTGCATAAAACAAGAAAGCCATCGAGCAGGCTAAAGAACTCTTTGATATTCAGGACAAGGAATACATTAATCCACGCAATGATCTTCGCAAAAGGGACTTAAGAAACCAAGGAACTGATCGAAGTGCAGAGAAATGATGCTTTCAAGTATCAAGTAAGCTGCAGATGATCAAGATGAGGAGCTTGACGAGAATGAGAGCTGATCGAGGGGGGGAGATGGAGGCTTTTGGATGCCAAAGGACAGGTGTGACGTCTTCGTTTTTGGGGTCGCTATCTCTTTTCCGGAATCTGCTGCCAGCGCTAGAGGAGGAAAGTGGGAGCTACAGAGGAGAACTGGAAGAAGACTATCGAAAAAGCGAACGGCATCAGAAGCAACAATTGAATTTTGGAACGCAGTAGAAGTGAAGAAAGACAACGATGAAGAAGAAGCTGTGAAGTCAAAGGAGGCGAGTGACACAGGCATTTGCAGAAGGGATCTGAGACTATCCTCTCTACCATTCCCGCTCGGATAGTAGACTAAGATGACAAGAACTAGAGGCGCGATATCATTGCGACCAGGTTTGATGGAAGGGTCGGTCAGTCTAAATCCTCGTGTGCAGGTGCCTCTCTGTCGACTACACCCCCTTCAATGTCGAGATCGCAATCCTCTTCAAGGCCCACAAGATTGACCCGTCTCTGCAGATCGTGGACACCTCCGCTAAAAAAAAAAGAAGCTAGTCAGATTCTTCACTAACATGGTGTGCATGTGACGCGAGGAGATTGCCAAATGCCCGGCTGTGCCTCTAAATCACCATCTATTTTGAGTATAGGACACTGCAAAGGGCTGGTGAATTTGTTGTGACATTTCCCAGAGCTTAACATGCTGGTTTTAAATGTGACTTCAACTGTGCGGAGGCTGTGAATGTTGCACCTATAGACTGGTTACCCTTTGGGCAGAATGCAGTAAAGCTGTACAAAGAACAGAGACGTAAAAGCTTTGTTTCTCATGATAAGCTTCTATTAGGGCTGTGAAGCAAGCTCTAAGGAGTGCATGCCATGGTCTACAAGACAGGAATGATGCAGTTGATAATGTGTGGCAAGAGCTCCTTGCTCAGTATGGGATTGTATTGAAAGTCTTAAAGAATCGAGTGGATTTGGAACGTATTAGGTGTTTCAGGATAACGAATACCATACAAACAAGGAAAATGGATACAAGTTTTGATGCAATGGATGCAAGAGTGTGCCTTATATGCCATTATGGTCTGCATCTCTTTGCAATAGGTTACAGCTATGCTGACCTGAACAGTATACATGTCTGGAGCGTATGCATGCACTTATCAGATGTTTTATCCGTTGGACCTGGAGATTGAACAAGCTGTCTATGACTAAGTCCTGAATCTGGTTGAATTATTTGGTGCCCTGAAAAGCAAGCTCTTACGCTTTATTGTAAAGCAGTGAACAGATTGTAATGCTTTGTCATTCATTTTGACTTCATATCCATAAATCTTCAACATTGGTCTATGAAAATAGCTTTATCAAAACTTTGTAGCTGACGGACGCTTAGCCTATGCAAATTCCTGCACAAGCTGGATGTTTAGAATGAGTACTCATGGATCTCTTGTAATTTACTTGATAAGCAATATAGTGATCTTTGACATCAAAAATTGAGATCTTCTTGCTACCTTCTTTCCTTGCTGTATCTTGAACCCCGTGTTCTGCAGCTCTTACACGAACTCTAGGACAATGGCAAACAATAGATTTTTGTTCCCCTCACTGGTGATCTTCCTCCATTTTAATATCTACTCCTCTCTCTCTCACTTTCCCTTTATTTGTTTCCCTCCCTCCATTTTTAATTTGCCTCCCTTCATCCTTCTTTGTTTCTCTCTGCCCCTCTCTGTCTCTCTCAATGTTTCTTTTTCTCCCCCATCTTCCCTACCACTCTCACTTCTCTCTTTTTCTTTTCCTCGCTTCTTCTCTCTATTTTCCTCTCCACTCTCACTCAATGCATCTTGTTATAATTAAAATGAAATATATAAAATAAAAAACTTATAAAACAAGGACATTGCAATACCCTATCTCCCCACCTCTCTTTGTGTCTCCCTTTATTTTACTATCATTACATTCTCTCTATTTCTCTCGGTGTTTCCCTTTTTCTCTCTCCCTCTCTCTTGCTCTCTATTTATTGTTCTCTCTATCTCTCTTTTTCTCCCTAGCTCCATCCCTTTTTCTCCCCCTCCCTCCCTCTCTTTTCTTTTCACTCTCCTTAACCCACCCTTTTCTTCCACCTCTCTCTTCACTCTTCATTTCTCTTTCTCTTTCTCTCCCCCCTCTCTTTCTCTTTCTTTGTTGCCTCTCTCTTTGTTTCTCTCCCCCCTCGTTGTTTCTCTTACTCATTTTCCTCTCTCCATCCCTTCATATCTAATTTCTCTCTTCCTCTCTTTCTTTGTTACCCTTCCCCCATTTTTCTCTCTCTCTCTCTTACTTTCCTCTCCCTTCCTTCATATCTCATTCCTCTCTTCCTCTCTCTCTCTTTCTTACCTTTCCTCCTTTTTCCTCTCTCGTTCTCTCTTCCTCTTCCTTCCTTCTTCTTCCTCCCTCCTTTTCTCTCTTCCTCTCTCTCTTTCAATGCATCTCATTACAAAGAAAAAAAAAGAAAGAAAATAAAAAAAAGCAAGAAGAGGCAATGAACCTACCACAAAGGCTCGAGGATGAATTCTTTTTTGCCTCCTCTTCACGACGTCCCTTCTTTCTCCCTTGCACACTTGTCCCTCTTCTTCATGTACACTGGCAGTGGTGGAGAGGAGCTCTCCTTCTCTCTCTTTCTTTCTTCCTCTCCCTCTCTCCCTCTCTCTCTCAAGAAGATGATAAACTCTCTCACTCTCTCTTGAAAATTTTTGCGAAAAAGGCCATGCTCGAGCTTTTGCCCCTTTTTTTTCTCACAGGGACGTCACTCTTTGCATCACAATTAGTGTCCCCATTAGTATCACAGTTTACACTTCTAAGTATCACTATTAGTGTCGTAGTTAGTGTTGCAGTTATCATTGTTAATTAATTTAGCGACACAAATAACCATGCTATTTATGATGCAAATAGTGATGTCGTTATTTTGCATCGCAAACCGGCATCTCTATGTTCTCATTCCCTTGTAGTACCATCTATTTTTGTTATGCCACATCTCAAACAAGTAGTTAATGATAAAATAATCTACTTTTAGTGAGTAACTCAATTTACTTTCCTATTAGTATATAGTCAAACACAATTGTCTCTCACCTTGGTGTCTCACATTGAGGACACTTCTCACAATAAAGATTGAAATCTTGTTGCAAAACATTTTTTTATTGGTTGTCCTCACATACATAATAAACCATACTTCCCAAATATTTATCCTTCTTCAATGAACAAAGTATCTAAGGTTGATGTGTATTTATGGATGCCCTCATTCATAATCTCCTCTAATGTTCTACTTGATGCATGCCAAGATTGCTAAAGAAAGAATTTAATGGGTTCCAACTTTTTGGGACCTTAATTTGCATGAGGCACTGCACCCACTCCATGGTACTAGGGAGCTATACTATGAGCTTTATAAGACAAGTGCTCTTCTCATTACTTTTTTGATCCCCAATACCACCAAAGGGAATTTCTAGCATCTTCTCTTGTAGCATTATTGAGGCATTGTGCTCATTCCACAATGGCTATAACTTAATTATAGTCTCCATGATTTGTTTTTCTAATGTTTTATTTTTAAGTTTCATAAAAAGTATTATTAGATAGATTTGCATCATCTTGCACTCCTGTATTATCCATGGGAACATCATCCACCTATTGAATCCTATGTCTTCATCCCCATGTTCTATATGTGCATCACATGCATTGGCTTCTACACTTTTAGCTTGCAAATTTTCTTCATCTCCATCTATAGCATTGAGACTAAGAGAAATAACAAGATTTTCGTATTTCTCTTTTAACTTATTATGTTTGTAGAAGGTTCGGGTGGCTATATATCATCCACCCTAACAAAAAGATGTACAATCACACCATGATAGTACGAAATTTTTAAAGTCTAGATTCTAAGCATATTTGCACTATTTGGCTAGGAATTTCCAAATGACATGCCTAGTAGCGACTCTCTAGTTAGTGTGGAACCTCAAGGAATATTCCAATCCATGTTGTAGAGAATGGCAACAATCTTATTTCAATGCAAAAGTGTACATAGGCATCACTTTTATTAGGATAAGAGCATGCTTACATGATTGATTAACTATAGGATTTTCTATCTTAGAATCATTGGAGAGAGTGAAATTATTGAAAGTAGCCAAGAGCCACCACATTAGCAATTATGTGTGCCCCTCACGTGGTCATTGGCATATTCTTGTAACTCATGCTCCCATCATCCATGGGCCACACGTAGTAACATCATTATTAAATGAAAATGCATTATGCCCCATGTTTTAGTTAACCTCATCTATGTGACCAAATTATCATCTTAATTGTATTAACTATTTTACTTTATAATGTCACCTTAAAATGCATGCATTTATATAAACTTGAAGGGAAAAATACTTACATTCAAATCTATTATGCTAATTTCACTCTTTGATATGCTTTCCCGTACAAAATTTGGGTACATTGTGTATGCATTATTCTCCTAAAGTTAAGTGATCACAACACAAGTAAATCAAGTATATTAAATACTAAATGCTTAATAAATATCATTATGTTTAGAAAAGACAATTAAAAGAAAAAATGAAGCTAATTCTCTACATATAGAATATAAATACTTCATTATTATCACATGAAAGTGGTTCATGTATATAGACATCTAATTATGTATCCTAATAATTCAAGAACTCATTATCAATAGTTTTTTTAGGATACAAGTACTATAATATTTATCTTAGAATGATGTTTACATGTATATCATTAAAAGCTTTTGTTGGCAATTGAAGAGAAAAAGTATCAACATCACCTTCCTATACCAATACGAAAAAGCAACTCATTGCTACCAATGTATGAAAAAAAAAAACTTTTTTAGTCTCAAATATTACCTTATCTAAATATTGTGTATTGTTATCTTGATATTTAACCTAAATTTGTTGTAGTAAACACAATGATTGTCATATAAACTCTTTAATTAAAACTATAATATGACATGTTAGTTAAAAGAAAAAAATGATTCACTTGTTCTTGATAACCTTTTGGGTCCATATATTCCTTATATTGCTTAAAAAATTTAGCTATAATGTCAATTAGTATTGAGAAAATTATATAATTTGTTTAGTAGTATTTGATATTAAATAATGATATTAAAAGATAAAATTAGGATGTACTCCTTACTATAATTGAGAGACTTTGCTCCTTTACTCTATTGGGTGGTGCGCACTCATGTCTCTTTATTTTGTAAAATTCCAAGGCTTCGACTCTCCTCTTTAGAGTTCAACATGGATCCTGATGAGAAACCATCTTCATAATATATTGTATTAACATTCTCATTGAGAATAGCCTTCACTTTTCTCATTACCTCTAGACCTTTCTTCATCACAACTTCATAGAAATGCTAAAGTTTTTGAAGAATTTGGGGGCCCATATTATGCCCAATGAAAATTTTAGGTGTTATTGCTATACCATTTTCTTTTAAAGTGAAATAGTAGGGTGCATTATTTTGAAGATGTATCATACATTGAGTCCATATCTCCGTAGCCTTCATGATGAAATATACTTCTAAAAGGCCTTGAGCAAACTATTGATCACATTCATTTGATGAATATGTATTACAAGAAAATCCATATGGAGGCCTAAGAATTTTGTGAAGATCTCCAAGTGCTCTTTGATGAGTTAAGTCCCCATCACTATTGACATGCATTGCATGGAACACATCATTGAAAATTTTTCTTATGTAGAAGAAGACATATGTAACCTCATTATTTTAGTTGTTTGAGGATATCTTCACATATTGTGATACATATCTTTCCAACTCATAACACCAAAATATTTCATGTAGACCATATCTAATAACATCATCTAAAATTTCTCCAATTTCTATAATGAAAAAATAAAAGCTAACTTAAGTTACAATAGTTCAAAATATTCATTTCATGGCATAGAAACATATTGTAATTATAGCACTAACCTACACATGCTCTAAAGAAGATGAGTTTGGTGCAAATGTTTCTCCTTGCAAACTCTCAAAGAGAGTAATAATCTCCTAAGGACTTGGATATTTTCATTAGACTATCCATTTTCACATGTAGAGCTATTAAAAAAGTGAACAATGTCAATCGTTAGAAGACCCAAGTCATACATGTACTTTTGTATATTTTGAGTGACACAAACAATATATGGGAGACACCATTGTATAAACTTATGATTCTCTTTAGCTCTGAAGCTATCATGGTGCTTGCTTAGTGAATGTGGCCAACACCCAAGCAGACTGAGGGAGAAGCATGTTTGAATATCAACTAACTACAAGAGTCTATTGTCTTTTTATTTCTAAGCTCGCATCTCTCTAAAGTGGATATATACTTGCAGAATACATTTAGGCTAAGCATATGCATTGTATCGTACACCAAGTCACATGACAAGTTGAAGCCATATAGATCATAAAGTCCCCATAAGATTGACTCTTGTGATAAACATGTTCTCTTTAAGGTAACATCTTTCTCAGCTCGACTGAAAGCTCTTTTCTCTTAGCTTCTACCATATCTGATATCCTTCTATTTTTCGGTGGATATCTAGCCTAGTAACGATTATTGTCATATATGTAACACCCTTGAAATGATGTGTTGCTACAATCTAGCGATGAAATAGGTTTATCTTGATACAAAATGATTGTTCTCCATCCTTGAAAGGGCCTATTTTACATTGTGTAAGGTGATTTCCAATCGCCATCGTCAACATGACACAAACCTTACAGTGGTAGGGGGTTGATCAAATATTTCTTTCAAAGGTTAATTAAATATCAAATCAATCCCATTCACAAAGGGGTGTTCTAACTCTTCAACTAGTGGTTTTAAAAAGGCTCCAAATACATCTCCATAGTTTTTTATACTTTTTTGCAACTTAATGGAAAAAAAGAAAACATATATTACTTTTGATGTCAATTCTCATCTATAATTAAGGATGAGAATTTCAACAATGGTCATCACTTGTCTCTTCCTCTACTTGCTCTCTAAATCATCGAGAGGTACTATTTAATCACTTCTAGTACTTTACCAAAGTGCATATAGCATAGTACATGCTAGTAGGGTATATATGGTGCACCTCAGGTTTCTAATTTTGTACTTCTCATTTCTACCTTGCATTCCTTTTCATACTCACTTTCTACTCTAGTATGATGTATTCTTTATCAATGCCACTTTACACAAATTGCAAATTGAACAAGCTATCACACAATGACCTATAAGTTATAACCTTCCTCCATCATAACAAGATCTCCAAATGGAAGGTGAGACAATGCTTGAATAAAATATAAATCATTATATTATTCATAGAGGAAATTGATTGCCTTGAAGAGGAGAGGTTTGCCATCATAAGGGCTATAGAGTCCATGTGAAAGTACACCATATCTTCAATTAAGGCCACATGAAATTGTAAGTATATGCCACCAGGAATCAAGGTTCCTAGATTCAAAATTGAGGAAAAAACAACACCCAAGAGGCAAGTGCTTTGCTCTTTTTGGTGCCATCATGGCCATAGCCATTTTCTAAGGAATTCCCTAGCTAGTGGCTTGAAGAACATGATATATGAGTTTCTTAAATAGTAATTAACCTAGCTAGCCAAGTCACAAGTATGCCCCAATAACAAAGAGGGCCTTGTGTGGCAACACATTTAGAAAGTACTCAATCTTCTTCAATTAGGTTGTTCCTTGTGTTTCTTTATGCTAGCATACTTCTATGCCAAAAAAGAGGGTCTAGTGAAAGAGATCATGGGGTTGCTATGATGTTGGCCTCTTGACACAACAACTTTATTTTTTATACGCTATCTATCTCACCAATCTTCAATGGTATTCTATGTTTATGTAATGTGAAAATTTGAAACTAGTTTCCAAATCACATATCGCTCTCTGTCAAATATAGGCTTGCAATTAATGGTTCATATATTCTTTATTTTGACAATTCAAGTTAGAAAATGTCATTCATAGCCAGCTTTATGACAACATAGTAAAAATTTTAATAAACAAGCCACATGTGGGCTCTAAAAACCTTTCAAATTTTAATTAGGCAAAGTTGTGTGGCATATTCTCTCCACACCATGGTTCTATTTTAATATGTTATATTTACCTCTTTATAGGCTTTCTTAACTACAAGCTTGTGGCGTGACTCTAAATTTTTGAAGAGCACTATCCCACACAAATATCGCTACACCCTCTAGCAAGTCAATTGATACAATTCTCCACAAGCATGTTAATGAAACATAACTCTACATGCCCACAAGACAAGCATCATACAAATACCATATATGCCAAGCACATTTTGATTTGCTCATGGCTGATGTTTCACAATAGTGACTCCTCTAGATTCTATAAATGATACCTCAAATTTGTAAAAATGAAGGTTAGGATATCAAAATAAGCTATTCTCATGAACTATGAGTTTCACAAGAGTCCTATGAAATATGTATAGAAGGATAATAAGCGGAATGTTGTGCAATGTCTCACCTATAAGGCCAGTAAAGCAATCAACTAATGTAGACCCATCCTTTGACATCTTCTTCAAGTCCATAATAGCAAGTAGTATGACATGTATTCAAGACTTCACATAGAAATAATACGTTATCAATTTCACATTAATTGTAAGACTCGATAATGTAATATATGGCCAGTGTATTATGATCATGTCTATAGAAGAACATCCATATGCATTTGTAGATTGCATATTAACAAAGACATGTGACATTATAAAGCTATCACTAAGTGATTAGATTAGAAACTATATTTGGATTTTATAGTTAGACTACTTGAACTAAAAAGTGTAATCATGCCATGCAATATTATCAATATACTAAATAACATGGGTCGTGATATACTAACTAGAAATGATTGAAGCACGCCCAAAAATACTTTCAATGTTTTTTGATATTTTGAACATGATAGTAGTTCTTAATGATAGAGATATGACGCTTAAAGCTATGTTTTTTATCGCTATGTATACTAAATCTTAGTTTCCACATAGCACAAGTACGACAAATCATCTAAAAATTGTCATCCATACTAAGAGAGTTAATTAGACTCTAGTGTACATGTTCAAAATATGACCAAGATAAATGTAGACTCTCGAGGTTAATGTGAACTTACATCCACAAAATAGCAACTATCTAGGATAATGCCATTTTCGTTTAGTTGAAGGGAAATAATGATAAGCATGCAACATTGAAGTCATGCTCTTTTTCCTCTTAGTTGTATATGAAGGTCCACTTAGAGCACCTTTAGCAACATTTGCAAAATGAGACGACTCAACATAAACCCAACATTAGCATTTGCAAAAGCTAGTTTTAACATAGTGCTATATGCTATATTATTGACTAAAACCTTATTAGCACCTTAAGTTTTTCATGATACCTAAATCAAATCTTCAATTTTCCAAATTTTCCTTACATAGGAAGTTCTTATAGAATGTAGGTAATTTTGTCCGTAAACCTAGAATCCTTGGCCACATTTGCATATACGAAATTATATATCCCAGGTATATATTGGTAATTTTATAAATTCGTACAATCACATATAGGAAATTGAAATCCCTACTTATATATAGGGATAACATACGTATATACGTAGGAAATACGGGAAATTTTCCTTCATACGGGTCAGTGCCTCTGAAGCGGCGCTGAAATGTAGAGCCGTTTTTAGAACCTCGTCAACTGTATGGAACTAGAAGATTGACTGGAGAACGCGAGCCAGATCTTCTGAGACAGCCATGGTGTCAACAAGCGGCGGCGGAATATCAATATTCGCACCAGTAGCAGCAGTAGTAGTGTTGCACGCGTAGGCAATGATCTTGGGAGGAAGCAAGCGAACCACCTTGCCGCGGCAGACCCACGGCAAGCACGCCCTGCCGTATAAAACGTCCTCTAGGCGGACTCGACGGATGTGGATGTCCCGAACTATGCCAGTACTGATCATGTTACCGCCATGACTATAAAGAGTAGGCGCGGTAGCAGCATGCACGTGCATGGTGATAAGCGCTATCTCATCGACCAAGTCCCACTCTGTTACAAGCTTCAGGTAAGCCTTGAGATGACGTAGCTGCTGCTCTTCCAGGTTGTGCGCTGGCTGGGCTATCCATGATGGTCTGCTGCCATTATCCGGCAGCCGTACCTTGTACGCAGTCGTGTTCAGTAAATCTACTACACTCACCTCAGCTACCACCTTCGCAGGTGTCGTAGCAGTAGCACCAGTAGTTCGTAAACGTACGTGTGAGGCGATGTTGTGGCTGGATGACTCCCGAAACGCCTGCGCTATCAGGACGCACGCAGGCCCGCGAAGATCCTGCGATAGGAACGGGCGAAGCGTCTCTTCAACATTCACACATGATGAGCTGCACTTGCTACTGCTGCTGCAGGCTGCAGGATGCTGCGGCGAATTCCTTAATGCAATCATTGCCTCATCGAACTCTCTACGCAAGATTGCGGCGCATCTATTCGGCGACGTCATGCTCGCGAAGTATCGCAATGAAACACAGCGAGAGAGAGAGAGAGAGAGAGAGATTGAGATTGATTGATTGTCTTCGTGTGGGCACTGGGACGTCTTTTATAATGTGCATTTCTGAACAGGCACATTCGTAGTCGGCCACGTCTTAGAATTTATAAGTCGAGCACGTCTCATAACCCCTCGATCGATTTCATAATCTTGGTCCTGTCATTCGCCTTTGAGATTCCGTCACGCATGTGCAAAAGCCGTCCATAGCCTCTCCATAATATTTTAGAGACACACCTTATAGCTAACATTGTGTTCCAAATAAAGATACGGAGACCACAAAGTTAGAGTTTTGCAAAGGCAAAGTAACTTAGGAGCCTTTGGGTTTTGGAGATGAAGCCTTGGTACTTTTCTCTAAGAGGAGAACAAAATATTAACGTGTTCATTCGAATTGTGGAAGAGAGGATGTGAAATTCAAGAATTTGGAATGGTGGGAAGCTACTAACTTTCCTTTTGAGGGTTTAGGAGATTATGCCCTTGAGTTATGCATGTCATTCCCAATACATTTTCAATACAATATTTGATGGTTATGAAGAGCTTTCTAACCATTACCTTCTATCAGTTTCTAGCTACCACAAAATAGTAGTACTTGTAACAGAAGCAAATGACTATTTATAAATGGAGAAACTTATGTCTATATAAACACTTGAGATCATAACTCAGAGATGTCATCCCCTTGTAATGGCTTCTCCCAGTGATGTTGTAATAAGAGAGAGGTAGAGTTTAGAATTACTAGAATTGAACATAAATTGTAATCATTCAGAAAGCTATAATAGTTTATAATCTCTCATCCTACTAGTATAACTTCCACATGAGTTTGCAAAGCTTGTGTTGCTCCACATACTCATTTAGCCTAGTTACGTGACAACTAGCATATATAATGTTTAAAAATGATGCAAAAATAAATATTACTTATAAATTTCAAAGTGCCAAATAGGAAATAAAGAAATAGAATAATAATATACTTATGCAAAAGAATGATTTCTAGGTTAAACTCAAAGGAGAGTGAGTAGTATTTATTCCTAAGGATTTTGTCTAGATAATAGGGCGCACACTTTGTAAGTAGGCAACTTCAAGATAAGAAAGCTATGAAAGTCAGCAAGAGTAAAAGCTAGACCTCTATCACATGCTTGATTTCCTGAGTCATAAAGCCTCAAGAAATCTCTCTCTCTCTCTCTCTCTCTCTCTCTCTCTATATATATATATATATATATATTCTCTCTCTCCTCTCCCCCTCTACTCCACCTATTTTCTCTCATTTTCTTTATATCCACAGATATCCATATATAATTGTAGAGCAACATGTGATAAGGTAGCTCTCAACTTGAGCACCTTGTCTCCACTCCACTCTTTCTCTACAATTTCTTTTTAGAGGAAAAGAGGAAGTGGAATGTTGAAAATCTAGGGGTACCAAAGAGGATAGAAAAGGGGAGTGGTAGGCATGAGTCGTCTAATCAGCCTTCACCTCCTCTCAAGATTCTACCTATAAGAAGTTTATGAAAGGTATAACAAAAGGAAAGAACCAGGATCATGTTAAACCAAAAGGCAAGCAGCTAGGTTACAAATACATTTTGATATGAAGCGAACCATTGATTTGAAGAAGGTTCTGAAGAGAACCTCAAGAGAGATAAGTCAAATGCATTTTAGTGTACTTGAAATCAGTGGGCTAGAGTAACCATTAGGACTCTAGTTAAGGTGGGACATCTTGAGGTGACTTGCATTGCCCTCATTAATCGTGTTGCTTACCTTTATCATATAATATAGCATTATTTGAGAATAAAATAAGAGAAAAAATAACATTGGAGACTGAAATACCAAGAACTTACACGACACAAGATTGGATACAGTCTCCCCCCGTGGATGGGTGAGCATTATTTCTATGTTTCTTGCTTTTCCTCACTTTGCATGACTTGCTTTTATGCAAATAAATCAAAATACGCTCTTTTTTGCTATCTATACAAAAATAATTTTTTAATTCTAATAAATATATAAAAAATAAATCGATTACACATGTGCACACACAAAGTCCTTACACTAATAGGTGCATATAAAATATAATTCTTTTGATAATATTTTGTCATGTTGTAGAGCACATAAATTTTATGCACAAAATTATGCACTCCAAAAATAGTAATTTTACTTACTCCATCTAATTATCTTCTCACCATAATACAATACACAATAGTATCCTTCCATCGATCTACCAAGTATAGTGTGACTAGTGTCACACATGCACACCTCATGTGATAAGGCATAGATCATGTGAAAAATAAACAAAATCCATAATAATAAATTTTGATAGAATAATATGATAAATATAATTTTTGATCAAATATCATGATATAGATGATTTCATAACATATCATGGGGATTACAAAGCAATTGAACCAACTTGATAACTAAAAGAGAAATATGCAAGGGTTACCAACCACATGCAGGTATTGCCTACTGTGGCAAGTTTGCACCACATACTAGTGCTACCTATTGTGGTGATTTGCACTATAAAATTCTATGGATCTTTTAGGAAACATTGCCTACTACAACGACTATTTGCCCTTGGGATGTTTAATGTGATTGTGAGTGGTAGCCATTAATTAGATTGTCATATTGCGAAGTAGGCACTAATTTCTATATCCATTAGAGTTTTTGTACAAAATAATTTATATATTTGACTAAATATCTATGATATTGATTACATGTTCTAGCAGTTATATGGTCATAGTGAAGCATTACTTCAAGAACTATAATTTTAGTATTAGCTTCTAACAAAGGTGGATCTTTAAGTATAGGTCTAACTTGAGGTGTTTCCTTGAATGGTTTCAACAAACTCATATGAAAACAATTATGTATTTTCCACTGAGAAGGAACAAATATATTCTCATTAATATTGTGAAGAATTCTAAATTGACCATACTATCTAGGTCCTAACTTAATTTTTTGATGCTTTTCAATGCATTAAGGCCTCCTTCATTCAATTCTTAAGTAGACTCAATCATTTTCTTGAAATTTAATAGCCTTGTATCTTTTGTTATCATGGACTGTGTACCTCAATTAAGCTTACTTAATTTTCTCATCAATGACTTCTTTTTAAAAAAATCTATGGTCAATAGCTAAAGGGATACCAACTAGCACATTACTAGGAATAGTGGTCATAGGAATAGGAAATTTCTTTCCATACACTACAATAGGAGCTCTGCCAATTGCAAAACCTGTGGTATTTTTGTAAGTAAATTAAAGAATAGAAAGGTGTTGTCCCAAGTACTAGGTCTCAATTGTATAAGATCTAAGAAGGTCAAGAATCATACTATTCTTACTTCGATTACTCTCAAGATGAAAAGCTAAAGTGAAATTAATTTTAGAACCTAGATTCTTAAAGAGAGCTACCCAAAAATGATTGCGAAATCAACCATCTCAGTTAGGTAGGATAGCCTTAGGAAACCATGATGTGAAAATATAGTATTAATAAATATTTTAGTAGCTTCGGGAGAAAATAGATGCTCTTTATAAGGAACTAAATAAGCCTATTTACTAAATCCATTAGTAATGTTCCAAATTATGTCATGATGAAAAGATACAGAAGATAGACCAATGATAAAGTCCATAAAGATTTGCTCCCATGGGCTATTACAAATTGACAAAAAGCAAACCATATGTTTTCTCATTGTGACACTTAATTTGTTGGTATACAATACACTTAGTAACAAACTTTGCTATGCCATGCTTCATAGCAAGTTAACAGAAATACTTGTTGTATGCAGCTTGGTAGATTGGATACCTCTATATCCCATATATTTAGTTGATGCATTTCATTCATCATTCATACCAACATGTCTGAATGGTATGATAGCACATAGCTTGTGTTGATAATATAAACATTCATTTACATAAGAGTAATTATCAAACATAGTGGTGTTAGTATTCTGAAATTTTTATCAACAAGTAAAAGAGAAATATGCATTAGTAACATAGGTAGGAATCATTGCATCAAATGTTTGAATTTTTATAGTGGAAATATGATTTAAGTATAAACTTTTTATTTTATCAAATTCAAGTAAATGATGTGATACAATACTTTCATGTGACCTATGACTTAATGCATCTAGCTAATGTTGAATCTTAGGGTGAGATATTTGAACAAAGAAAGCTCATTGAATGTGTCTTAGAAATTAGAGATTGATTTAGTAAATATTTTTTTGGCTAGTCAATCACTCTTTATAAGGACTTCAAATCCCATTAAATAATGCTTCCAAATATCTAAACTATAGCTCATACCTCTTCATTGTACGTACTTTTTTTTCCAAAGATTTAAGTTTATGACTTTCATAGGCAATAGAATGGTCATTCTGTACTAAAACAATGTCTATGCTTAACCAACTAGCATGAGTGAAAACTAGAAAGAAAGGTTGGGAAAATTTAGGTAGCTGAAGAATAAATGCTAGATGAAAAGGTATTTTAAAGTGTCAAAATAATTTTGTTGACTAGGGCCCCAAAGAAAAACAATATCTTTATGTAGCAAATATTCAAAGGCAAAGCAACGAGAAAACGTTTTCTAACAATTTTCTTATAAAATCTAGCTAAGCCTAAGAAAGATCAAAGATCATGCACACTCTTGGGATTAGGCCAATCTTTAATAGCCTAAATTTTCTTAGGATCAATAGTGATACCCTTAGCATAAATTATAGATCTTAGATATTTAATTTGATATTGAAAAAATAAATTTTTATCAATGTTAGTATACGAATTATTTTTGTGTAGTAAATCAAATACCATGTGAAGATGTTTCTTATGCTTCTATTCCAATTTACTATAAACAAGCATATCATCAACTGATGCCAGGAGGCATATTCCACGGTGGATTCCGTGCCACGGTGGATTCCGTGAGGTTTTACGGTGGATTCCGTAAACTTAGATGACCGGGGCTCATACACAAAGTGGATTCTTTGTGCGAGAAGTTGATGGGGACGCCTGTCCTTTCTGGGCGTTTCATTAATTTAGTGTGTACATGGGTGATTCCATAGCAGGTGATTCCGCAAAATACATATTAAATTAATAAACTTTTATGAGTTTAGAGTGCGCACTCATAATAAATTAAGGTTATGATTTATTTCTAACCAGTTGATTTATTTATGTAGCTGAAGATTGCTACGTATTCACTTTTGTCGGTTTAATTGTATTATTTTACTAACGATTGTGAATGCTTCAGTTGATGTGTAGAGATAGCAGCAGTGGCGGAAGAAAGCATTGGAGTCTAGCGAGTATTCGACCTATGGATTATATTTTGATAGGCACCACGCCTATATTTTGTTATGTCTATTGAGGCATCGATTATTTATTATTATTTTGTATGTGTCTATGCGCACGGATATGTTATTTCTATTTGGACACTGAGATTGGGCGTGCCAGACTCTATGGGCAACGTCCATTAGCTTTATTTCCTATTTTTGTAAAAGGCAAACTCAAAAGCTAAAAGCTTGTCATATTTTTGTAAGTTGGGCTATTATTGAGCAT